>NC_057800.1:195099974-195419994 GCF_018294505.1 Triticum aestivum | reverse complement strand
GGGCGACAGCGGTAAGGCGCAGGGCAGCGGCGGGCGGCGGCGCGGGCTGCAACGGCGGGTGGTGGCGTGGCGACGGTGGCTACAGGTTCGGGGTGGGGTGGAGGCGGCGAGGGCGGCTCCTTTTAAAGACCTGAGGGGGGGCGACATGCGGCAAGGGGCATCAAGGGGAGTCCGGCTCGGACTCCCTCGACGGCGTGCGGCAGCGAGATTCCTCCTGCTCGGGAGGAAGGCGACGGGGAGGTGGGTTGTGACCTGGCTTGGCTCGGCCTTCGGCCCAGTCGGGCGAAGAGTTTTTTTAAAAGATTCTCTAGAGAAAAAATCCTTAATAAATAAAAATAAAAATCTAAAAATGCCAAAACAAATTTTCCCCGTCTAAATCAAAGATTTAGAACTGAGTGAACATTTTCTTGGCCTAAAAATGCAATTTTGAAAAATGCATAATTTTTCTAATTCAAATAAAATAGTAATAAAATCCAAATAAAATAATTTATTTGATTTTAACATTTTTCCTCCACTATTTTATTTATTTTGGAGAAGTCATATTACCTCCTCTCATATATTTTTAATACAAAATATTTTCGGAGAGAAAAATAATTAAAACCAAAGTGATCCTTGTTTTGAAATTTGAGAAAATTGAAATATGAAAATAATAAAATCCCCAACTCTCTCTATGGGTCCTTGAGTTGCTTAGGATTTTTAGGATCACGCCAAAATGCAAATAAAATATGATATGCAAATTATGACCTATGTATAACATTCCAAATTGAAAATTTGGGATGTTACAAACCTACCCCCCTTAAGGTGAATCTCGCCCTCGAGATTCGGGTTGGCTAGAAAGTAGGCATGGGTGGTCTTTCCGTAGATCATCCTATCGTTCCCAGGTGGCTTCATCCTCGGTATGGTGACTCCACTAAAGTTTGCAAAACTTGATAACCTTACTGCGGGTGACTCGGCTGGCAAACTCGAGAATCTTCATTGGTTTCTCCTCATAGGTCAAATCACTATCCAACTGAATTGCTTCCAGGGGCACTATATCTCTCAATGGTATATCGGCCATTTCTACATGGCACTTCTTCAACTGGGAAACGTGAAACACATCATGAACTCCTTGTCAGGGCCCCAATTACAAGTCACAACGATCTAGCCGGTAACACCTCATATCACTTTGCGGCCTCACGCACGATATTCCCATGGGTGTCGCCTTACCATGGCCCGGGACCGTTTGCGCCTTTCGGCTCACGTATATGATAGTGTCGCTAGCATCCATATGACAGTGAACCCGGGCCGACATGACTAGTCGTGAACCCAAAGTGGTACTAACTTAGGGGGACAGGCATACATGAATCAACATCGAGCATGTCGGTCAGCAGCGTGTGAATCCGGGCTGTACTAACTAGGCTAACAGGACTCCGGGAACCCGGGCTGTAGCAGGCTAGGCAGGACTCTGGATGTCACCGCGTGACATTTCCCCAAAGGGATAGACACAGGAACGAAGTGAATCACATGCCGGCCAGTCAAGTGTTCCAGAGCAGTAGTGCTGGGCTAGCAGGACTCCGGTGAACCGGGCTGTAGCGGACTACTATGACTCATAAGAGAGGCTACCAAGGATAAACAACTAGGTTGTCGGATCCCACACATACCAAGCATTTCAATCATACACACAATATGCTCGATATGTGTAAATACAACATGGCATCACAACAAAACTCTACGACTCAAAGTATTTATTCATTAGGCTCCGAGGAGCGAGATATTACAAACATGGGTCTCATGACCCAACATACAGAGCATACAAGCAACAAGCACATGCGGAAGCTTAACTTGTCTTAGTACAGACAACTACAAATGAAGAAGGCTGAGAAGCCTGACTATCTACAAGACCCTCCCAAGGGTACAAGATCGTAGCTGAGGTAATGAGCTAAACGTCGAAGTCCACGTGGAACTACTAGCGAGACTGAAGTCTCTCTGCAAAACATAAATTAAGCAAACGTGAGTACAAATGTACCCAGCAAGACTTACATCAAAACTAACTACATATGCATTGGTATCATCAAAGGGGTGGTGGAGTTTAACTGCAGCAAGCCAGCTTTGACTCGGTGGCTATCCTGAACTACGACTTGAAATAACTCTTTGAGGTGGCGCACACGAGTCCACATATTCACCGTATGAATACACCGCTATGGATCCGCTCCCGTCTCCCTACGAGAATGCCATCCATAGCAATCACGCTTATCTTGCACATTTTAGAGTATCTACTTTCACTTGTCTATGAACGATGCAAGGGGTCCAAGTTTCCATATCCGAGGAATCCGGCTATTCGAATAGATAATGATAACCCTGCAGGGGTGTACTTCTTCACACACGCTCTCGCCACTTACTACCATGTACACGTCGTGTATCTCGGCAACCATCAAGCGGAAGCTTGGGGAGGGAGTCAGCCACGACCTATTCGGGTTCCATCCGCAAGGAGATCCGACCGTGGTGTCGCTCACGTCTCCAAACAATGTGTGCAGGGTTCCCAAGCCCACCATCAGGGTGCCACTTGGTACACCGTGCCACTGTGCCTAGTCTGTCCCAAGCCCACCTGTACCGAGTGCCACTTGGTGGACTACTAACACTACCTACAAACACCAGAAACTAGTTGCAACTCCTGGACATAGATCAGGTAGATTAATAAGTCAAGAGGGGCACTTAAGCATTCCAATGTGTGGTAGTAACTGTTCATGATTCACAAACACAGAACTCAGTTCCTGAGGAAGGCTGCAATGAGACAACCCACCATGTACTCCTACATGGCCTCTCACCACTACCTTTACCAAATTGTGTTCACACACTTAGCACTCAACAGTAGGACATGTTCACCACATTCCAATTCATCCCTGATGAATCGGACCTGACTCAACTCTAAGCAGTAGCAGGCATGACAAACAAGCATGAATGAGTAGGCACATCAGGTGTAACACCCTCGATGCCTCTATATCTCCCATGTGTCGAAGCACGACTTAGAGGCATAACCGCATTGAAAGCAATGTCGCAAGTGAGGTAATCTTCACAACAACCCATGTAAATAAATAAAGTGGGAAAGGTACGTAGTTGGCTTACACTCGCCACGTCACACAAATACATAAATAATTCATTACATTCATCCAATACACTCAGGGTCCGACTACGGAACCAAAATAAAGATCAACCCCCAAATGCGACAAAGTCCCCGATCGCCTCAACTGGGCACCACTTCTGATCATCTGGGATGGACACGTAGTAACGATGAGAGTCTTCATTGAACTCCCGCTTGAGCTCGGTCATATCATCTGGAGCGGTATCATCGGTCCCTGCATATGGTTTTGGAAGTTAACTGTGAGTCACGGGGACTCAGCAATCTCACACCCTCGCGATCAAGACTATTTAAGCTTATAGGTAAGGGTAAAGTATGAGGTGGAGCTGCAGCAAGCGACTAGCATATTTGGTGGCTAACATATGCGCAAAAGAGAGCGAGAAGAGATGGAAAAAGCACGGTCAAACAACTATGATCAAGAAGTGATCCTGGAACAACCTACGCCAAGCATTACTCCAACACCGTGTTCACTTCCCGGACTCCGCCGAGAAGAGACCATCACGGTTACACACGCAGTTGGTGCATTTTAATTAAGTAAAGTTTCAGGTTATCTACAACCGAACATTAACAAATTCCCGTCTGCCCATAACCGCGGGAGTCCCAACATAGCCCATCACAAGCTCTCACGGTCAATGAAGGATATTCCTTCTCCCAAGACAATCCGATCAGACTCGGCATCCCGGTTACAAGACATCCTCGACAATGGTAAAACAAGTCCAGCAACACCGCCCGAATGTGCCGACAAATCTCAATAGGAGCTGCACATATCTCGTTCTCAGGGCACACTCAGATGAGACATCCTACGAGTAAAACCAACCCTCAAGTTGCCCTGAGGTGGCCCCGCCGTCTACTCGGTCGGACCAACACTCAGAGGAGCACTGGCACAGGGGGGGTTTAATAAAGATGACCCTTGGGCTCCGGAATCCCAAGGGAAAAATAGGCTAGGTGGCAAATGGTAAAACCAAGGTTGGGCATTGCTGGAGGAGTTTTATTCAAGGCGAACTGTCAAGGGGTTCCCATTATAACCCAACCGTGTATGGAATGCAAAATCCGGGAACATATCACCGATATGACGGAAACTAGGGCGACAAGAGTGGAACAAAACACCAGGCATAAGGACGAGCCTTCCACCCTTTACCAAGTATATAGGTGCATTAAGATAAACAAGATAATATTATGATATCCCAACAATAAACAAGTTCCAACAAGGAACGATCTCCAATCTTCACCTGCAACTAGCAACACTATAAGAGGGGCTGAGCAAAGCGGTAACATAGCCAAACAACGGTTTGCTAGGACATGGTGGGTTAGAGGTTTGACATGGCAATATGGGAGGCATGATAAGCAAGTGGTAGGTATCGTAGCATAGGCATAGCAAAAGAGCGAGCATCTAGCAAGCAAAGATAGAAGTGATTTCGAGGGTATAGTCATCTTGCCTGCAAAGTTCTCAGAGTTGCCTTGATCCTCGTAAGCGAACTCAATGGGCTCCTCGTTCACGTACTCGTCTCCCGGCTCTACCCAAAAAAGAACAACAATCATAAGGAACATAATCAACCACGTGCAATGCTCAAGCAACATGATGCAAACATGGTATGATATGCGGGATGCGATATGGGATGCATATGCATGATTTGCAAAGGGATGATTGAACCTGGCCTCAACATGGAAATCCAAGAGTGACAATGGAAAGATGAGTTGATTTTGGTCGAAATCGATATAAAGATCACCGGAATCGGATGCACGGGTAGGAAATGGCAAGCAAAACAAATATGGCACCGGTCTAAGATAAACAGCAAGTAGCCCTCTAAATGCATTAAGAACGACATTCTACAGCACTCCAACTTGACAACAAAATATATGGCAGGGATCCACTCATGATTCTTGACAAAATATGAACATTGAGCTATGGCTAATTTACTCATTAACAGGTTCAAATAAGCATGGCAAAAGTGCAAAAGATTACTGGTTTCAGACTTTGTGAAATTAACAGCTTGTCAGGAATTTATCATCATGAAGCAATGTTTAGAGCACGAAAGCTACATGCTACAGGAACATATCATGACCAAGCATGGCATGGCATGAAGCTACTCAAAGCATATAACAAAAGTCCCTTAGTGACCATGAGCCAAAAGGGATCAGAAAATACAATTGCAAGCATGTGAACATAGCAAAAACATAAACAGATTTAGACTTTGTGAAAAACTAGAGCATGCAAAACAGTTAACGAGTAGGCATGTATATGAGCTCGATGCACTCACTACAAAGCAGGGGATGACAAACTAAGCATACACACAGCAAATAGACATGGCATAGAAGCTATACATGGCAAGAACAACAACATAGCATGCACGGATCAACTACAACAAGCTCAGCAAAATCGCTAAACATGTTAACAATCTGCCAAGAACATTTTATAGTAAAAGTAGAGCTCGATTGACTCAAGCTAGGTTGCTCCATAAATGCAAACGAATACATGGATGGATATAGCACCACAATATTAACAAAACATCCTCACTGATCATCCTCAAAAGAGGCACAGATCACTAGGAAACAACATGAACGTATGTCATAAAAATAATGACAGGGCAAGGACTTAGTGAAATTCTAAGTCCCTGAAATCAGCATCATTGAGTAAGCTACTTTGCATGCTTGTGCTAGTCACCACAAAGGTCACAAAAATACATGGCAAATACCCTGTAAAGATGGCATGGCATATAACAAAACACATCTAGAGCTCAGGATCATAGCATGCACACATTAATCATGGCAAATATGACAAAAGGCCACTTGCTGAAATAGATCTAAAATAATACTCACATAGCCCTCTTCCAACAGTATTTTGGGCATCAAGATGACCTCAAATGAAAATGATGCAATGAGATGAAATGATGTACTCGTCGAGACGAACATTTGATATGCTACATGCATGAATCGGAGCGACGATTAGGAAGTTATGGCATGTCAAAGATTGCAAAATATTTAGGGTTTGGAGGGGAAAAGGTCAACCGAGATTTGATTAGATCCAGATCCAGTCGAGCGGACTGTAGCAGATCGGGGGTCGCCGGAGTTCGTTGCCGGCGCCGGACTTGCCGAGGCAGAGCGAAGAGAAGGGGTCGTCGGGGTTGGCCGGACGGCGAGGAAGGATGCGGTGGTGGCCTTGGCGACGAGGGGCGTCACCACTGGCGTCGGGCGGCGAGGAAGGACGCGGCGGCCGGCGAGTGCTCCGATGACCTACGGTAGTGGGCGGCGGCCGAACGCGAGGAGGAAGACGAGGGCGCGGGCGGCGCGAGGAAGGAGATGGGCGGCGGGGCACGCTAGGCCGCGGGGGCCCGAGTCAGGCTCGGCGGGCTTCGGCGGTCGGCGGCCATGTGGGCACCCGCCCGAACATGTGTCGCGCCTCTATTGGCCCGAGGCGGCGGTGGAGGCTGTCTGGCGAGAAACGGACATGTCCGGCGGCGGCGGTTGTAGTTTTTTAGGGTTTCAACCGTGATTTCGAGGAGGGGATCTATATTTATAGGTAGAGGGAGCTAGGAGAGTCCAAATGAGGTGCGGTTTTTGACCACGCGATCGTGAACGAACGATCTAGATGATGGGAGAGGTTTAGGTGGGTTTTGGGCCACTTTGGAGGGGTGTTGGGCTGCAACACACACGCGGCCTTTTTGGTCCCTCGGTTAACCGTTGGAGTATCAAACGAAGTCCAAATGGTACGAAACTTGACAGGCGGTCTACCGGTAGTAAACCAAGTCCGCTTCACAAGTCTCGGTCCAATCCGAAAACGTTTAACCCCCACACACGAAATGAGGTAGAAAGGGACACCGGAGGACATAGGAGCGCCGGAATGCAAAACGGACAATGAGGAAAAAGCTCGGATGCATGAGAGGAACACATATGCAAATGCAATGCACATGATGACATGAAATGAGATGCATGACAAGGACAAAACACACGGAGACAAAAACCCAACAACGAGGAAATAATATAACTTAGTGCCGGAAATGGCAAGAGTTGGAGTACAAATAAGGTAAATTACATCCGGGGTGTTACAACACTCCACCACTACGAAAGGATCTCGTCCCGAGATCTTGGACTAGAAAAACTCCGGGTACTCAGAACGGAGGTGATCCTCACGTTCCTAGGTGGCTTCACAGTCGGAATGATGTGACCACTTGACTTTGAGAAATTTGATTGACTTGTTGCGAGTCTTGCGCTCAGTTTCTTCAAGAATAGCAACTGGGTGCTCACGATAAGACAAGTCTTCTTGGAGATCAATGTCTTCGAAGTTGACGGTGTGGTCAGGAGTCTTGAAGCACTTGCGGAGTTGAGAGACATGAAACACATCGTGCACGTTTGCAAAGTTGGAGGGAAGCTCAAGTTGATACTCGAGATCGCCTCTCTTGCTGGCGATCTTGCAAGGACCCACGTATCTAGGGCAAGCTTCCCTTTGATACCGAAGCGACGAGTAACTTTCATTGGAGAGACGCGGAGGTAGATATGGTCTCCGATCTCGACAGCCAAGTCATGATGCTTACTATCATAGTAACTCTTCTGGCGCGATTGCGCGGCTTTGAGATTATCACGAATGACTTTGCACATCTCTTCTGCCTCTGTGATCATGTCATTGCCAAGAAGTTGACGTTCACCAGTCTCTCACCAGTTAAGAAGAGTACGGCACTTCCTGCCATAGAGAATTTCAGATGGGGCCTTGCCCAAACTCGCTTGGAAGCTGTTGTTGTAGGAGAACTTGGCATATGGAAGACAATCTTCCCACTTCATACCGGAAGAGATGATGCAAGCCCTGAGCATATCTTCGAGAATTTGATTGACACGCTCAACTTGGCCACTAGTTTGGGGATGAAAAGCTGTGCTGAAGCGAATGTTGGTGCCCATGGCCTTCTGAAAAGAATCCCAAACTTAGAGGTGAAGATGCTGCCACGATCTGAAGATATCAATTGCAGAATGCCGTGCAGAGAGACAATCCGAGAGATATATAGCTCTGCCAATTGAGCTACTGTGATAGATTCTTTGATAGGAAGGAAATGCGCCACTTTAGTGAGCTTGTGGATGACAATGAAGATAGCATCATTTCCACGCTTGGACTTTGGAAACCCAGTCACGAAGTCCATCTCAATATGGTCAAACTTCCATTCTGGAATGGCAAGAGGTTGGAGGAGACCAGCTGGTCGTTGGTGTTCTGCTTTCACTCTTCTGCAGACATCACATTCATTCACGAACTGAGCAATCTCGCGCTTCATTCGAGTCCACCAATACGACTGCTTGAGGTCCTGGTACATCTTTGTACTTCCAGGGTGAATAGAGAGGAGTGAATTGTGAGCCTCATTCATAATGACTTTACGAAGGTCACCTTTAGGCACAAAAATGCGATCCTCGAAGAATAGAGTATCCTTGTCATCAAGGCGATATCACTTGTACTTGGGTTGACTCTTAGCAATCCCAATCTTCACCTTCTTCACCATAGCATCAAGAAGTTGAGCCTCACAAATCTGATCTTCCAAAGTAGGAGAGACTTGGAGGTTGGCGAGGAAACCTTGAGGAACAACTTGCAGATTGAGTTTGCGGAAAGCTTCATAAAGCTCGGGTTGGTAAGCCTTGAGAATCAAACTGTTGCAGTAAGCCTTCCTGCTCAATGCGTCAGCAATTACATTGGCCTTGCCCGGAGTATATTCGATACTCGGATTATACTATTGAATCATTTCGACCCAATGAGTCTGCCTGAGGTTGAGATTAGACTGAGTGAAGATGTACTTGAGACTCTTATGATAAGTGAAGATGTCCACTTTTCGTCCCAATAAGAGATGTCTCCAAGTTAAAAGAGCATGCACAACTGCCGCCAAATCGAGATCATGAGTGGGGTAGTTCTTCTCTTTGGGCTTCAACTGGCGAGAAGTATAGGCCACAACTTTCTTCTCTTGCATTAACACTACACCAAGACCTTGAAGGGAAGCATCACAGAAGACCTCAAACGGTTTGGATTCATCAGGAGGAGTCAGAACTGGAGCAGTGACCAACTTCTCTTTCAGGGTGTTGAAAGCGATGTCACATTCCGGCGACCAAACGTACTTCACGTGCTTTTGGAGAAGGTTGGAAAGAGGCTTCGCGATCTTTGAGAAGTTCTCAATGAACCTTCGACAATAGCTTGCGAGACCAAGGAAGCTGCAGAGTTGCTTCACGTTCTGAGGTGGTTCCCAATTCACAATTGCAGACACCTTCTCAGGATTCACCGCTATGCCCTTGGCAGAGACGATATGTCCAAGGTAGAGAACCTCATCGAGCCAAAACTCGCACTTTGAAAACTTGGCATAGAACTGATGTTCTCTGAGCTTATCCAGCACCAAACGCAAGTGCTTGGCATGATCCTCCTTGTTCTTGGAAAAGACCAAAATGTCATCGAGGTAGACCAATACGAAGTCATTTGTGTAGGGGTTGAAGATGAATTTCATCATGCGAGAGAATGTTGGAGGAGCGTTGACGAAGCCGAAAGACATGACAGTGTATTCATATGAACCATAGCTTGTTCTGAATGCTGTCTTGGGGATATCCTCTTCACGAATGCGAATCTGATGATAGCCCATATGGAGATCAAGCTTGGAGAATACTTCAGCACCTTTGAGTTGTTCAAACAACTCGTTGATGTTGGGAAGTGGGTACTTGTTCTTTATGGTCTTCTTGTTCAATGGACGGTAGTCGACACAAAGTCGGTCCTTTCCATCCTTCTTCTTCACAAAAAGAACTCCACAACCCCATGGAGAAGAACTAGGTCGGATGAGACTCATTCGCTCTTGAATATCGAGTTGTTTCTTCAGCTCCTCCAACTCTTCAGGACCAAGCTTGTAAGGACGTTTGCAAACAGGTTCCATGTCAGGCTCAAGATCGATGACGAATTCAATTGGCTGGTGCGGAGGCATTCCTGGAAGCTCTTCTGGAAAGACCTCTTGATATTCGCAAATGACTGGAATTTGAGAGATGGCATCCAACTCACCCTTCTCATTGAGAGAAAATAGACGAATGGTATCTCCACGAGCGGCAAAGACAATTACATCCTCAGACGAATGAGTCAATTGAATCTGCCTGGCAGCACAATCAAGGTGAGCCTTGTGCTTATAAAGCCAATCCATTCCGAGAATAAGATCAATATCCGAGTTACCAAGGACCACTGGAGAGGACATAAACTTGTAGTCGCCCAACGTGATAGAGACATCGGGAGCAACCAAACTAGAAGTCAAAAGCTTGCTAGGAGAAACAACTTGCATGACTTTGGGCATAACCTCAGTATCAACATTGTGCTTCGATGCAAATGGTAATGACAAGAAAGAATGCGATGCACCAGTGTCAAAAAGTACTTTTGCAGGAACATCGTTAACAGGAAGGTTACCCATGATGACATCTGACGAGTCCTCTGCCTGAGCTGCATTCATCAAGTTGACCGTGGCGTGCTTGGGGTTATTCTTGACCACTGCGGTACTGGCAGATCTCACAGGAGGAGGAGGAGGAGGAAGACGCCTCTGATTGAAGCATTTGTTGGCATAGTGACCCTTCTATTGGCACTTGTTGCACGTGACCTACGAAAGCGGACGGTGATACGGACCACTTGATCTTGGAGCTTGAGACGAATTCTTGTTCTGAAAGCCTGTGTTAGGTGGGTGGGAAGATCCATTGCCACCTTTGCTCTTCTGCTGATAAGGCTAACAGAACGGAGGAGGAGGAAGCCAATACTTTTGCTGCTTAGAAGCCACTTGAGTTGAGGAAGAAGGAGTAGCATCTCTGACTCGCTTCTTGGAAGCAACACACTTCAGTTGAGCAGTCTCTTGCTTCATTGCCATATTGTAGAACTCATCGTACTTCTTCGGCTCAAAAAGGACGAGAGCAAGTTGGAGATTTTCTCTGAGGCCACCCGTGAACTGATAAATCATGCTCTTCTCGTCAGGGACGTCTTGCTTGGCGAAACGAGTGAGCCTCTGGAACAGAATGTTATACTGGTAAACAGACAAGCTGCCTTGCTTCAGGTTGCGGAATTCCTCACGTTTGCTTTCAACAACACTCTGAGGAATGTGATGAGCTTTGAAGTCTTGACGGAATTCATCCCAGGTAATCACATGGCCTCCTCTGGAATCTATGTATTGTTGAAACCATTCTGCAGCTTGGTCTTTGAGTTGGAAGGAGGGAAACTTGACAAAGTCCTCAGGCCTGACATTGCTGCACTCGAAATGTTTGCATATATCCACGAGCCAATCATCAGCTTCTGAGGCCTCGACACAGTTGTTGAAGGTCTTTGGATGGTTAGTGAGGAACTGGTTGAGTGTAGCAAACTGATTCTGATTGTTGCCATGGCCTTGGTTCCCTTGGTTGTGCTCTTGCAGAATTTGCATGATCAGTTGCGTGTTTGCATTGGTAGCGGCCATCACAGCTTGCCATGCCTCCGGAGGTGGAGGTGGTGGTGGCGGATCCTGATTCTGATTCTGAACCTTAGCAGGAGCCATCCTGAAGAGGGTGACATCCGTTAGCATCTTGACAGACAAATATTTAAGCTGAATCAAAAGGATTGAAATTGCAACTTATAGTCTTCACATCCAAATAACATGAGCGAATGAATTCCAATTGAAATGGTCACATATCCATAAATTGAGAAGCCACTTAGATAGAGGTAGAAGAATAAAAACAAGGTACGGACAAGAACAAATACTTGGAGAGGATTACCCAATCTCAAACCAAATATCCGTGGAAGAAGAACTAGAGCTACAAGAATTCCCACCTATGAAACTCCCGAACCTTTCCGGTTATGCTATCAGGTGTTGGGGATACAGGGGAAGCATAATATATCACCCAAAGCTAGCAAATCCTACATCCAGCTGTATCCATCCTTCAACACATAACCAAGAAACCTTCGGAAATCATTTACCTCAACCTTCAAAAAGCATCCGTTATACGAGTTATGGAAATACTCCCGAACTCACGCCCCAGTACTGTGTGGCGTCGAGGTTATCCCACCAACAACTGCATAAAAGAGATTCTCGATGTCGGTGAAACACAGGTATTCCAGAATCTCAATGATAAAATTGTGATGACAACACCTCGGAGCTCAACTCATCGGGACACTGTCACAACCCCTAAATGTCAGGAGGCACCAAGAACAATGTTCTCGTCACAAAACCATCGGAACGATTCCAAGATACCCCGCGTGATTCTAAAAAAAATTAGTGAAATTTGAGAAGAGAAGAGTCCAAACTCTACGTCAGGATGCCTCACCAGAGCGATGAAGGGACTGAGGAGTAAAAAGAATTCCTAACTTGTCGAAGCACGACTTTTTTCTAGACACAAAACATTTTTCTAGACTCAACAACGCCAATGATTCGATCAAGCAGCGGGCTCCTAAGGTCGGGGAAGGCTTTGATTACCAACTTTTAACGCCCTCGATGCGGCTATATCTCCCACGTGTCGAAGCACGACTTACAGGCATAACCGCATTGAAAGCAATGTCGCAAGTGAGGTAATCTTCACAACAACCCATGTAAATAAATAAAGGGGAAATGTACATAGTTGGCTTACACTCGCCACATCACACAAATACATAAATAAGTCATTACATTCATCCAATACACTCAGGGTCCGACTACGGAACCAGGATAAAGATCAACCCCCAAATGCGACAAAGTCCCCGATCGCCCCAACTGGGCACCACTACTGATCATGTGGGAAGGACATATCATAACAACGAGAGTCTTCATCAAACTCCCACTTGAGCTCGATCATATCATCTAGAGCGGTATCATCTGTCCCAGCATCTGGTTTTGGAAGTAAACTGTGAGTCACAGGGACTCAATAATCTCACACCCTCGCGATTAAGACTATTTTAGCTTATAGGTAAGGGTAAAGTATGAGGTGGAGCTGCAGCAAGCGACTAGCATATTTGGTGGCTAACATATGCGCAAAAGAGGCGAGAAGAGAATGCTAAAGCATGGTCGAACAACTATGATCAAGAAGTGATCCTAGAACAACCTACGTCAAGCATTACTCCAACACCGTGTTCACTTCCCAGACTCCGATGAGAAGAGACCATCACGGTTACACACGTGGTTGGTGCATTTTAATTAAGTAGAGTTTAAGGTTATGTAAAATCAGACATTAACAAATTCCCATCTGCCCATAACCGCGGGCACGGCTTTCGAAAGTTCAAATCCCTGCAGGGGAGTCCCAACTTAGCCCATCATAAGCTCTGACGGTCAACGAAGGATATTCCTTCTCCCAGGACAATCCGATCAGACTCGGCATCCCGATTACAAGACATCCTCGACAATGGTAAAACAAGTCCAGCAACATCGCCCAAATGTGCCGACAAATCCTGATAGGAGCTGCACATATCTCGTTCTCAGGGCACACTCAAATGAGACATCCTACGAGTAAAACCAACCCTCAAGTTGCCCCGAGGTGGCCCCATAGTCTACTCGGTCGGACCAACACTCAGAGGAGCACTGGCCCAGGGGGGGTTAATAAAGATGACCCTTGGGCTCCAGAATCCCAAGGGAAAAATAGGCTAGGTGGTAAATGGTAAAACCAAGGTTGGGCATTGCTGGAGGAGTTTTATTCAAGGCGAAATGTCAAGGGGTTCCCATTATAACCCAACCGTGTAAGGAACGCAAAATCCGGGAACATAACACCGATATGACGGAAACTAGGGCAACAAGAGTGGAACAAAACACCAAGCATAAGACCGATCCTTCCACCCTTTACCAAGTATATAGGTGCATTAAGATAAACAAGATAATATTATGATATCCCAACAATAAACAAGTTCCAACAAGGAACGATCTCCAATCTTCACCTGCAACTAGCAACGCTATAAGAGGGGCTGAGCAAAGCGGTAACATAGCCAAACAACGGTTTGCTAGGACATGGTGGGTTAGAGGTTTGACATGGCAATATGGGAGGCATGATAAGAAAGTGGTAGGTATCGTAGCATAGGCATAGAAAAAGAGCGAGCATCTAGCAAGCAAAGATAGAAGTGATTTCGAGGGTATGGTCATCTTGCCTGCAAAGTTCTCTGAGTTGACGTTAGCTTGATCCTCGTAAGCATACTCAACGGGTTCCTCGATCACGTACTCGTCTCCCAGCTCTACCCAAACTAAGAACACAAGCAAAGATAGAAGTGATTTCGAGGGTATAGTCATCTTGCCTGCAAAGTTCACAGAGTTGACTTGATCCTCGTAAGCAAACTCAACAGGCTCCTCGTTCATGCACTCGTCCCCCGGCTCTACCCAAACAAGAACAACAAGCATAAGGAACACAATCAACCACGTGCAATGCTCAAGCAACATGATGCAAACATGATATGATATGCGAGATGCGATATGGGACGCATATGCATGATTTGCAAAGGGATGATTGAACCTGGCCTCAACATGGAAATCCAAGAGTGACACTGGAAAGGTGAGTTGATTTCGGTCGAGATCGATATAAAGATCACCGGAATCGGATGCATGGGTTGGAAATGGCAAGCAAAATCAAAATGGCACCGGTCTGCGATAAACAGCAAGTAGCCCTCTAAATGGATTAAGAACGACATTCTACAGCACTCCAACATGACAACAAAATATATGGCAGGGATCCACTCATGATTCTTGACAAAATATGAACACTGAGCTACGGCTAATTTACTCATTAACAGGTTCAAACAAGCATGGCAAAAATGCAAAAGATTACTGGTTTCAGACTTTGTGAAATTAACAGCTTGTCAGGAATTTATCATCAGGAAGCAATGTTTAGAGCACGAAAGGTACATGCTACAGGAACATATCATGACCAAGCAAGGCATGGCATGAAGCTACTCAAAGCATATAACAAAAGTCCCTTAGTGACCATGAGCCAAAAGGGATCCGAAAATACAATTGCAAGCATGTGAACATAGCAAAAACATAAACAGATTCAGACTTTGTGAAAAACTGGAGCATGCAAAACAGTTGACGAGTAGGCATGTATACGAGCTCGATGCACTCACTACAAAGCATGGAATGACAAACTAAGCATACACCCAGAAAATAGACATGGCATAGAAGCTAGACATGGCAAGAACAACAAAATAGCATGCACGGATCAACTACAACAAGCTCGGCAAAATCGCTAAACATGTTAACATTCTGCCAGGAACATTTTATAGTAAAAGTAGAGCTCGATTGACTCAAGCTAGGTTTCTCCATAAATGCAAACAAAGACATGGATGGATAGAGCACCACAATATTAACAAAACATCCTCACTGATCATCCTCAAAAGAGGCACGGATCACTAGGAAACAACATGAACATAAGGCATAAAAATAATGATAGGGCAAGGACTTAGTGAAATTCTAAGTCCCTGAAATCAGCATCATTGAGTAAGCTACTTTGCATGCTTGTTCTAGTCACCACAAAGGTCACAAAAATACATGGCATACACCCCTGTAAAGATGGAATGGCATATAACAAAACACATCTAGAGCTCAGGATCATAGCATGCACACATTAATCGTGGCAAATATGACAAAAGGCCATTTGCTGAAACAGATCTGAAATAATCCTCACATAGCCCTCTTCCAACAGCATTTCGGGCATCAAGATTAGCTCAAATGAAAATGATGCAATGAGATGAAATGATGTACTCGTCGAGACGAACATTTTGATATGCTACACGCATGAATCGGAGCCACGATGAGGAAGTTATGGCATGTCAAAGATTGCAAAATATTTAGGGTTTGGAGGGGAAAAAGTCAACCGAGATTTGACCAGATCCAGATCCAGTCGGGCGCACTGTAGCAGATCGGGGGTCGCCGGAGTTCATTGCCGGCGCCGGACTTGCCAAGGCGGAGCGTAGAGAAGGGGTCATCGGGGTCGGCCGGACGACGAGGAAGGACGCGGTGGTGGCCTTGGCGACGAGGGGCGTCACCACCGGCGTCGGGCGGCGAGGAAGGAAGCGGCGGCCGGCGAGTGCTCCGGTGACCTGCGGCGGCGGGCAGCGGCCGGACGCAAGGAGGAAGACGAGGGTGCGGGCGGCGCGAGGAAGGAGATGGGCGGTGGGGCGAGCTGGGCCGCGGGGGCCCGAGTCGGGCTCGGCGGGCCTCATCGGTCGGCGGCGATGTGGGCACCCGCCCGGACACGTGTCGCGCCTCTATTGGCCCAAGGCGGTGGAGGCTGTCCGGCGAGAAACGAATATGTCCGGCGGCGGCGGTTGTAGTTTTTTAGGGTTTCAACCGTGATTTCGAGGAGGGGATCTATATTTATAGGTAGAGGGAGCTAGGAGAGTCCAAATGAGGTGCGGTTTCGGCCACACGATTGTGAACGAACGATCTCGATGATGGATGAGGTGGGTTTTGGGCCACTTTGGAGGGGTGTTGGGCTGCAACACACATGAGGCCTTTTCGGTCCCTCGGTTAACCGTTGGAGTATCAAACGAAGTCCAAATGGTACGAAACTTGACAGGCGGTCTACTGGTAGTAAACCAAGGCCGCTTGACAAGTCTCGGTCCAATCCGAAAACGTTTAACCCCCACACACGAAATGAGGTAGAAAGGGACACCGGAGGACATAGGAGCGCCGGAATGCAAAACGGACAATGAGGAAAAAGCTCGGATGCATGAGAGGAACACATATGCAAATGCAATGCACATGATGACATGATATGAGATGCATGACAAGGACAAAACACACAGAGAGAAAAATCTAACAACAAGGAAATATTATAACTTAGTGCCGGAAACGACAAGAGTTGGATTACAAATAAGGTAAATTACATCCGGGGTGTTACATCAGGGCTCAAAAAACTCCTACTCATGCTAGTGGGTTTCATCTATTTACTGTGGCAATGACGGGTCATGCAGAGGAAAGGGGTTCAACTACCGCAGCATGTAACAGTTGAATCGGTGTTATCCTAATGCAGTAAAAGAGAGCAGGAGCGAGAGAGTGGGATTGTATCAGAATGAACAAGGGCGTTTTGCTTGCCTGACACTTCTAAAGAGGAACACACTTCATCGGTGTCATCGTTCTCGTTGTCGGTACACATCTTCTGAGAGGGGACAAACACTGGCAACTGAGAAAGAACACAATCAATGCAATGCCACAATATGATGCATGATCATGACATGGCAATATGTTGTGATTTGAGCTAATGCATCTAGGTATGTTTTAAATGAAGTTGGTTTGAATAAATGATTCAAATTCCAACTCCATATATGATTGTTTAAATGCCCTTTATTTGTTTTGTCCAAAACATAGGACAAACATTGTTCAAACATGCATGAAAATTGTACAGATAGATTCCTTGATTTTTTGTGATAATTTTTCATATATAATTTATTTCATTTGGAGTTATGGTTGATTTTCTATGAGTTTTAGAAGTTATAACTATTTTCTGGAATTTCCTGGATTTAATTTAATCCAAAAAATTATTTACTGCATCAGTCTGACGCCAGTGTGACGTTATCAGGTCAATAGCGTCAGCCCAGGTCAAACCTGACGCTGGGACCCACATGTCATTGGCTCTGTACTAATAGAGAATTAGTTTTGTTAAACTAAAATAACCAGGGGTTAGTTTAGTGTGTGGGGCCCGGTGTCAGTGGGTGTGGGTTCAATTAGTGGAGCCATTAGCCGCTAATGACGCCCACGTCGGATGCGCCCGCGGTTAGACGAGGGCGACGACCCAGAGCAGCGGTGGCTCACCGGAGTGGCGCTAGGGGCAGCGGCTGGGTGAGCTGAGGGCACCAGGAGGTAGCTCGTGCTCCCGCGCATCCAGCGGAGCCAGCGGAAGGTCGCGGGGCGGCCGGGGCTCGCCGGAACGAGCTCGCGGCGGAGGCCAGAGTACGCCTCCGAGAGGGCGCGGGCTACAGGGGACAGGGGAGCTCGCCGGTGGGCTCATCGGACTCCTGGAGAAGTATGGGGTACTATGACGCGCGCGGGAGCGGCTCTCTTGGGCTCTGGCAAGGGCGGCGACATGGTCGGCGGCGACGAGCTCTCGGGCTCAACGGAGCCCGCGGTTAGAGGATGAAATCGGCAGATGGAAGAGAGTGGTTCGGTGCGGAGGCTCACAGTGATGCTAATGAGCGCGAGGGGGAGGTCGGGGATGCACTAACGACGAGGAATCGTGCGACGGCGGCCGTCCGTGTAGAGGACGAAGATGGCGTCGATGACGGTGTTCCAGGGCATCCGGCACCGTGTGTCTCGGCGGAGATGGAGTAGAGCTCGACGACGGAGCTTTCTGGCATGGTGGGGAGGCCATACGAGCTCGGTTGGTGCAGTGGTAGCGGACGGTGGTGATGGGGCTCTTGGCCATGAGAGAGAGACGAGGAAGAGGAGGGGATGAGCACGGGGAGCAGAGAGAGGGTCCGGGGTGTTGCATGGCACTCGTGGAGGTGTTCAGGCCCTCGGCGGCAAACAGGAGCTGGCGAGGCGCGGGCTCACGCGCGTCGGCCACACGCGCGCTGTCCTCCTGGCAGGAGGTAGGCGATGACTGGCCTGGGCCAACAATGCTGGGCCGACACAGGTAAGTCCCAGGTGAGTCATTCTCTCTCTGTCCTCTCTCATTCTTTCTGTTTTTCTATTTTGCAAATTTATTTTAATTTGGTTTTCAAACCAAATCATTTTATGAACTTCTGTAAATTGTTGTATGGACTAGTTACATTAATATAGCGCCCCACAACAATTTCCAAAATTATTGGACATATATTTCTTTTATAACAGAAATAAATCCAATTCAAATATATTAATAATTTAAGTCTAGTGCCCAAAATATACCACGAAAATTTTCAATATTTTTGGTTTGGAATCAAAGCCTTGCCAAAACTATCAAACATTGATGAAGGCATTTTGGGTTCATTGAATGCATTTTTTTGAGCTGGACCTATTTGCTTTCAAAGTGCTAGGGTTTGATCACCCCCATTTCAGGTTTCTTTGGAATTTAAACATGATGCAAACAAGGTGCAACACTAGGCAGTACCAGAAGCTAGGGATGTGAGAACTTTCCCCCACTAAACAAGAATCTCGTCCCGAGATTCAAACGTAGGATAAATGGAAGAGGGGACTCAAACTATCACAATCTTCATGATCCAACTGCCTTTCCCGAAGATGTTGATCCATTGCATCCTGTTGGTCTTGACATCCTTGCTTTCGAGATCTTCATCCAACTATGACGATAGAAAGAAACTCTTCAAAAATCGATCTTCTCAAAGGTCGAGCAATTCAAGATCAACTCGCGGGATGAGACATATAAACATCTCTCGAGCTGAGACACGAAGCATACACCTAGATGGATGGAGTGAAATGGATGACGAAGGTTCACTAGGTAGGAAACAATTCCACACTTAAGAAGGTGGTGAACGGTTGTCAACATAGCGAGGAGTTGAGTTGCCATGATTCCCTAACGAGACCTGTTGGAGGAGGTGACTCGTACAATTATTCCCTTAAGTGGCAAAAAGAATTACTTTTGATCCATAGATCATCGAAACTCTTCATACCAGCATAAGGCAATTCACAACAATCGTTTAGCGGAGTACCAAGGGAAGGCATACCCGGACTAGAATGGATGATGTGGACTACTTTGTTGAAGACAACGCAAGGGATGATTTTTGATTATCATCGGAAATGGATGGGACCCATGGTAGGATGGCACAACGGCGGTGCAAGATGGGAATAAAAATGCAAATGCTGGGAATGATTCTAGTAACTGGGGAGAAACCCAACAGTAGAGAGTGAGTCCACTGTTTGAAAAGGTTATAACATAACCGAGGAAACTAGAAGCAAATCCCAGTTAACGCCAACGATAAAACCTAGTGCTCGCGCATGCTCTCAAGAACTTGAGCATCTCCATATTCATCAAGGTTTTACCAATATCCGTGTCAAGGATCCTGGCAACACAACATACCACCATGACGAATGGTGATGGACGATGCAGATGCAAAGGAAGATAACTCTTTCTCAGATTTCACCTTAGCAAGGCTAAGGAAGCAGAATCTGGATGATCGACCGAGAGACCTTTAGCTCTCCGCTTCTAATGTTCTCCTTGATGTGCTAGCGTAATCCATTCATAGATATGGTTTGATATCTAGAACATCAAGTAGAAGGTCGGACTTTAGGAACACAAAAATCCATAAGGAACAACTACTGGAATAAATTCTACGAGATCCTTATGGGGAGGTGGCCAACTTCTTCAAGCAAAATACTACAATAATAGGTCTTCCGGCTGGGTGTGTTGGCCACGACATCCACTTTACCGGTTACAGAGAGACCAATATTATAGTTCTTGGGAAACGTTCCAACCATTACATCTGCCCGAGATTCAGATCTGGTTGGTAACAGGATAATTCAGACAATGTGTCTGGAAGAGAAAGTTTGCAACACAAACCGACGAGATGACGTTGCGAGATTCTCGGGATATGAACTACGATAGCAAGCTCCGAAACATGAGGTGGTTCTGCTACATACATGTGAGCATGTTGTCCAAGACAAGAATGACCACATAGTAGTCTTATAATAAAACACTATCGAGTTCTGGCCGGGAACCATCATCAAGGATTTCGAAGTCTTTACGCAAGTCCATGGATTAGATCCCAATCATAGAATTCTTTTCCTTGAACAAGTCAATCAGTGGCTTGGTGTGCTAGGTAATACCAATGGAGTGGAGGTAATTAATCTACCAAACCATAGAATACATTCGCCCATGCATAACTAACTTGGGATGGTACTAGAGGAAACAAAAACAATCTTTCTCGAACACACGAAGGCAACTTGCACCAAATGCACGTGAATCAAAGGTAGTCACTTCTTTGATCCAAACATATGCTTCATGAACGAAACACGAAGAAATGCTTACACAAGTTTCCAACACTACCTTGATGTTCGACATGAATCATGGAGAAGATAACATGCTGCTGATGGGCTCAACAACAAATCATAATGATTTCCATGAAGATGGAATTCCACAACTATGTGAACAAAGTAGTAGCATTGGTAAGAACAAATGATATAATATTGTATGCTCGAGGATCAACCACAAGTAAGACAACACTACGAACATCATTGGTTCTGATTTGATTTGGTGATAGCCCATACTCAAATCAGGTTTTGATAAGACAATAGGTCCAACAACTGATCACACGGACCAATCGAAGAAGATATCATCTTTCTTCAACTAACACACAACACAAAGATATCCCTTTGAAACGGATTAAATTTGGTAAGCTTTTATCTTCCAACTCTCCAACTTTTTGTTTAGCTTAACCAACTAGATCAGGGGTATCCAACACGGATTCTTGGAGAAGGAGTGGTTTACAAGAAACCAACTTGATCACGAACTCAACACAGCGGTCAGGTGACAACCTGGTAACACTTCCGAGAAGATATTCGAAAAATCACGAACCATCGATATGTTACTAAGCTCGAGAAAATCTTGCCTTTCAAGTCAGGATGATGTGACCAACAAAGCAAGGGTTTGACAAAATCCTAACTCATCGATCGAAGAGTGCACCAACAGAAATTGACTAGGTAGCACGATCAGTCCTAGGATGGTGATTCAATAACCAACACGCTATGAGTGAGAGTATTTTCCATTAACTACCAAGCAACAAGGTTGCTAGGAGTATTGATTTCACACATCACAGTTCACTTGTCGACATTCCGGTTACAACGACACGGAACCGAGGAATCAATAATGATGGCGAGAAGTATCACTGCGTCAAGAATGCATAAGAGGTGGTGCAATTCTCATGACAATCCTGACATAAAGGGGTAATAATCCAAGGTAGAACAGAACAAAAGCTGGATTGGCATTTTGATCTACGAATTACAACTACTTTGACCAATCCAAGAAATGGATGAGGTGCTGGAGTTTGTTTCTCCTAGTCATTCCGGAATAGAATGGCTTGACGAACCACAAGAATAATAGGCATTGATAACACGAATGCACAGCTAGTCCTGACTATCAATTGATAGATAGAGGTCAGAATACAGCTAAAGAGAGACAACTCAAAGGAACATATGGTTTTATGAGCTATGGATGCATAGG
Organism: Triticum aestivum; assembly: GCF_018294505.1. Taxonomy (NCBI): domain Eukaryota; kingdom Viridiplantae; phylum Streptophyta; class Magnoliopsida; order Poales; family Poaceae; genus Triticum; species Triticum aestivum. The sequence continues at coordinate 195,397,847 of NC_057800.1, read as the reverse complement.
TTAGTATGTCGAGGAAAGCTCAACATTTTTTTTCCGGATAACCCATCCAGAAGAGGAAGGACTGGCAGATTCACAATTTTGAATGGAGAACTCATCAAGAGCACTCTTGTTGTGATCATTGGCTTAATGAGTTTCTGCCATAATGGTTCGTGGTATTAGGAAGAATGATATATCACGGACCTCAACGACTATCGCAAAGGTTGCTAATATCCTAAAGGTACGAGCAACACTATCTACACGAGGTAAGTAGAGTGAATCTTGGGTCAAGAACCCAAGAGTAGAATACCTACTACTAAGTAGCATCGCGGGATGCTTTCTGGAATGGTGGCCAGAATCATCACACTAGGAATACAAAGCATTGCTAGATTACTGGGTGGTTCTCTAAGACACCTAGGGTCATAAGAATAGCTCCAACATATATGTTGAGGCAACAGAGTACCTCAACTCACCGATTAGTGTGGTTGAACTGGCCCAAAGGGACATAGGGAACGGAAAGAAGGGATTTGCAAATGCATCAGACTATTTAGAAACCTGGGATGACTCGGACAGCATAACGGCTATAAATGCTCAAAAAGATTTGAGACATCCTGCAAATTGGTGGCATAACCACTTATCAACACAATATCAAGGTTCCGAGACCAACTATGAACACATGGAAGTAGTAGAAACTGAATTGGGGCTTAAATCCAACAATCCTAGGCAACTACGGTTTAGTAACACGTCATCCTGAGAGATAGAAGACAAGCCTAGTTCTTAACCTCGTAGAAAAGATAAGATGACTCAGTTCAGAAGGTCATGAGGATAAGGAGTAAAAAGAGCCTTACGTTCCCATCCACAATCAATTCCCTTATATAACGAAAGCATTTCTAAACACGACTTCGACCAGCTTGCCTTGGTAATCCTACAGGTAGTCAGGCTCTGATACCAAAGCTGTCAGGACCCCGATTCCAAGTCACATCGATCTAGCCGGTAACACCTCAGATCACTTTGCGGCCTCACGCATGGTATTCCCACAGGTGTCGCCTTACCATGGCCCGGGACCATTTGCACCTTTCGGCTCATGTATAACAGAGAACCCGGGATGACATGACTAGTCGTGAACCCAAAGTGGCACTAACTAACGGGGACATGCATACATGAATCAACATCGAGCATGTCGGTCGGCAGCGTGTGAATCCGGGCTGTAGCAACTAGGCTAACAGGACTCCGGGAACCCGAGCTGTAGTAGGCTAGGCTGGACTCCAGATGTCACTGCGTGACATTTCCCCAAAGGGACAGACACAAGAACAAAGTGAATCACATGCCGGCCAGTCAAGTGTTCCGGAGCAGTAGTGCTGGGCTAGCAGGACTCCGGTGAACCGGGCTGTAGCGGACTAATATGGCTCATGGAAGCACAAGACTACATTTCCCCATAAGAGAGGCTACCAAGGATAAACAACTAGGTTGTCGGATCCCACACATACCAAGCATTTCAATCATACACACAATATGCTCGATATGTGTAAATACAACATGGCATCACAACAAAACTCTACGACTCAAAGTATTTATTCATTAGGCTCCGAGGAGCGAGATATTACAAACATGGGTCTCATGACCCAACATACAGAGCATACAAGCAACAAGCACATGCGGAAGCTTAACTTGTTTGAGTACAGACAACTACAAATGAAGAAGGCTGAGAAGCCTGACTATCTACAAGACCCTCCCAAGGGTACAAGATCGTAGCTGAGGTAACGAGCTAAACGTCGAAGTCCACGTGGAACTACTAGCGAGACTGAAGTCTCTCTGCAAAACATAAATTAAGCAACTGTGAGTACAAATGTACCCAGCAAGACTTACATCAGAACTAACTACATATAATTGGTATCATCAAAGGAGTGGTGGAGTTTAATTCCAGCAAGCCAGCTTTGACTCGGTGGCTATCCTGAACTATGACTGCAAATAACTCTTTGAGGTGGCGCACACGAGTCCACATATTCACCATATCAATACACCGCTATGGATCCCCTCCCGTCTCCCTACGAGAACGCCATCCATAGCACTCACACTTATCTTGCGCATTTTAGAGTATCCACTTTCACTTGTCTATGAACGATACAAGGGGTCCAAGTTTCCATATCCGAGGAATCCGGCTATTCGAATAGACAATGATAACCCTGCAGGGGTGTACATTTTCACACACGCTCTCGCCACTTACCACCATGTACACGTCATGTATCTCGGCAACCTTCAAGCAGAAGCCTGGTGAGGGAGTCGGCCACGACCTGACTAATCACACAAGTCTCTCGTCCAGGTTTATCACCTATTCGGGTTCCATCCGCAAGGAGATCCGGCCGGGGTGTCGCTCACGGCCCCAAATGATGTGTGCAGGGTTCCCAAGCCCACCATCCGGGTGCCACTTGGTACACCGTGCCACTGTGCCTAGTCTGTCCCAAGCCCACCTGTACCGGGTGCCACTTGGTAGACTACTGACACTACATACAAACACCAGAAACTAGTTGCAACTCCTAGACAGAGATCAGGTAGATTAATAAGTCGACAGGGGCACTTAAGCATTCCAATGCATTGTAGTAACTGTTCATGGATCACAAACACAGAACTCAGTTCCCGAGGACGGCTGCAATGAGACAACCCACCATGTACTCCTACATGGCCTCTCACCACTACCTTTACCAAATCGTGTTCACACACTTAGCTCTCAACAGTAGGACATGTTCACCACATTCCAATTCATCCCTGATGAATCGGACCTGACTCAACTCTAAGCAGTAGCAGGCATGACAAACAAGCATGAATGAGTAGGCACATCAGGGCCCAAACAACTCCTACTCATGCTAGTGGGTTTCATCTATTTACTGTGGCAATGACAGGTCATGTAGAGGAAAGGGGTTCAACTACTGCAGCATGTAATAGTTGAATCGGTGTTGTCCTAATGCAGTAAAAGAGAGCAGGAGCGAGAGAGTGGGATTGTATCGGAATGAACAAGGGGGTTTTGCTTGCCTGACACTTCTGAAGAGGAACACACTTCATCGGTTTCATCGTTCTCGTCGTCGGTACACGTCTACCGAGAGGGGACAAACACCGGCAACTGAGAAAGAACACAATCAATGCAATGTCTCAATATGATGCATGATCATGACATGGCAATATGCTGTGATTTGAGCTAATGCATCTAGCTATGATTTAAATGAAGTTTGTTTGAATACATGATTCAAATTCCAACTCCATATATGATTATTTAAATGCCCTTTATTTTTTGTCCAAAACAGAGGACAAACATTGTTCAAACATGCATGAAAATGGTACAGATGGATTCCTTGATTTTTTGTGATAATTTTTCATATATAATTTATTTCATTTGGAGTTATGGTTGATTTTCTATGATTCTTAGAAGTTATAACTATTTTCTGGAATTTCCTGGATTTAATTTAATCCAAAAAATTATTTACTGCATCAGTCTGACCGGAGTGGCGCTAGGGGCAGCGGCTGGGTGAGCTGAGGGCACCAGAAGGTAGCTCGTGCTCCCGCGCATCCAGCGGAGGCAGCAGAAGGTCGCGGGGCGGCCGGGGCTCGCCGGAACGAGCTCGCGGCGGAGGCCAGAGTACGGCTCCGAACTGGCGCGGGCTACATGGCACGGGGGAGCTCGCCGGTGGGCTCATCGGACTCCTAGGGAAGTACGGGGTATGATGACGTGCGCGGGAGCGGCTCTCTTGCGCTCTGGCCACGGTGGTGCCATGGTCGGCGGCGACGAGCTCTCGAGCTCAACGGAGCCCGCGGTTAGAGGATGAAATCGGCAGAGGGAAGAGAGGGGTTTGGTACGGAGGCTCACAGCGAGGCTAACGAGCGCGAGGGGGATGCCAGGGATGCACTGACGACGACGAATCATGCGACAGCGACCGTCAGTGCGGAGGACGAAGATGGCATTGATGACGGTGTTCCAGGGCGTCCGGCGCCGTGTGTCTCAACGGAGATCGCGTAGAGCTCGACGATGGAGCTTTCTGGCATGGTGGGGAGGCCATACGAGCTCGGTTGGCGCAGTGGTAGCGGACGGCGGCGATGGGTGTGCTCGGCCGTGAGAGAGAGACGAGGAAGAGGAGGGGGTGAGCACAGGAGAAAAAAGAGAGGGGCCGGGGTGTTGTGTGGCGCTCGTGGAGGCGTTCAGGCCCTCGGCGGCAAGCAGGAGCTGGCGACGCGCGTCGGCCACGCGCGCGCTGTCCTGCTGGCAGGAGGTAGGCGATGACTGGCCTGGGCCAACAGTGTTGGGCCGGCACAGATAAGGCCCAGTTGAGTCATTCTCTCTCTATCCTCTCTAATTCTTTCTATTTTTCTATTTTGCAAATTTATTTTAATTTGGTTTTCAAACCAAATCATTTTATGAACTTCTGTAAATTGTTGTATGGACTAGTTACATTAATATAGCGCCCCACAACAATTTCCAAAGTTATTGGACATATATTTCTTTTATAACAGAAATAAATCCAATTCAAATATATTAATGATTTAATTCCAGTGCCCAAAATATACCACAAAAATGTTCACTATTTCTGGTTTGGAATCAAAGCCTTGCAAAACTATCAAACATTGATGAAGGCATTTTGGGTTCATTGAATGCATTTTTTTGAGATGGACCTATTTTATTTCAAAGTGCTAGGGTTTGATCACCCCCATTTCAGGTTTCTTTAGAATTTAAATATGATGCAAACAAGTTGCAACACTAGGCAGTACCAGAAGCTAGGGATGTGACACTCCCGATAGTCCTTCGGGTAACTCCAGCTTGTAGGCCACTTCTCCCATACGTTCCAAGACTAGGTATGGTCCTACAAATCTCGGGGCTAACTTTCCCTTAACTCCAAAACATTTAACTCCTTGCAGGGGTGGCACCCGAAGATATGCTCTGTCTCTGATTTCATAGACAACCTCCTTGCATTTTGAGTCGGCATAACTCTTCTGCCTGGACAAAGCTACCTTCAGTCTGTCTCAAATAAACTTAACCTTCTCTTCAAACTCTTTGATCAAATCTAGTCCGAACAACTGGCGGTCTCCAACTTCATCCCACATCAATGGTGTTCTGAACCTTCTTCCATTCAAAGCTTCGAAAGGTGCCATCTTCAGAGTAGCTTGATAACTGTTGTTGTAAGAGAACTCTGCGTAGGGCAAATTATCATCGCAACTAGATCCATAATCGAGTGCACAAGCTCTCAACATGTCCTCCAGAATCTGATTGACTCTCTCGGTCTGTCCATTTGTCCACGGATGAAAGGTTGTACTGAACTCTAGCCTGGTGCCCAAAGTCTGGTGCATCTGGTGCCAAAACTTTGAAGTAAATTGTGTTCCTTTATCTGATACGATGGTCCTCGGAACTCCATGCAGACAAATGATCCTGGTCATATATATCTTGGCCAACTTCGCACTTGTATAGGTGGTCTTCACCTGGATAAAGTGAGACACTTTGGTCAAACGATCCACTACTACCCAAATAGAATCATATCCCGATCGGGTCCTCGGTAATCCGGTGATAAAATCCAAGCCAAGCTTATCCCACTTCCATTCGGGTATCGACATAGGCTAAAGTAATCCTGCTGGCTTCTGATGTTCTGCCTTCACTCTCTGACATACATGACATACGGCTACATACTCGGCAATATCCTTCTTCATACCAGTCCGCCAGAAATGCTCCTTTAAATCCAAATACATCTTGGTGTTTCCGGGGTGTATCGAGTATGGCGAGTCATGAGCTTCCTGAAGTATCAACTTCCTGATCTCTGCATTATTGGGTACATAAACACGGTCCTCAAACCACAAGGTGTCGTGCTCATCCTCGCGAAAACCCTTGGCTTTTCCTTTTCTCATCTTCTCCTTTATCTCAGCAATTTCCTTATCATCCTTCTGAGCTTCTCGAATTTTTCCCAATAATGTCAACTGAATTTCTAATGATGCAACAAAACCTCTATGGACTATCTCCAAATGTAGCTCCCTGAGATCTTCAGCTAACTCCTTTGGAAATCCTCTTCTTACGAGGGTATTGGCGTAACTCTTCTGGCTCAAAGCGTCTACTACGACATTGGCCTTGCTTGGATGATAGTGCAACTTCATATCATAATCCTTTATAATCTCCAACCATCTCCTTTGCCTGAGATTCAACTCGTTCTATGTGACAATGTACTTCAAACTCTTATGATCCATGTACACATCACAATGATTTCCAATAAGAAAATGTCTCTAGGTCTTGAGTGCATGCACTACGGCTGCTAACTCCAAATCATGTGTGGCATAATTCAACTCATGCGGTCGAAGCTGCCGTGAGGAATATGAAACAACTCTTCCGTCCTGCATAAGTACGCCTCCAAGTCCTAAGCAAGATGCATCGCCATACACTTGGAAATCCTTGCGTATATCTGGCAGAATCAGCACTAGGGCTGTAACCAAACGTTTCTTCAACTCCTGGAAACTTGTCTCACATTCATCTGTCCATTTGAAATTGGTGTCCTTTTTTAACAATTCCATCAGAGGGTTCACAATGTTAGAGAAATTCTCGATGAATCTCCGATAATATCCCGCGAGTCCTAGAAAACTGTGGATCTCTCCAACTGAGGTGGGTGCCAACCACTCAGTGACTGACTGAACCTTAGTAGGGTCTACTGCTATACCTTGTCCTGATATAACATGTCCAAGGAATCCAACTTCCTTCAACAAGAACTCATATTGCTGAACTTGGCATATAACTGATGTTCTCTAAGCTTTTCAAGAACTAAACGCAAATGTTCCTTGTGTTCTTCTTCATTCTTCGAGTATACCAAATATCATCAATGAACACCATGACAAACTTATCCAAGAACTCCATGAACACCTTGTTCATCATACTCATGAAATAGGCAGGGGCATTTGTCAATCCAAATGACATAACCGTGTACTCATATAGCCCGTACCTGGTGGTGAAGGCTGTCTTAGGTATATCCCATTCTTGGATCTTCAGCTGGTGGTATCCTGATCGAAGATCGATCTTGGAAAATACTTTAGCTCCTTGCAGCTGGTCAAACAAATCATTGATCATCGACACTGGGTACTTGTTCTTGATCGTCACTTCATTAAATGCACGATAATCAACCACCATTCTCAGAGATTTATCCTTCTTCTCAACCAAGAGCACTAGGGCTCCCCATGGTGACGAACTTCGTCGAATGTAACCTTTCTCCGATAAATCCTTAATTTGTTTCTTAATCTCCTCTAGATCATTTGTGGGCATCCGGTATGGTCTCTTCGATATTGGTCTGCTGCCTGGAAACAACTCTATCAAAAACTCAATGTCTCGATCCGGCGGCATGCCTGGTAGTTCCTCTGGAAATACATCCGGGTAATCCTTCACTGTAGGCACTTCCTCCTGAACAACTCCCGTGAGGGAATTTATGTGAGTCCTCTTTGGTGCATGCCTGGATACATACTTAACCCTTTTTCCCTCCGGTGTGGTGAGCATAATTGACTTACTGGCGCAATCGATGTTTCCTCCATACATCGATAGCCAATCCATACCTAGTAACACATCCAATCCTTGTGATTCCAAAATCATCAAGTCTGAGGGCAAAACATGCCTGCCTATGGTTAATGGCACTTGAAAACATACTTGGCTTGCCATATACTCTGCTCCTGGCGAGCTTACTAACATAGGTGTCCTAAGAACTTTGGTGGGCAACTTATACTTATCCAGAAATCCCCTTGAAATGCATGAATGTGATGCACTAGTATCAAAAAGAAGGATTGCAGTAAATGACTTAACCAAAAACTTACCGATAACTGCATCTGGCTGCTCCTCAACCTCCTCCATGTTCACGTGGTTCACTTGTCCCATGTTGAAAGGGTTGGGCTTCTTCCCAGAGATTCCATTGCCATTTCCATTCTTGAGTTCATGACACTCATTGGCATAGTGTCTAGTCTTCCCGCACTTGAAAAAAGTAATGTGACTTTGGTCCTTCTTGGCAGGTGTGGATGGGTTAGAGCGGTTCTGACTGCTTGCTCCATTCCCATTCCCATTCTTAGGGCCACTGTGGTTAAGCGAACTTCTTCCATTGTGGGTATGGCCTCCATGGTTATGGGCATATCCTCCCGAGTTCAGAGTAAAATGAGGCTTCTGCTGAGCTCCTGAATTGTACTTCCCTTGTCCATTCTTCCTTTTGCGACTCTCAATCTGATGTTGCTTCCCTTCAATCATAAGAGCCTTATCTACCAACTCCTAGTAGTTGTTAAATGTTGCCACCATTAACTGCATACTCATCTCATCGTTCGGCCCTTCCATAAACTTCTCTTGCTTCGCGTCATCCGTGGCCACATCATCTGGGGCATAATGAGCTAACTTGCTAAACTCATCCACGTACTGCCCCACAGTACGGTTACCCTAGCGTAAGTTGCGAAACTCATGCTTCATCATGCTCATAGCTCCAGTTGAGACATGAGCAGTGCGGAATGCTTGCTGAAACTGCTCCCAAGTAACATTGGCTATAGGGAAGGTGGTTGTATAATTCTCCCACCATGAGGCTGCAGGTCCATCCAATTGGTGTGCAGTAAAACGCACCATATTAGCATTTGTGCAACCTGTAGTGGTCAACTCCCTTCCAATCCTGCGTAGCCAGTCATCAGCAACTATGGGGTCAGTGCTACTGGAAAACACAAGCAGTTGTAACCTCACAAAATGGGCAAAGTTGTCAACTGGAGGTGGTGGAGGTGGGTTGTTCTTGTTGCCTTGGTTTTGTACTAGCAACTGCATCAGTGTATTCTGCTGTTGGATCAACTGAGTGAGCTCTGGTGGGAAGGCAAATCTGGGGTCACGTCTCGGAGGCATCTGATGGGTTTAGAGGGGAGATATTAGAATAGAATGAGGTCTACTGAGAAAACACTACCCATATGCACATGAGACAAACGCAATCATATCACACCAAAACAATTTCAAGCAAGGGCATACAATCGATCTAACTATCGTTACAATGCTCAGACTACTACCATATACATGGGGAAAAATACTACTAATAATGTGGTGGTCTACTAGAAATTTTGATCGGTAGAAGACTCCATGATATATGCTCCAGCTTCATCTTCATAATCATCATCACTACTGTCAAGGTCGGAGTCGGTGTCGTCGATGATGATGTAGTCCTTGGGATGGTCGTCATCTCCTCCTAGCGCAGTGTCTCCCATGAATACTCCTAGCTTCCTTGTCAGGTCGTCATTCATATCCACTAGTACGGTGATTTCCTCCTTGTATCCGTCGTGTGTAGACTTGAGTTCCTCTTCCATCTCCATGTTCCTACTCATCAACTTCTTCAGATCTATCATGATTGCGCACATTTGGTTCTCCTAGCAAGGAATGTGCTAGTTTAACTCCTGGATGTAAGATGCAATGGACCTATCCTTCCTGGTGCTGATCATCTCCCATTGCTCGTCTTGGCGCCCACATATCTGGTAGATAGTGTCCTTAAGATCCTTGTGATAAACTTCACCGATGCATCCTATGGCGATGTGGGCTGCCATGCTCTTTCCTAGACTCCAGGTTGGTGCATCAAAGGAAAACTCTATGGGCTCAGTTACTGGCGTGAATGTCCTTCCTGGAACTTGAACTTGAATCATCCAACGCTCCTCTTCTGGTAAAGGGGCGGTGTAGGTCCCGGTGAAGCTTGGTATTCCAATGTTCAGGTACCTAGTGACTTCCTTCAAGTGTCGTCCAAAAGGTGTGTCTTCATCCGGCTGTGCAAACTTGTTCCTTGTGTCCGCCATCCTATAGAGTAGAAGATGGAGAGAAGTCATAAATAAGTAGAGAAGAGAGACCTATGGCTCATCTTATTGGTCGTGTCCTACATTCAGCGTGTGCTCTTATACCATCCTGTAGCGATCCGACCTCAAACGGTCAAATGTCCGTGTATAAGTGTCATCCCTGGATCGGTAATGCTGATACACACAAAACTTGAAGGATTTATAACAGAGTGGCAATCACACACTTATTACATCGAATGTCTCAAAAGAGAAATTATTACAACAAATATGGCTTAAGGCCATCTAAATAAGATAACAACGGAAGGCTTAGAAGATAAAGTGAGTCCATCAACTCCAACGGCATAGGTGAGTGCATGACAACGACCTAGCGCACCTTACTCTTCGTCTGAAAGGGGTCAGCACATGGTATATGCTGGCAATATAACACAGTAGAGCAATGAATAGGTAAATACTATCACTGCATGCATATATGGCAGGTGTAGGCTCTATGGTTATAATGTTTTTGCGAAAAGCCATTTTTTTCCTACAATAAAGGAATATATTTTATTTAACTATCATGGTAGTTGAAAAACATTGAGAATGGTAAATCCCCATCTCAATTCCCAATTTAACAAGTAATTAATAACCCCACTAAATTAATTTATAGTTATGAGATCAACATGATAATTCAAGAACCAGATACTCAAGATGTCCATAACCGGGGACACAGCTAACCATGATTAGTTTGTACACTCTGCAGAGGTTTGCACACTTTTCCCCACAAGACTCGATCTCCTTTGTTGGATTTCTCGCACTACATGGTGTTTGAGAAACGGATGACCAAGACACAGTCTTTCAGAAACATTAACTCTTTACTCTGGGTGGATAGTTACACCTACTTTCCCCTACATCTTCTAGCCCACCACTGAAAGAGGTAGAACTATGCTAGAGCCCATAATAGCTTGTGGCTGCACACCGAAGTTTGTAGCATGAATAATCCTATGATCCCTTTGAGCCTGGGTGGCGAACCAAAAAGGACAGCACTGGTGTATCCCTAGGTGCCCGCAACTAATCCACCCAAATGTGTGTTGAAGTAGCCACCTTAAGTAAACCATTAATTAAAAATCTCACATCTGTCATGGATACACTCAAACCCAATCCATGTCTACGAGCATAGCATGGCGGTATAAGCATAACGTAGAAGTAACTCCCAAGGGTTTGATAATAAAGGGCAATAGGTTCTACCTCATCATCTACTTCCCAAAACCCACATGTTAAGAGATCATGCCCATGCAATGTTTGAGGGTTGTAACTAATGCATAAAAACTGGGTAAGAAAAGGGTATGATCAAAGTGTTACTTGCCTTGCTTATGATCCGCAAAACCTAGTGACTCGTAGTAGGATGCTGCGCACTCCGGGAATTCTATCGCAAACAAACAATAGCGTACATAAGCACTCAAGCAAATATGCAAGGGTAAAACTTCCAATAAGAAGATCCAAACTGAAAATTCAACTGAAGAGTTTCAATTTGCAAAAATAATCGATCAAAGCGGAGGTACGGAACTGAAACTATGGTCAAAAGAACTTCAAATTCAAATCTGCTTGAAACCAAATTTTGAATTGTCAAAACCTTGTTCAAGTTGATTAAACAAAAATAGGGGCTCGAGATGAAGATTTTGGCATTGGTTTCACTGGATTTGGACAAACGGTTAAGAAACGGCGAGGGTTTGAAGTTCGGGGGCTAATTCGTAATAAAAATAATCGCGAATAGGTCCCTGGCCAAAAATAAAATAAAAAGAAAAGACTAACGAACAAACGTTCGCTGTCTGAACCTAACCGGCGAACAACATTCGTTAAAACGAACGAACGGACGAACGTCCATTAAATAGAATAAACCGACGAAAACCGATCTAAGAAATTAAACCAGAAAACTAAAAAAATCGGGGTTTAACCAAGAAAAACCAACAGGTCAACTCGCGGTCAACGGCAGCGGCTCCGGCGAGATCCGCGTCGGCGGGGACGTCGTCGGGCGGCTACGGGGCGACAGGGTGCGGCTACGGGCGACGGCGGCGCCGCGCGGCAACAGCGACGGGCGGCGGCGCGGGGACTGTGGCGGTGGGGCAGCGTGCTCAGGGTGGGGTGGAGGCGGCGGGGGCGGCGCCTTTTAAAGGCCCAAGGGGGGCGACGTGCAGCAGGGGGCAGCGAGGGGAGTCCGGCTCGGACTCCCTCGACAGGGTGCGGCGGCGGGATTCCTCCCGCTCGGGAGGAAGGTGGAGGGGAGGTGGGCTGGTGCCCAGCTCGGCTGGTCCTTCGGCCCAGTCGTGCGATGAGTTTTTTTTAAGTTTCTACCGAGAAAAAAAATCCTAAATAAATAAAAATAAAAATCTAAAAATTCCAAAACAAATTTTCACCGTCTAAATAAAAGATTTAGAACTTAGTGAACATTTTCTTGGCCTAAAAATGCAATTTTGAAAAATGCATAATTTTTTTAATTCAATTAAAATTGCAATAAAATCCAAATAAAATAATTTATTTGATTTTAACATTTTTCCTCCAATATTTCATTTATTTTGGAGAAGTCATATTATCTCCTTTCATATATTTTTAATGTGAAATATTTTCGGAGAGAAAAATAATTAAAACCAAAGTGATCGTTGTTTTGATATTTGAGAAAATTCAAATATGAAAATAATAAAATCGCCAACTCTCTCCGTGGGTCCTTGAGTTGCTTAGGATTTTTAGGATCATGCCAAAATGCAAATAAAATATGATATGCAAATGATGACCTATGTATAACATTCCAAATTGAAAATTTGGGATGTTACATTACTCTATTAGACCTTAATATCTGATATTTTTCTCTTTTCAGTGGTTTCCGAAGCTATGTACTGATGATTACCTTGCAAACTACATGACCGGAGTGGAGGCAACTAAGGTTAAAGTATAATTCATGCTACCATGATAATGCTCTAGAAGTGTTCCTAAAGGCGGTGAAGGATGGGCGGGCGATCGTCACATGGGGTTTGACAAAAGTGGTTTGTGCCTATGGCATGCAGCAAGGCACATTATGGGCATTCCGCTTCTTTAACACTATCGGCAGTCAAAATGATTTGCACTTGTCTCTTCACCTTTACCGCCTTTAAATAATGTGGTTCATCCTAGTTAATTGCCGCCTAATCCTGTAATTACTGAACATATTGTACTGGCAACTTTATTTATGGATTCATTATTGAACCATTGTGCTGAGAATTTGAATTGCACATTTCGTATTTCAAAATTTCCAATTAGAATAATAAATTACAGGAAAAAATAAAAAGAGAACAGACGATCATGGAACTTTGCAAACGGTTCTGGCAGTAAAAGCGCTTGTGATGGATAGCGCAATGCCACACAGTTTTCTACATTAATTCGTGTGTGATGTAGTTAATGAAAGAAAACAGTTAACCAAGACAGACCGTGTGTGATAGTTACACCTTTCACACATGAGTGTATACATAAAACCGTGTGGGATGTACATCCGAACGGAAAACCTGGATTGACTGTGTGGGATGTACATAAGAACGGAAACATATTCCTTGGATTGACTGTGTGTGGTATACATACAAACAAAAATGATTTTATGGGATTCACCGTGTGGGATGTACATACCTACGGAAATGATTTTCTTCGATTACCATGTGGGATGTTGTAACACCCCGGATGTAACTTTCCCTATTTTTACCCCAACTCTTGCCGTTTCCGGCGTTAAGTTATATTTATTTCTTGGGTTCGGGTCTTTGTCTCCGTGTGTTGTTTTCTTTGTCATGCATCTCATATCATGTCATCATGTGCATTGCATTCGCATACGTGTTCATCTCATGCATTCGAGCATTTTCCCCGTTGTTCGTTTTGCATTCCGGCGCTTCATTCTCCTCCGGTGGTCATTTCTAGCTTTCTTTCGTGTGTGGGGATTAAACATTTCCGGATAGGACCGAGACTTGCCAAGCGGCCTTGGTTTACTACCGGTAGACCGCCTGTCAAGTTTCGTACGATTTGGACTTCGTTTGATACTCCAACGGTTAACCGAGGGACCGAAAAGGCCTTGTGTGTGTTGCAGCCCAACACCCCTCCAATTTGGCCCAAAACCCACCAAGCTCTGCTCCATGTCCTAGAGTGTTCGATCACGATCGCGTGGCCGAAAACCGCACCTCATTTGGACTCTCCTAGCTCCACTTATGCCTATAAATAGCCCCCCGTTTTCGGATCTCTTCTTCCTCCCCAAAAACCCTAGTCTAAAAAAAACAGATCCCTGCACCGACGGACGTGTCCGCCCCCGGCCGGACAGAGTCCGCCGCCGCCCGCGCCCAACCGGGCGTTGCCACGTGGCCCTCGCCCCTCCGCCGCCGCCGCGGCCCGGGAGGCCCGAGTCGGGCCCCCGAGGCCCGTAGCCACGCCGCCGCCGCCCGGGTCATCCTCCGCCGCCCGCGCCGCCCTTCTTCTCCGGCGCCGACGCCGCCTCCTCTCACCGCCGACTCGCCGGCCGCCTCGCCGACACGCGCCGGACCCGGCCCTCGCCGACACGCGCCGGACCCCGCCTCGCCAAGCTCGCCGCCCCGCCGCCAAGCCCGTCGCCGGCGGGCCCTGCTCCGGCCACCGCCGACCCCGTCGTCCGGCAGCCCTCGCCGGCGCCGACTCCCTCCTCGCCGGAGCCCTGCTTCCTCGCCGAAGAGCTTCGGTGAACAGTGCCGGCCGCACATCGGTTTCCGTGCGAAACCCTAGATCTGATCCGAGAGGTTGATTTTTTTTGTTAAGTCCCAGGAATTTTCACTTCATATGCTCCTGTTCGAGGCCCCGTAACTTTGCATCCGTAGCTCCGATTTGGGCATATAGTATATCAAAATGTTCGCCTCGACGAGTACATCATTCCATTCCATTGCATCATTTTCATTTGAGCTCATATTGAAGCCCAAAATGCTGTTAGAAGGAGGCTTCGTGAGTTAATTGTCAGATCTGCTAGTTCATCTTAGACTTTTGTCATTTTTGCCATGATTATTGTGTGCATGCTATGCCCGTGAGTCCTTCATATGTTTTGTTAAGGATTTTGTCTTATTTCCAGAGGTGCAACCCATGCATTTTTAGGATGTGTGTGGTGACTTGTGCAAGCTTGCAAAGTGAGGCACCCCGGAAATCTGTTTTCAGAGACTTAGTTGTTTTCACTAAGTCTGGGATTATTTAGTTCATGATGCCATATGTTTAGCTTGTTTCCTTGTGATTCGTGCCTCTTTTGAGGATGATCATTACAGGAGTTTTGTTAATCCTGTTATGATCTATCCATCCATGTCTTTGTTTGCAATTATGGAGCACCCTAGCTTGAGTCAATCAAGCTCTATTTTTTGCTTCGTTGTGAATCTGGGCAGATCGTCAACTCGTTTGTGATTTTGCCGGCGTTGTTGTAGTTGATCCATGCATGCTATGTCATTGTTCTTCCCATGTATAGCTTTTATTTTGTGCCTTATTAATGGATGTGTGCTTGCCTTGCCATGACTTGCACCGTAGTGAGTGCATCGAGCTCGTTTACATGCCTTCGTGAGTAATATTTCAGCATGTCTCAGTTTTCACTAAGTCTGAAAACTGATTGTGTTTTAGCTATGTTCGTGTGCTTATTAGTATATTTCGTGAACCCTTTTGGCCTCAGGTCACTTTGGGTCTTTTGTTAAGCTTGTTAAGTAGCTCCATGCCATGTTCTTCTTTTTCATAATCAGATCATGTATCATGTTGTTTCGTTGCTCCGAAGAGGGCTTCGTGATCTGAAATTTCAGACAAGTGTTAATTTCACTAAGTCTGGAATCTGTTTTACATTTGCGTTATTGCCATGCTTGTTTGAACCTCATAATGGATGAATTGGCCATAGCTCAGTGCTAGTCTTTTGTTAAGCATCTTGTGTGCATCCCCGCCATGTATTTTGTTGTCATGTTTGGTGGCTGTAGCATGTTCATCTCACTATATTTAGATGCCTACATGCTGTAAATCGCAGACCGGTGTCAATTTTGAAACGCTTGCCATTTCCAAACTGTAACTCCGATTCCGGCGTTCTTTATATCGTTTTCAAGCGATTTCATCTCATCTTCCCGGTGGCACCCTTGGAATTCCATGTTGAGGCCAGGTTCATGCATTTCCTGTCATATCTTGCATTTTGCATCCCGCATCGCATCCCGCATAGCATATCTTCATTTCATCATATTGCTTGGTCTTGCACGTGGTTGATTGTATCCTTGTTGCTTGTTTGTCTTGTTTGGGTAGAGCCGGGAGACGAGTTCGCTACCGAGGAGCCCGTTGAGTTTGCTTGTGAGGATCCAGTCAACTCTGACAACTGTGCAGGCAAGATGATCATACCCTCGAAATCACTACTATCTTTGCTATGCTAGTTTGCTCGCTCTTTGCTATGCCAATGCTACGATGCCTACCATTTGCTTGTCAGCCTCCCAATTGCCATGTTGAAACCTCTAACCCACCATGTCCTAGCAAACCGTTGATTGGCTATGTTACCGCTTTGCTCAGCCCCTCTTATAGCGTTGCTAGTTGCAGGTGAAGATTGGAGGCCGTTCCTTGTTGGAACATCTTTATTTACTTGTTGGGATATCATTATATTGCCATGTTATCTTAATGCATCTATATACTTGGTAAAGGGTGGAAGGCTCGGCCTCTCGCCTAGTGTTTTGTTCCACTCTTGCCGCCCTAGTTTCCGTCATATCGGTGTTATGTTCCTGGATTTTGCGTTCCTTACGCGGTTGGGTTATAATGGGAACCCCTTGATATTTCGCCTTGATTAAAGCTTTTCCAGCAATGCCCAACCTTGGTTTTACCATTCGCCACCTAGCCTTTTCTTTCCCTTGGGTTCTGCAGACTCAAGGGTCATCTTATTTTACCCCCCCCCGGGCCAGTGCTCCTCTGAGTGTTGGTCCACCTGTCAGCTACCGGTGGCCACCAGGGGCAACTCTGGGCTGGCCTACCCGTACCTAAGACAATCTGAGTGTGCCCTGAGAAAGAGATATGTGCAGCTCCTATCGGGATTTGTCGGCACATTCGGGCGGTGTTGCTGGTCTTGTTTTAACCTGTCGAAGTGTCTTGAGTTACCGAGATACCGAGTCTGATCGGAACATCTTGGGAGGAGGTCTATTCCTTCGTTGACCGTGAGAGCTTGTCATGGGCTAAGTTGGGACTCCCCTGCAGGGATTGAACTTTCGAAAGCCGTGCCCGCGGTTATGGGCAGATGGGAATTTGTTAATGTCCGGTTGTAGATAACTTGAACCTTAATTAATTAAAATGAATCAACTGAGTGTGTTACCGTGATGGCCTCTTCTCGGCGGAGTCCGGGAAGTGGACACGGTGTTGGAGTAATGTTTGCGCAGGTTGTTCTCTAGATTCTCGCTCGCGCTTTGCCTCCTCTTCTCGCTCTCTTTTGCGTATAAGTTAGCCACCATATATGCTAGTCGCTTGCTGCAGCTCCACATATATTTGCCTTACCCTTCCTATAAGCTTAAATAGTCTTGATCGCGAGGGTGCGAGATTGCTGAGTCCCTGTGGCTCACAGATACTATAACTCCAGATGCAGGTCCAGGTGATTCCGCTCCAGGTGACGAGTACGAGCTCAAGTGGGAGTTCGACGAGGACTCTCAGCGTTACTACGTGTCTTTTCCTGATGATCAGTAGTGGTGCCTAGTTGGGGTTTGATTCGGGGCCTTGTCGCATGTTGGGTTCTTTTCTATTTTGGCGCCGTAGTCGGGCCATGAGTGTTTGTATGATGGATGTTATTTATGTACTTTGATGTGACGTGGCGAGTGTAAGCCAACTATGTATCTCCCCCTTTTATTATGCATTACATGGGATGTTGTGATGATTGCCTAACTTGCGACATTGCTTTCAATGCGGTTATGTCTCTAAGTCGTGCCTCGACACGTGGGAGCTATAGCCGCATCGAGGGTGTTACAAGTTGGTAATCAGAGCCTTCCCCGACCTTAGGAGCCCCATTGCTTGATCGTTTTAGCAGCCGAGTTGTGTCTAGAAAAAAATGTTTTGAGTCATTTAGGAATTATATATCGGAGAGCTTAGGAATTCTTTTTACTTCCCAGTCTCCTCATCGCTCTGGTAAGGCATCCTGACGTAGAGTTTTGACTCTTCTCTTCTCAAATTTCACTAAAAAAATTTTAGGATCACGCGAGTATCTTGGAATCGTTCCGATGGCTTATGATGAGAACATTGTCTTGGTGCCTCCTGTCAGGGGTTTAGTGGAAGTGTCCCGGGGAGTTGAGCTCTGAGGTGTTGTCATCATAATTTTATCGTTGCAATTCTGGAATACTTGAGATATGTTCGCCGACATCGAAAATCTCTTTTATGCAGTTCGTTGGTGAGATAACCTCGACGCCACCCAGTACTGGGGCGGGAGTTCGGGAGTATCGCCATAACTTGTATAACGGATGCTTTTCGAAGGTTGAGGTAGATGGTTTCCGAAGGTTTCTTGGTTATGTGTTGAAGGATGGATACAGCTGGATGTAGGATTTGCTAGTTTGGGTGAGATATTATGCTTCCCCTGTATCCCCAACACCTGATTGCATAACCGGAAAGGTTCGGGAGTTTCATAGGTGGGAATTCTAGTAGCTCTAGTTCTTCTTCCACGGATATTGGTTTGAGATTGGGATTTCTTACCGATTATTCGTTCTTGATCCGTACCTTGTTGATTTATTTCTCTACCTTAATTCTACGTGGCTTCTCAATTTATGGATATGTGACCATTTGAAGAGGAATGCATTCGTTCATTTTGTTCGGATGTGAAGACTATATGTTGCAATTTTCATTCCGTTGGATTCAGCTTCAATATTTATCTGTCAATGTGCTAATGGTGGTCAACCTCTTCAGGATGGCTCCTCCAACGCGCACGACTCCGAATCCTGATCCGCCACCGCCTCCACCTCCTCCAGAGGCATGGCAAGCTGTGATGGCCGCAACCAATGCAAACACTCAGCTGATCATGCAAATTCTTCAAGAGCGCAATCAAGGCAGTCAAGGGAATCAAGGCAGCAATCAGAGTCACTTTGCTACACTCAACCAGTTCCTTGCTAACGGGCCAAAGACTTTCAGCAATTGTGTTGAGGCAACCGATGCTGACGATTGGCTTGTGGATCTGTGTAAGCATTTCGAGTGCAGTAACGTCAGGCCTGAGGACTTTGTCAAGTTCGCTTCCTTCCAACTCAAAGATCAAGCTGCAGAATGGTTCCAGCAGTACAAGGATTCCAGAGGTGGACGTGTTATCACTTGGGATGATTTCCGTCGAGATTTCCGAGCTCATCATATTCCGCAGAGCGTGGTTGAAAGCAAGCGTGAGGAATTCCGCAATCTGAAGCAAGGCTCTTTGTCTGTCTATGACTACAACAAGTTGTTCCAGAAGCTTGCCCGCTTTGCCAAGCAGGACGTGCCTGATGAGAAGAGCATGATATATCAGTTCAGGGGTGGTCTCAGAGAAGATATTCAGCTCGCTCTTGTTCTCTTCGAGCCCTTGAGATACGATGAGTTCTACAACATGGCACTGAAGCAAGAGGCTGCTCAGTTGAGGTGTGATGCTTCCAGGAAGCGAGTCAGAGATGTTACTCCTTCTTCCTCTACTCAAGTGGCCAAGCAGCAGAAGTTTTGGCTTCCTCCTCCTCCGTTCCGTCAGCCGTATCAGCAGAAGAGCAAAGGTGGCAGTGGTTCTTCCCACCCACCCAACCCTGGCTTTCAGAACAAGACTTCGTCTCAAGCTCCAAGATCGAGTGCTCCGTATCACCGTCCGCTTTCAGAGGTCACGTGCAACAAGTGCCAACAGAAGGGTCACTATGCCAACAAGTGTTTCAACCAGAGGCGTCTTCCTCCTCCTCCTCCTGTCAGATCGGCAAGTACAGCTGTGGTCAAGCATAACCCCAAGCATGCCAAGGTCAATTTGATGAATGCAGCTCAGGCAGAGGACTCGTCAGATGTGATCATGGGTAACCTTCCTGTTAATGATATTCCTGCAAAAGTACTTTTTGACTCTGGTGCATCGCATTCCTTCATGTCATTCCCATTTGCATCGGAGAACAATTTTAGTACTAAGGCTTTACCTAGAGCTATGCAAGTTGTCTCTCCAACTAAGCGTCTGAGTTCTAGTTTGATGGTTCCGGATATTTCTATCTTGATGGGTGACTTCAAGTTTTTGGCTTCTCCAATGGTTCTTGGTAACTCGGATATTGATCTTATTCTCGGGATGGATTGGCTTTCTAAGCACAAGGCTCAGCTTGATTGTGCAGCCAGGCAGATTCAATTGACTCATTCGTCTGAGGATGTAATTGTCTTTGCCGCTCGGGATAATACCATCCGTCTGTTTTCTCTCAATGAGAAGGGTGAATTGGATGCCATCTCTCAAATTCCTGTCGTTTGCGAATATCAAGACGTCTTTCCAGAAGAGCTCCCAGGAATGCCTCTGCACCGGCCAGTTGAATTCGTTATTGAACTTGAGCCTGGCACGGAACCTGTGTGCAAACGTCCTTACAAGCTCGGACCTGAAGAGTTGAAGGAGCTGAAGAAGCAACTCGATGAGCAAGAAAGAATGGGTCTCATCCGGTCTAGTTCTTCTCCGTGGGGTTGTGGTGTTCTTTTTGTGAAGAAGAAGGATGGAACGGACCGACTTTGTGTTGATTACCGTCCAGTGAACAAGAAGACCATCAAGAACAAATACCCACTTCCCAACATCAATGAGCTGTTCGAACAACTCAAAGGTGCCCAAGTATTCTCCAAGCTTGATCTCCGTATGGGTTATCACCAGATTCGCATTCGTGAAGAAGATATTCCCAAGACAGCATTCAGAACAAGCTTTGGTTCATATGAATACACTGTCATGTCTTTTGGCCTCGCCAACGCTCCTCCGACGTTCTCTCGCATGATGAACTTCATCTTCAACACCTACACCAATGACTTCGTTTTGGTCTATCTCGACGACATTCTGGTTTTCTCGAAGAACAAGGAAGATCATGCCAAGCACTTGCGTTTGGTTCTTGATAAGCTCAGAGAACATCAGTTCTACGCCAAGTTCTCCAAGTGTGAATTTTGGCTCGATGAGGTTCTTTATCTTGGTCATATCATCTCTGCCAAGGGCATTTCCGTGAATCCTGAGAAGGTGTCTGCTATTGTGAATTGGGAACCTCCTCAGAACGTGAAGCAACTCCGCAGTTTTCTCGGTCTCGCAAGCTATTGCCGAAGATTCGTTGAAAACTTTTCTAAGATCGCGAAGCCTCTCTCTAATCTTCTTCAGAAGCACGTCAAGTACGTTTGGTCTCCGGAGTGTGATATTGCTTTCAACACTTTGAAAGAGAAGTTGATCACTGCTCCAGTTCTGACTCCGCCTGATGAATCCAAGCCGTACGAGGTCTTTTGTGATGCCTCTCTCCAAGGTCTTGGCGCAGTATTGATGCAAGAGAAGAAAGTTGTTGCTTATACATCTCGCCAGTTGAAGCCTAATGAGAAGAACTACCCCACTCATGATCTCGAGTTGGCGGCAGTTGTGCATGCTCTTTTGACTTGGAGACATCTTCTATTGGGAAGAAAAGTGGACATTTTCACTGATCACAAGAGTCTCAAGTACATCTTCACTCAGCCTAATCTCAACCTCAGGCAAACTCGATGGGTCGAAATGATTCAAGAGTATAATCCGAGTATCGAGTATACTCCAGGCAAGGCCAATGTGATTGCTGACGCTTTGAGCAGAAAGGCCTACTGCAACAGTCTGATTCTCAAGCCTTATCAACCCGAGCTTTGTGAAGCTTTCCGCAAACTTAATCTGCAAGTTGTTCCTCAAGGTTTCCTCGCCAACCTTCAAGTCTCTCCTACCTTAGAAGACCAGATTCGCCAAGCCCAGCTTCTTGATGCTATGGTGAAAAAGGTGAAGATTGGGATTGCCAAGAGTCAGTCCAAGTACAAGTGCTACCGCCTTGATGACAAGGACACTCTCTTCTTCGAGGATCGTATTGTTGTGCCCAAAGGTGAACTTCGTAAAGTGATCATGAACGAGGCTCACAATTCTCTCCTCTCCATCCACCCTGGGAGCACGAAGATGTATCAGGACCTTAAGCAAGCTTATTGGTGGACTCGAATGAAGCGCGAGATCGCTCAATTCGTGAATGAATGTGATGTCTGCAGAAGAGTGAAGGCAGAACACCAAAGGCCAGCAGGTCTCCTCCAACCTCTTGCCATTCCAGAATGGAAGTTTGACCACATTGAAATGGACTTCGTGACTGGGTTTCCAAAGTCCAAGCGTGGCAATGATGCTATATTTGTTGTCATCGACAAGCTCACCAAAGTGGCTCACTTTCTGCCTATCAAAGAGTCGATCACTGCAGCTCAATTGGCGGAACTCTATACCTCTCGCATTGTCTCTCTGCACGGTATTCCTCAAGTGATATCTTCAGACCGTGGCAGCATCTTTACCTCCAAGTTTTGGGATTCTTTTCAGAAGGCCATGGGCACCAACATCCGCTTCAGCACTGCTTTCCATCCTCAAACAAGCGGTCAAGTCGAGCGTGTCAACCAGATTCTTGAAGATATGCTCAGGGCTTGTGTGATCTCCTTCGGCATGAAGTGGGAGGATTGTCTTCCTTATGCTGAATTCTCCTACAACAACAGTTTTCAAGCAAGTTCGGGCAAGGCCCCATTTGAAATTCTGTATGGCAGGAAGTGCCGTACCCCTCTCAACTGGTCTGAAACCGGTGAACGTCAGCTGCTGGGTAATGACTTAATCACAGAAGCAGAAGAAATGTGCAAAGTCATTCGTGATAACCTCAAAGCAGCCCAATCCCGCCAGAAGAGCTACTATGATAGTAAGCACCGTGATTTGGCTTTCGAGATCGGAGATCATGTTTACCTCCGTGTCTCTCCTATGAAAGGTACTCGTCGCTTCGGTATCAAAGGGAAGCTTGCCCCTAGATACGTGGGACCTTTCAAGATTGTCAGCAAGAGAGGCGACCTCGCCTATCAACTCGAGCTTCCTTCAAACTTTGCAAATGTTCATGACGTGTTCCATGTCTCTCAGCTTCGAAAGTGCTTCAAGACTCCTGACCGCACCGTCAACTTCGAGGACATTGAGCTCCAAGAAGATCTCTCTTATCGTGAGCACCCAGTTGCTATTCTTGAAGAGACTGAACGTAAGACTCGCAACAAGTCAATCATATTTCTCAAAGTCAAGTGGTCACACCATTCCGACCGTGAAGCTACCTGGGAACGCGAGGATCACCTCCGTTCTGAGTACCCGGAGTTCTTTCAGTCCTAGATCTCGGGACGAGATCTTTTCGTAGTGGTGGAGTGTTGTAACACCCCGGATGTAACTTTCCCTATTTGTACTCCAACTCTTGCTGTTTCCGGCGTTAAGTTATATTTATTTCTCGGGTTTGGGTCTTTGTCTCCGTGTGTTGTTTTCTTTGTCATGCATCTCATATCATGTCATCATATGCATTGCATTCGCATACGTGTTCATCTCATACATTCGAGCATTTTCCCCGTTGTCCATTTTGCATTCCGGCGCTTCGTTCTCCTCCGGTGGTCATTTCTAGCTTTCTTTCGTGTGTGGGGATTAAACATTTCCGAATTGGACTGAGGCTTTCCAAGTGGCCTTGGTTTACTACCGGTAGACCGCCTGTCAAGTTTCGTACCATTTGGACATCGTTTGATACTCCAACGGTTAACCGAGGGACCGAAAAGGCCTTGTGTGTGTTGCAGCCCAACACCCCTCCAATTTGGCCCAAAACCCACCAAGCTCTACTCCATGTCCTAGAGCGTTCGATCACGATCGCGTGGCCGAAAACCGCACCTCATTTGGACTCTCCTATCTCCACTTATGCCTATAAATAGCCCCCCCGTTTTCGGATCTCTTCTTCCTCCCCGAAAACCCAAGTCTAAAAAAAACAGATCCCCGCACCGACGGACGTGTCCACCCCCGGACGGACAGCGTCTGCCACCGCCCGCGCCCAACCGGGCGTTGCCACGTGGCCCTCGCCCCTCCGCCGCCGCCGCTGCCCGGGAGGCCCGAGTCAGGCCCCCGAGGCCCGTAGCCACGCCGCCGCCGCCCGGGTCATCCTCCGCCGCCCGCGTCGTCCTTCTTCTCCGGCACCGACGCCGCCTCCTCTCGCCGCCGACTCGCCGGCCGCCTCGCCGACACGCGCCGGACCCGGCCCTCGCCGACACGCGCCGGACCCCGCCTCGCCAAGCTCGCCGCCCCGCCGCCAAGCCCGTCGCCGGCGGGCCCTGCTCCGGCCGCCGCCGACCCCGTCGTCCGGCAGCCCTCGCCGGCGCCGACTCCCTCCTCGCCGGAGCCCTGCTTCCTCGCCGTAGAGCTTCGGTGAATAGTGCCGGCCGCACATCGGTTTCCGGGCGAAACCCTAGATCTGATCCGAGAGGTTGATTTTTTTTGTTAAGTCCCAGGAATTTTCACTTCATATGCTCCTGTTCGAGGCCCCGTAACTTTGCATCCGTAACTCCGATTTGGGCATATAGTATATCAAAATGTTCGTATCAACGAGTACATAATTTCATTCCATTGCATCATTTTAATTTGAGCTCATCTTGATGCCCAAAATGCTGTTAGAAGGAGGCTTCGTGAGTTAATTGTCAGATCTGCTAGTTCATCTTAGACTTTTGTCCTTTTTGCCATGATTATTGTGTGCATGCTATGCCTGTGAGTCCTTCATATGTTTTGTTAAGGATTTTGTCTTCTTTCCAGAGGTGCAACCCATGCATTTTTAGGATGTGTGTGGTGACTTGTGCAAGCTTGCAAAGTGAGCCACCCGGGAAATCTGTTTTCAGAGACTTAGTTGTTTTCACTGTCTGGGATTATTTAGTTCATGATGCCATATGTTCAGCTTGTTTCCTAGTGATCCGTGCTTATTTTGAGGATGATCAGTAAAGGAGTTTTGTTAATCATGTTATGATCTATCCATCCATGTCTTTGTTTGCAATTAGGGATCACCCTAGGTTGAGTCAATCGAGCTCTATTTTTGCTTCGTTGTGAATCTGGGCAGATCGTCAACTCGTTTGTGATTTTGCCGGCGTTGTTGTAGTTGATCCGTGCATGCTATGTCATTGTTCTTGCCATGTCTAGCTTGTATTTTGTTCCTTTGTAATGGATGTGTGCTTGCCATTCCATGACTTGCACCGTAGTGAGTGCATCGAGCTCGTTTACATGCCTTCGTGAGTTATATTTCAGCATGTCTCAGTTTTCACTGTCTGAAAACTGATTGTGTTTTAGCTATGTTCGTGTGCTTATTAGTATATTATGTGAACCCTTTTGGCCTCAGGTCACTTTGGGTCTTTTGTTAAGCTTGTTAAGTAGCTCCATGCCATGTTCTTCTTTTTCATAATTAGATCATGTATCATGTTGTTTTGCTGCTCCGAAGAGGGCTTCGTGATCTGAAATTTCAGACAAGTGTTAATTTCACAAAGTCTGGAATCTGTTTTACATGTGCGTTTTTGCCATGCTTGTTTGAACCTCATAATGGATGAATTGGCCGTAGCTCAGTGCTAGTCTTTTGTTAAGCATCTTGTGTGCATCCCCACCATGTATTTTGTTGTCATGTTTGGTGGCTGTAGCATGTTCATCTCACTACATTTAGATGCCTACATGCTGTAAATCGCAGACCGATGTCAATTTTGAAACGCTTGCCATTTCCAAACCGTAACTCCGCTTCCGGCGTTCTTTATATTGTTTTCAAGCGATTTCATCTCATCTTCCCAGTGGCACCCTTGGAATTCCAAGTTGAGGCCAGGTTCATGCATTTCCTGTCATATCTTGCATTTTGCATCCCGCATCGCATCCCGCATAGCATATCTTCATTTCATCATATTGCTTGGTCTTGCACGTGGTTTATTGTATCCTTGTTGCTTGTTTGTCTTGTTTGGGTAGAGCCGGGAGATGAGTTCGCTACCGAGGAGCCCGTGGAGTTTGCTTGTGAGGATCCAGTCAACTCTGACAACTGTGCAGGCAAGATGATCATACCCTCGAAATCACTACTATCTTTGCTATGCTAGTTTGCTCGCTCTTTGCTATGCCAATGCTACGATGCCTACCATTTGCTTGTCAGCCTCCCAATTGCCATGTTGAAACTCTAACCCATCATGTCCTAGAAAACCATTGATTGGCTATGTTACCGCTTTGCTCAGCCCCCTCTTATAGCGTTGCTAGTTGTAGGGGAAGATTGGAGGCCGTTCCTTGTTGGAACATCTTTTTATTTACTTGTTGGGATATCATTATATTGCCATGTTATCTTAAAGCATCTATATACTTGGTAAAGGGTGGAAGGCTCGTCCTCTCACCTAGTGTTTTGTTCCACTCTTGCCGCCCTAGTTTCCGTCATATCGGTGTTATGTTCCCGGATTTTTGCGTTCCTTACGTGGTTGGGTTATAATGGGAACCCCTTGATATTTCGCCTTGATTAAAGCTTTTCCAGCAATGCCCAACCTTGGTTTAACATTCGCCACCTAGCCTTTTGTTTCCCTTGGGTTCTGCAGACTCAAGGTTCATCTTATTTTACCCCCCCCCCCGGGCCAGTGCTCCTCTGAGTGTTGGTCCACCTGTCAGCTACCGGTGGCCACCAGGGGCAACTCTGGGCTGGCCTACCCGTACCTAAGAAAATCTGAGTGTGCCCTGAGAAAGAGATATGTGCAGCTCCTATCGGGATTTGTCGGCACATTCGGGCGGTGTTGCTGGTCTTGTTTTAACCTGTCGAAGTGTCTTGAGTTACCGAGATACCGAGTCTGATCGGAACGTCTTGGGAGGAGGTCTATTCCTTCGTTGACCGTGAGAGCTTGTCATGGGCTAAGTTGGGACTCCCCTGCAGGGATTGAACTTTCGAAAGCCGTGCCCGCGGTCATGGACAGATGGGAATTTGTTAATGTCCGGTTGTAGATAACTTGAACCTTAATTAATTAAAATGAATCAACCGTGTGTGTTACCGTGATGGCCTCTTCTCGGCGGAGTCCGGGAAATGGGCACGGTGTTGGAGTTGTGCTTGCGCAGGTTGTTCTTCTAGATTCTCGCTCGCGCTTTGCCTCCTCTTCTCGCTCTCTTTTCCGTATAAGTTAGCCACCATATATGCTAGTCGCTTGCTGCAGCTCCACATACATTTGCCTTACCCTTCCTATAAGCTTAAATAGTCTTGATCGCGAGGGTGCGAGATTGCTGAGTCCCTGTGGCTCACAAAATCTATAACTCCAGATGCAGGTCCAGGTGATTCCGCTCCAGGTGACGAGTACGAGCTCAAGTGGGAGTTCGACGAGGACTCTCAGCGTTACTACGTGTCTTTTCCTGATGATCAGTAGTGGTGCCTAGTTGGGGTTTGATTCGGGGCCTTGTTGCATGTTGGGTTCTTCTCTATTTTGGCGTCGTAGTCGAGCCATGAGTGTTTGTGTGATGGATGTTATTTATGTACTTTGATGTGACATGGCGAGTGTAAGCCAACTATGTATCTCCCCCTTTTGTTATGCATTGCATCGAATGTTGTGATGATTGCCTAACTTGCGACATTGCTTTCAATGCGGTTATGTCTCTAAGTCGTGCCTCGACACGTGGGAGTTATAGCCGCATCGAGGGCGTTACAGATGTACATACCTACGGAAATGATTGGGTTTCGATGCCTCGCCCAATCGCACATGGGCCTAGCCTGGGTCCCAGGAGGGCCTGTCCTCAATGATTTCTGGGTCGTGTGGGAAGGACATCCTATCGCACACACTCACTTGGCGACGGTTCCAAATGTCGTCGCGGAAAGGGGTTAAAAACCATTTGTTTAGGACCGACGCGCACCAGTGTCATAAGCAAGCATTAAGTATAATTAACACCGAATAATGCACCACAAGTAGGATATAATTTTCATTGCATGGTTATTGACTTTCGTGCATGCATAGGGAATCACAAACCTTAACACCAATATTCCTACTAGAGCACAATTACTCACAAACATAACTCACATATCACATCATCATATCTCAAAACTATTACTAGGAATCAAGTTTATTTTGTCCAATGATCTTCATGACATTTTCTTTTACTTTATCCTTCTTGGATATCTATCACTTTGGGACTAATTTTCATGTGTTGCTTTTCATAAGCTCAAACAAATATAAGTGAAGATCATGAGCATAAAAAATTTTCTTTTTCTCAAAATAAATTAAGTGAAGCAAGAGATAACTTCTTCAAAAATAACAAAGCACACCATGCTCAAAAAGATATAAGTGAAGCACTACAGCAAGTCCTAGCTCATAAAAGATTTAAGTGAAGCATAGAGAGAAATTCTAACAAGTCATGATATAATTCTGGCTCTCTCAAAAAGGTGTGTCCAGGAAGGATTGATGACTTAAAACACAAAATAAAACAAGCAAAGACACATATCGTACAAGACGCTCCTAGCAAAACACGTGTCAATTGACGAATAAAAATATAGCCTCAAGTAAAATACCGATAGTTGTTGGAAGAAAGCGGGGATGCCACTCGGGGACATCCCCAAGCTTAGTTGGTTGCTCATTCTTGGATAATAGCTTGGGATGCCGGGGCATCCCCAAGATTTGGCTTTTACATCCTTCCTTCATCCATCG
This sequence comes from Triticum aestivum, assembly GCF_018294505.1. Classification (NCBI taxonomy): domain Eukaryota; kingdom Viridiplantae; phylum Streptophyta; class Magnoliopsida; order Poales; family Poaceae; genus Triticum; species Triticum aestivum. The sequence continues at coordinate 195,369,494 of NC_057800.1, read as the reverse complement.
TAAGATAACCCAAAACATGAAAAGTTCAATCACACAAAACTCAACAAAGCCTTCGTGAGATCCGTTAGTATAAAATAATAAATCACTACTATAAGTGTTGTATGAAACCAATTGATATTTTGTTTTTGTATTATATCTACTGTATTCCAACTTTTCTATGGAAAAAATCATCAAAGAAAACCATAGAGCCATCAAAATAAGCACACAACACAAAGAAAACAGAATCAGTCAAAACAGAACAGTCTGTAGCAATCTGACAATTTCGAATACTTCTATAACTCAAAAAACTCTGAAAAATTAGGATGACCTGAGAAATTTGTATGTTGATCTAATGCAATTGGAATGGGTATTTTACCGCTCTCTGGTGAAAAATGAAAATTAATTTCATCAGCGTAAAAGTTTCTATTTTGTCAGCAAGATCAAACAACTATTGCCCAAGAAGATCTTAAAGGCTTTACTTGGTGCAAACACTAATTAAAACACAAAAAACACAATCATAACAGTCGCATAATTGTGCTAACACTCAATAACAAAAATCAAATAGCAAAAATAAATTTTATACATTGGGTTGCCTCCCAACAAGCGCTATAGTTTTACGCCCTTAGCTAGGCATATAGCAAGGATCTAGGTTTTGGCATCCTTCTTCTTCTTAATTTTCTTGGGGGTATTTTTATCAGGAGGTTTTGTGAACACAACATAAAACATATTATCCATAGAAACTTTAGCATTCCTTAGTTGATTTTCATCATAACCCCTTTGATTTCCCGCTACAATCCAAGAATAGTGTTGATTAACATTATTAAAAACTTGTTGGATTATATCTAGAACGAGGTCCTCCTTTTTAAGATTCTCATCAAAGATCTTATTATCCCCAAGAAAATGCCTTAGTGCATAGTCACTATTACAAAGAATTTCGTCTATCGCGGGTTTTTCACGATTCATACCATAAAAATCAAAGATTTCCCTAGCTTCCCGAATTATGTAGTCAAACTCGTTCAAAAGAACGAGAGTGGCCTACTTTTTGGCTCTAGGATTCTTTATTTCGGGAATCTCAAAAAACAATCTTTGCAAAGTAGGATGAGTGCGGATAAATTTGCTTTCATGTTTCAAAACTAGTGTTGAAATAGCATCCGCATAAGATCTAATAGTTTTAAGTATAGGAGCATCATGCAGACTTAGATTTCCGACACAAATGAAAAATTCTTGGATACGTTCTTTTCCCATAACATTCCCTTGCCCCAAGATAAAAGTTTTAGCATCCATATTTCCTGTACGTCCAATATTAGGAGTCATGCCATCATCTGTCGGTGCCATTCTGAAATCACTCATGATTGCAAGCAAAGAATAGATCCGACGAGAAAACAGTGAACGGAAAAAGAGAGGCAAATTAGACGGCAAATTTTTGTGAAGTGGGGGAGAGAAAATGAGAGGCAAATGGAGAATAATGTAAATTGCAAGGAGAGGAGATTTGTGATTAGGAACCTGGTTATGTTGAAGATCCTCCCCGACAATGACGCCAGAAATTATCCTTGGTAGTAGCTGCAACTACGTCGGTAATTCCCTGGAGAGGGAGGGATGATGTAGCACAGTGATGGTAGGTATTTCCCTCAGTTATGAAACCAAGGTATCGAACCAGTAGGAGAACCAAGCAACACAACGTAAACATCACCTGCACAGAAACAACAACACCTCGCAACCCGACGTGTTGAAGGGTTGTTGATACGTCTCCAACGTATCTATAATTTTTGATTGCTCCATGCTATTATATTATTTATTTTGGATGTTAATGGGATTATTTTTGCACTTTTATTATATTTTGGAACTAACCTATTAACCGGAGGCCCAGCCCAAATTGCTATTTTTTGCCTATTTTAGAGTTTCGCCGAAAAGAAATATCAAACGGAGTCCAAACGGAATGAAAACTTCAGGAGCGTTATTTTTGGAACAAACATGATCTAGGAGACTTGGCGTGGGCGTCAAGAAACAATCGAGGAGGCCATGAGGCAGGGGGGCGCCCACCACCCTAGGCATGCCCTCCACCCTCGTGGGCCCCTCATTGCTCCATCGACCTACTTCTTCCTCCTATATATATATCCATATACCCCGCAAACATCCAGGAGCACCACGAAAGCCTATTTCCACCGCCGTACCCAAGAGATCCCATCTTCGAGCCTTTTCCGGAGCTCCGTCGGGGGGGGGCATTGATCACGGAGGGCCTCTACATCAACTCCATGGCCCCTTCAATGATGTGTGAGTAGTTTACTTCAGACCATCGGGTCCATAGCTAGTAGTTAGATGGCTTCTTCTCTCTCTTTGGATCTCAATACAAAGTTCTCCTCGATTCTCTTGGAGATCTATTCAATGTAATCTTCTTTTGCGGTGTGTTTGTCGAGATCTGATGAATTGTGGGTTTATGATCAAGTTTATCTATGAACAATATTTGAATCTTCTCTGAATTCTTTTATGTATGATTGGTTTATCTTTGCATGTCTCTTCAAATTATCAGTTTGGTTTGGCCTACTAGATTGATCTTTCTTGCAATGGGAGAAGTGCTTAGCTTTGGGTTCAATCTTACGGTGCTCGATCCCAGTGACAGAAAAGGGAAACGACACGTATTGTATTGTTGCCATCGAGGATAAAAATATGGGGTTTACATCATATTGCATGAGTTTATCCCACTACATCATGCCATCTTGCTTAAGGCGTTACTCTGTTCTTATGAACTTAATACTCTAGATGCATGCTGGATAGCGGTCGATGTGTGGAGTAATAGTAGTAGATGCAGAATCGTTTCGGTCTACTTGTCTCGGACATGATGCCTATATACATGATCATTCCCAGATATTCTCATAATTATTCGCTCTTCTATCAATTGCTCGACAGTAATTTTTTCACCCACCGTAATACTTATGCTATCTTGAGAGAAGCCACTAGTGAAACCAATGGCCCCCGTGTCTATTCTCCATCATATAAGTTTCCCATCTACTTTATTTTGCAATCTTTACTTTCAATCTGTATCATAAAAATACCAAAAATATTTATCTTATTATTATTATATCTATCAGATCTCACTCTTGCAAGTGGCCGTGAATGGATTGACAACCCCTTTATCGCGTTGGTTGCGAGGTTCTTATTTGTGTGTGTAGGTATGAGGTGACTCGCGCGTGGTCTCCTACTGGATTGATACCTTTGTTCTAAAAAACTGAGGAAAATACTTACGCGCGTTGCTCTACTGCATCACCCTTTCCTCTTCAAGGGAAAACCAACGTAGTGCTCAAGAGGTAGCAAGAAGGATTTCTGGTGCCGTTGCCGGGGAGATCTATGCCAAGTCAAGACATACCAAGTACCCATCACAACTCTTATCTTTCGCATTACATTAGTTGCCATTTGCCTCTCGTTTTCCTCTCCCCCACTTCACCCTTGCCGTTTTATTAGTCGTCTTTTTCCGTTCCCCTTCTGTTTTTTCAATCTGCCTCTTTTGCTTGTATCTTGTTGCTTGTTGCCCTTATGGCTTTACCAAAAGGTGTTGATCCTCACCTTAGAAGGTTGGAAGAAATCGAAAACAATGTTAGAAGTTTTATGTCCTTGTAGGTTGAGCATAATAATTTCTTTAGAAACGAGCTTAAGGAATAAAAAGGTTTTATTGGTTTCATGAATAAAGAGCCCGATGATATGTCTAAGGAATTTTATGGTTTGAAATCTTAGTTTTCTCATCTTGAAAAATTAATTGCCCAAATTTCTGATAAGCAAGCCACTTTAGTTAATAATATGGCCGCTAAACCAGAAGAGCATGATAATAATGATGAAGATCTAAAAGTAATTGGTGTGTCCCCTATTATATCTTTGTTTTTCAATATGAATCTTGATAATGATGGGACTGGATATGAGTCAACTTTAGTTAGAAGGCGTCCCAATGATTCGGAGTTTTGAGATCTTGATGCAAAAATTGTTAAAAGTGGGATTGAAGAGGTCAAAACTTTAAATAGCAATGAACCCACTATCTTGGATTTCAAGGAATTTAATTATGATGATTGCTCTTTCATAGATTGTATTTCCTTGTTGCAATACGTGCTAAATTCTCCTCATGCTTATAGTCAAAAAAAAGCTTTTACTAAACATATCGTTGAAGCTTTGATGCAATCTTATGAAGAAAAACTTGAGTTGGAAGTTTCTATCCCTAGAAAAATTTATGATGAGTGGGAACCTACAATTAAAATTAAAATTAAAGATCACGAATGTTATGCTCTGTGTGATTTGGGTGCTAGTGTTTCCACGATCACAAAAACCTTGTGTGATTTGCTAGGTTTCCGTGAATTTGATGATTGTTCTTTAAACTTGCACCTTGCGGATTCCACTATTAAGAAACCTATGGGAAAGATTAATGATGTTCTTATTTTTGCAATTAGGAATTATTTGCCCCTATATTTCATTGTTTTTGATATAGATTGCAATCCTTCATGTCCTATTATTCTTGGTAAACCTTTTCTTAGAACGATTGGGGCAATTATTGATATGAAGGAAGGGAATATTAAATTCCAATTTCCGTTAAGGAAAGGCATGGAACACTTCCCTAGAAATAAAGTTAAATTGCCATATGAATCTATTATGAGAGCCACTTATGGATTGCCTACCAAAGATGGCAATACCTAGATTAATCTTCGCTTTTATGCCTAGCTAGGGGCGTTAAACGATAGCGCTTGTTGGGAGGCAACCCAATTTTATTTTTATTCCTTTCTTTTTCCTCATGTTTAGTAATAAATAATTTATCTAGCCTATGTTTTGGTTGTGTTTTTTGTGTTGAATTAGTGTTTGTGCCAAGTATAACCGTTGGGAAGACTTGGGGAAAGTCTTTTTGATCTTGTTGTAAAAAACAGAAACTTTAGCGCTCACGATAATTGCTGCCATTTTTTATTGGAGAGTTGTATTTAGTTAATTATTTTTAAGATGATTAATAGATAAATTACTCAAGTCCAGAAATTTATTTTAGAATTTTTGGGGTTCCAGAAGTTTGCGTTAGTTACAGATTACTACAGATTGTTCTGTTTTTGATAGATTCTGTTTTTCGTGTGTTGTTTGCTTATTTTCATGAATCTATGGCTAGTAAAAGAGTTTATAAACCATAGAGAAGTTGAAATATAGTAGGTATAACACCAATATAAATAAATAATGAGTTCATTACAGTAGCTTGAAGTGGTGTTTTGGTTTCTTTCGCTAACGGAGCTCAAGGGATTTTTCTGTTAAGTTTTGTGTTGTGAAGTTTTCAAGTTTTGGGTAAAGATTTGATGGATTATGGAACAAGGAGTGGCAGGAGCCAAAGCTTGGGGATTCCCATGGCACCCCAAGTTAAAATACAAGGACACCAAAAATCCTAAGCTTGGGGATGCCCCGGAAGGCATCCCCTCTTTTTTCTTTGTTCATCGGTAACTTTACTTGGAGCTATATTTTTATTCGCCACATGATATGTGTTTTGCTTGGAGCGTCTTGTATGATTTGAGTATTTGCCTTTTAGTTTACCACAATCATCCTTGATGTACACACCTTTTGAGAGATACACACATGAATTAGAATTTATTAGAATACTCTATGTGCTTCACTTATATCTTTTGAGCTATATAGTTTTTGCTCTAGCGCTTCACTTATATCCTTTAGAGCACAGTGGTGGTTTTATTTTATAGAAATAATTGATCTCTCATGCTTCACTTATATTATTTTGAGAGTCCTTTGGAACAACATGGCAATTTTCTTGTAGGCATAATAAAAACTTTCATATAAGTGCATTGAATACTAAGAGAAGTTTGATACTTGATGATTGTTTTGAGATATGGAGATGGTGATATTAGAGTCATGCTGGTTGAGTAGTTGTGAATTTTAGAAATACTTGTGTTGAAGTTTGTGATTCCTGTATCATTCACGTATGGTGAACAGTTATGTGATGAAGTCGGAGCATGATTTATTTATTGATTGCCTTCCTTATGAGTGGCGGTCAGGGACGAGCGACGGTCGTTTCCTACCAATCTATACCCCTAGGAGCATGCGCGTAGTACTTTGTTTCGATAACTAATAAATTTTTGCAATAAGTATGTGAGTTCTTTATGACTAATGTTGACTCCATCGATTATACGCACCCTCACTGTCGGTGTCAAAACCGGCGGATCTCGGGTAGGGGGTCCCGAACTGTGCGTGTAGGCGGATGGTAACACGAGGCAGGGGACACGATGTTTTACCCAGGTTCGGGCCCTCTTGATGGAGGTAAAACCCTACGTCCTGCTTGATTTATTCTTGATGATATGGGTATTACAAGAGTTGATCTACCACAAGATCGGAGAGGCTAAACCCTAGAAGCTAGCCTATGGTATGATAGTATGTTGTCCTACGGACTAAAACCCTCCGGTTTATATAGACACTGGAAAGGGCTAGGGTTACACAAGGTCGGTTACGAAGGAGGAGATATACATATCTGTATTGCCTAGCTTGCCTTCCACGCCAAGTAGAGTCCCATCCGGACAAGAGACGAAGTCTTCAATCTTGTATCTTTATAGTCTAACAGTCCGGCCAAACGATATAGTCCGGCTCTCCGGAGACCCCCTAATCCAGGACTCCCTCGGTAGCCCCTGAACCAGGCTTCAATGACGATGAGTCCGGTGTGCAGTATTGTCTTCAGCATTGCAAGGTGGGTTCCTCCTCCGAATACACGATGGAAGAATTTTAATACAAGGATAGTGTCGGACCCTGCAAAATAAGTTCCACATACCACCGTAGAGAGAATAATATTTCCACAAATCTAATCTGCTGACACGTTTTGGCAACACGACATTATGCCATGGCCTGGTAATTATTCGAACCGTTTCATTTAACTAGCCCCGCGCACAACATGAGGTAGTTTCTTGACACGTCTTGTCAAAGCAGAGATCGTGTTCCCCTTATTACGGGATTCTCATCAATACGGGCATGGGTAACCCAACCGCGCCATCGATTATGGCGCTTGGGGGATAAGCTAGTTTTACCAGGCTAGTGGGGGCGCATAGTTTCGGCCGTCCATATAAAGGGATAAGGATTCACCTTTTCATCCACGCCTTCTTCCTCCATTGCTCATCCGTTTTCGCACACTCGAGCTCCAGCGCCCATGTCCGCATTTTCCACCTCAACCTTCTCCAACCATGTCCGGAGCAGGAGGCAGGTGGATGGTCTCCTCCATCATGGAGGGACACATAAAGAAGCTGAGGAGAGCCGGATACCTGCCCGACGACATCGCGCACCGGCTCCCAGATGAGGGGCAGCTCATCCCCACCCCCAGGCCCCACGAGTGGGTAGTGTTCCTTACCCATTTCCTCCGTGGACTGGGATTTCCTCTCCACCCATTCGTCTGGGGGCTCATGTTCTACTATGGCCTGGATTTCCATGATCTGGCCCCAAACTTCATCCTCAACATCTTGGCGTTTATCGTCGTGTGCGAGGCCTTCCTCCGCATCAAGCCCACTTCGGCTTATGGCTGAAGACCTTCAATGTCAAGCCGAAGATAGTGAGCGGCCGCCAGGCAGAGTGCAGAGGCGCTATGGTGGGCAAGATGCCAAACGTTACGTGGCTCGAGGGCTCCTTCGTGGAGACCATAAAGGGGTGGCAATCAGGGTGGTTCTATATCACCGAGCCACGTAACCCTAAATGGGCAGCGGCCCCCGAGTTCCGATTTTGCATCCCCACGCGGCTAACCTCCTGGCAAGAGAAGGGCCTGTCCTGGGGTAGTTCGGGAGAGCTGACCAGACTCCAAACATGTATCCAAAACATGGTGAGCAAGAAGCTCAAACTCGTCAACGTAGTACAGGTCATGCTCATCCGCCGGATCCTCCCGTGTCAACAACGGGCTTTCAACTTGTGGGAGTTCGACCCGACCCAGCACCAAACTCTGAACAGGCTCTTCAACATAACGCATGAGGATGCCTGGAAGGTGCTATTCAAGGGCGCCGAGGTTCCCCCTCCCACTACCGAGGATCACGGATTCTGTTTGAAGCACCAAGCCAGCGCGGTAAGCTGTTTTACCTCTTCCAGGATACTCGTTTTTCATAGTTTGACTCTATGCGGGATCTAAGCTCCCGTACCTTTGATAGGACTGGCAGGAGACGGCCGGACGAATCGACTGTCCGGCTCCTTTACCCGAAGGCCCAACAGACGCTCTCCTGACGGAGATGCTGACTTTGGCTCCTTACGAGGTGCCAGAGAAGACCAAGAAGGCCAAGGGAACCCGAAAGAGTTCCCGACGCCAGGGTTTATCAGACTTATCGTCCGATAAATCCGCGACGCACTCCTCCCCCGAAGATGAGGAGGAATATGAAGACGCTCCCCCTCCAGACGGGGGATACAAGAAAAGGAAGGCCGCCCCAACTAGGGGGCGAAGGGTCCAAGAAGGGAAGGACTCTCCTTCCGGACAGTTCCACCACCGCCACCGAAGACGAAGACGAGTGGCTGCCCAGGCCAAGCCCCTGGCGAAGTCGTAAGTATTCAGATGCTAGAGTAACTCATAGCATTCCTTTGTCGCACTGCTTCTCCTAACGCCAAATTGTGATTATGCAGACCGTCCCGAGCCCGTATCGACATATCCTCGTCGGATGGCTCCCTGGACTCATCGGATATGGATAGCGATCCACTTCCGACCGCCACCTCCCCTTGCCCTACGGACAATGCGGAGGTGTTGTCTCAAGAGGCACAGGGTCGAGGGGAGACAGTCCCGGAGGCGCCTCAAGGCGACTTTCCGGACCCCGGGAGCAGAGGGAACAAGGCCCCCGAGGGCTCCGAGTTCGGCCCTCAGCCGAACACCGCGCCGGAACCTCCAGTGGTACCGGACTCGGGTAGGCGGCCTCCTTCCAAGAGGGGCAAGACGCCTGTGCAGGTGACCTCTGTCCATCCAGAGGCACCAGACAATCTGCTGGGAGCGCTTCGCAGTGCTTCCATCGACGAGGAGCACCACACTATTATGAGTGCGGTGGTCCAGAAGGTTCAGTCCGCCAAGAGCGGACTGACTGAAGCCTGTTCCAGCCTTCTAACAGGCTTTGAGGTAAGTTTTGGAAATGTGGGAAAAATATTACCGCATAGACAGTAGCCCCTGATGCTCTGTTCGGTGTTCACAAGGAAAAGCCGAACAGAGGATCAAACAATATCACCGGAGTCTAATAAGTATGTCTATATGCGTATGTAGGCTTCGTTGCTGGCCTTTGCCGCACTAACTTCAGAGGTCGCCGCACTGAAGCAGGACCTTGAAGGGTCCAAGAAAGAGCTCGGCCTTGCTAAGAGGCAGCTCGAGGAGAACAAATGAAGGTAGTACCTAGTGTATGGTTATATATATATAAAGAACGTGATTGCAAAATGACAGGATCATCGTAAATTTGCCAGGGGCCATGACCGAGGTGGCGATCCTGAACCAGGCGCTATTCGAGGCCGAAGACAAAGTGGCCAAGGAGCGTATCTAGCGGGAAAGGCAGGAGTCACGGGTGGGCGAGGTGCAGCAAGAGCTCCAGGCTCTCGTGACGAAGCATGAGGCGTTGGAGCTTGACTCGAAGACGCGAGAGTCCGAGCTTGCCGTGGCCCTCAAGAGCGCAAAGAATGCCAAGGCCGAAGCCCAAAAGGCCCTCCAAGAGATTGATGTGATGAAGAAGATAGCGGCGGTAAGGCATTCTATATTCAAAGCAAGCATGTGAAAGTAAATTACTTGTTACTTACCCGAATCCGGAGCTCTCCAGGAGCATTCACAGATTTGCCCCGCAGCGTGTCGGATGTCGCACAGTTTTACTAGGCCGAGGAGAGAAGCTCAGCAGAGAAGCTGTTCTAGTCTCAGCATACTGGGACCGAACACCCGGTGCCTATGAGCGACCAGCTAGGACAGCTGGTCGAGCTGCACAAGGCAGCCGAACAGGCCATGAAGGGCTTTATAGTCTGGCTGTGTCCTGGCGACGGCCTTCCGAACAGCTAATTTGGCAAGTGAGGCGGCTTGTGGATGCCTGCCCACGGCTGGAAGTCGTCAAGCGGTCCGTCTGCATCAAAGGTGCACGCCGGGCTTTCGCCCGTGTGAAGGTGCAATGAGCCAAGCTAGACGCCTTGAGCTGATCAAGGAAGGGCCGCCGGAGGGCAAGGAGCATCGCCACCCCGAGATGTACTATGAGGGTGTCCTGAAGGGTGCTCGTCTCGTAGCGGACGAGTGTACGAAAGATATAATATTCGAGTAAACTTGCTCGTGTAATCCTGTAGTTATGAAAAATTGTTCGTATGCCCTATGCAACGCTTGTTTGAATTTAAAATATTACCTTCTGATTGGCTGTTTATCAAATCTGAGAGATGGCTAGTCGTCGGCTTCTGCCCCCATGCCACGAGTGCTAGGGTGTTCGGAATAAACCTGAGCACTCTTGTTCCCCTTGTTGGGTCCTTCGAGGGAGGTGCTCAGCACAACGAACAAGGCAATCGGACTATAATGTGTTATCACTCTCACTTAGCCATAGAATTCTATAATTTTAAATTCGGCGAAGCCCTAGTATTCGGAAGGCCGAATTCGGGGCACGATACACGCCTTAAGCCGGACAGGGCCGACTCCTCGCTCTAAGCGGTATAAGTCTTTAGGGACTCGAAAACCTCTCGAACAGCGACCAGTCTCTCGCCTTATCATGACAGTCAGTTTTAGCTTTCTCTACTGAGGTGCTTAGCCCAGCTGAACCGGGGCACAATCACAGTAGTTCTCCCAGTGCTACCTTAGCCGATATAGCGGAACATAAGGTACCAAAACATGGGAGCCGGGCAAACCCAACTATTGACCAAAGACATGATTCGGAGCTGATGCATATAATGCTATAAGTTAGGGGTGCCGCACTTGTGAAAGTGTTCGGACTTCCCACACCATATTGTGGGGTACCTAAGCCCCTGGTGTATTGGCCGTACCAAAGTGTACGGGTGCTGGATGTCATGGATGAACATATATATATATATATATATATATATAAAGAAGAATGCAATAATAGTCTTAATGCTATGCATTGTTTAAAAAAGGTGCGCTAAAGCAGAGTGATACAGATAGTGTGATAAGCAAAAAGGTAGGACTATTTGACATGTCCTCTCCAAGGGCAAGCTGAGGAATAGTATTAAAGCAAGTATTTCACTCGTTATCGTAATCCACCTGGGAGTTCCATGGTCTGACGTAGCTTTCTGCCTCCTTGGTTGCTGCATCATGTGTTCGACAATCATGCTGCCAGACAGGGTTTCCCGAGATTAAAGTCCTGAAAGAGAAAAATAACAAGGCGGGAAGCCCCTAGTGCGGTTTAAGCCGCGTCTTGGAGCGTGTCGTAGTCGTGCCCCCTCCCTACCTGTGCCCATGGTATTTTTAATGCGTAATTATGTACGCGTGGCATAGATTTCGCTGTTTGGCTTGAGCCGGGGTGGGGGCCGCATTGCTATGCGAGCTTGGAACATGCCTAGCGGTCCTGTTGCCGATTACTCCGGGCGTGCTTGAAGTTGTCCGGGTCCTTAATCACCGAACTAGTGGATTGCCTTAAGAGGCTGCTTTGTGCTTCTATTGCGAGGGCCGCAGTGTGCTCCTCCATGTGGAGAGAGCGCTCTATGTTTCCATTGACTGTGATGACCCCCCGAGGTCCTGGCATCTTGAGCTTGAGATATGCATAATGCGGTACCGCTTTGAATCTTGCAAATGTGGTTCACCCGAGCAGTGCATGATAACCACTGCGGAACGGGACTATATCGAAGATTAACTCTTCGCTTCAGAAGTTATCCAGGGATCCGAAGACCACTTCTAGTGTGAATGAGCCTGTGCAATGGGCCTCCACACCTGGTATGACGCCTTTAAAGGTCGTTTTTATGGGTTTGATCCTTGAGGGGTCGATACCCATTTTGCGCACTGTGTCCTGGTAAAGCAGGTTCAGGCTGCTGCCGCCATCCATAAGGACTCGAGTGAGGTGAAATCCATCAATGATTGGGTCTAGGACCAGTGTGGCGAATCCAGCGTGACGGATACTAGTGGGGTGGTCCCTGCGATCAAAGGTGATCGGACAGGAGGACCATGGGTTGAACTTTGGGGCGTCTGGCTCCAACGCATATACGTCCCTGAGCGCACGCTTCCGCTCCCTCTTGGGGATGTGGGCTGCGTATATCATGTTCACCGTCCGCACTTGTGGGGGGAACCTCTTCTGTCCTCCGATGTTTGGCCACCGGGGCTCTTCCTCGTCATCGCTATGTGGCCCCTTATCTTTGTTTTCGGTGTTTAACTTGCTGGCCTGCTTGAATACCCAACAATCCCTATTGGTGTGGTTGGCTGGCTTGTCGGGGGTGCCGTGTATTTGACACGAGCGATCGAGTATGCGGTCCAAACTGGACGGGCTCGGAGTGTTTCTTTTAAATGGCTTTTTCCGCTGACCTGGTTTAGAGCCTTTGAATCCAGCATTGACTGCCGTATCCTCGGTATTGTCACCGTTAATGCGGCGCTTATGTTTGTTGCGACGTGACCTACCATTGCCGTCCTTGGTATCCGAGTTACTAGGGCTCTTTGACATGTTATTGCTACGAGCTAGCCAATTGTCTTCTCCCGTGCAAAAGCGGGTCATGGGTGTCATGAGGGCTGCCATAGATTTCGGCTTTTCCTGTCCAAGGTGTCGGGCAAGCCACTCATCGTGGATGTTATGCTTGAAAGCTGCTTGGGCCTTTGCATCCTGACAGTCGACGATTTGATTTTTCTTAGTTAGGAACCGTGTCCAGAATTGCCTGGCTGATTCCTCTGGCTGTTGAATTATATGGCTCAGGTCATCGGCGTCTGGTGGTCGCACATAAGTGCCCTGAAACTTGTCGAGGAATGCGGCTTCTAGATCTTCTCAACAGCCAATGGACTCTGCTGGCAAGCTATTGAGCCAATGCCGAGCTGGTCCTTTAAGTTGGAGTGGGAGGTATTTGATTGCGTGTAGGTCATCACCGCGGGCCATGTGGATGTGCAGGAGGAAATCCTCGATCCATACTGCAGGATCTGTCATGCCGTCGTATGATTCTATGTTTACGGGTTTGAAACCCTCTGGGATTTGATGATCCATTACTTCATCTGTGAAGCATAAGGGGTGTGCGGCACCTCTGTACTGGGCTATATCGCGACGCAGCTCCAATGAGTCTTGCCCGCTGTGTTCGGCCCGGCCGGATTTACTTTTACTGTATCCGGCGTGACGTTTATCGTCTTGCGTAGTGGCGTGCCCTCATGATCCGTAGATCGATGTTGCATGTTTTGCTTTGTCCTCCAACACATCTCGTAGGTCTGGCGTGTTTCCCCATGCCTTTGAATGGCGTCGGGGTGCAGGCTGAGCTTTTGGCTGGAATGCCTCTCTATCGCGGCACGAGGTGGCCAATCTGCCGCGTCATACGCTTCTTCCTCCAGTCGGGGTAGCAACCTGCATTTTGGGTAACTCTTGGAGGGGTGTTCGAGTTTATATTCCTCGGCCGCGAGGACTTCAGTCCATTTGTTATCTAGCAGATCTTGATCAGCTTGAAGCTGCTGCTGCTTTTTCTTAAGGCTATTTGCCGTGGCTATAAGCCGGCGCTTGAAGCTCTCTTGTTCGACGGTATCCTCTGGCATGACGAATTCATCATCGTCGAGGCTTGCCTCATCTTCGGAGGGGCATTTAATTATCATCCTTCGCCTCTCCATCTGCCTCTCTCTCTGGAGGGCTGGCCACTCCATCCTCCTGTGCTGAATCTTGCTGGAGGGGATTATTGCCATCTTCGGCACTATCCGGAGTGTTATTATCTCCTGTGCCGGTATCACCACTTTTGCTTTGGCGGGACTTAGAGCGGCGCCGCTGATGTCGGCGCTTTGGTTGCTTCTTGGAGGGGTCATCCTCCGCTGTCTCGTCGCCATTGCCTTCTTTGGGTGTGTCTACAATGTATATATCGTATGATGAGGTGGCTGTCCAGTGCCCTATGGGCAGTGGTTCCTCTTCGTGTCCCGCATTGTCGTCCATACCGTTGATGTCTTCGGAGTCGAAGTCGAGCATGTCGGTTAATTTGTCGACAGTGGCTACTAAGTGGGTGGTGGGTGGGCGTCGAATTTCTTTGTCGTCCGCATCCCAATCTTGCCGGTCATAATCCGGCCAGGACTCTCCTGACAAAGAGAGAGACCTTAGTGAATTCAGTATGTCGCCGAAGGGCGAGTGCTGAAATATATCCACGGCAGTGAACTCCATGATCGGTGCCCAATCGGATTCGGTTGGCAGGGGCGCGGATGGTCCAGAGTCCAGAGGATAGTCCGGTGATGGGGAGTCACGGGCCTCGCGAAGGATAAGGTTGGTGTTCGGTTCGATCTCCGTTGAGGCTGCTGCGTCCGTGGCGGGGTCTAACCACCCGCCCTCGGATGACGCAGGTGGCTCCGAATTAAAGGTCGGAGCGGCTGCAGGTGCGGTCTCCAGGACACTGTTCGGTAGCAGAGCTAAATCATGCCCATCGTGATAGTGCGGCGCACACGGCGGGGGCTCGAATCCGTTGAAGATCAAGTCTCCGCGGATATCGGCCGTGTAGTTTAGGCTTCCAAACCTGACCTGATGGCCAGGGGAGTAGCTCTTAATCTGCTCCAGATGGCCAAGCAAATTGGCCCACAGTGCAAAGCCGCCGAATACAAAAATCTATCCGGGGAGAAAAGTCTCACCCTGGACTACATCGCTAACGATGATCGAAGGAGCCATCAAGCCTGATGGTGACGACACATAGGAACACTCAATGAAAGCACCAATGTCGGTGTCAAAACCGGCGGATCTTGGGTAGGGGGTCCCGAACTGTGCGTCTAGGCGGATGGTAACAGGAGGCAGGGGACACGATGTTTTACTCAGGTTCGGGCCCTCTTGATGGAGGTAAAACCCTATGTCCTGCTTGATTTATTCTTGATGATATGGGTATTAGAAGAGTTGATCTACCACAAGATCGGAGAGGGTAAACCCTAGAAGCTAGACTATGGTATGATAGTATGTTGTCCTACAGACTAAAACCCTCCAGTTTATATAGACACCGGAAAGGGCTAGGGTTACACAAGGTCGGTTACAAAGGAGGAGATATACATATCCGTATTGCCTAGCTTGCCTTCCATGCCAAGTAGAGTCCCATCTGGACATGAGACGAAGTCTTCAATCTTGTATCTTCATAGTCTAACAGTCTGGCCAAAGGATATAGTCCGGCTGTCCGAAGACCCCCTAATCCAGGACTCCCTCACTCACCCTTCCACATTTGCTAGCCTCTCTAGTACCGCACAACTTTCGCCGAGACCATAAACCCACCATATACCTTCCTCAAAACAGCTACCATACCTACCTATTATGGCATTTCCGTAGCTATTCCGAGATATATTGCCCTGTAACTTTCCATCATTCCATTTGCTATGACACGCTTCATCACTGTCATATTGCTTTGCGTGATCATGTAGTTGACATCGTATTTGTAGCAAAGCCACTGTTCATAAGTCTTTCATACATGTCACTCTTGATTCATTGCATATCCCGGTACACCGCCGGAGGCATTCACATAGAGTCATATTTTGTTCTAAGTATTGAGTTGTAAGTAAAAACAAGTGTGATGATCATCATTATTAGAGCATTGTCCCAGTGAGGAAAGGATGATTGAGACTATGATTCCCCCACAAGTCAAGATGAGACTCCGGACGAAAAATAAAATAAAAGAGGCCAAAAGAAAAAAGACCCAAATAAATAAATAAAATGAGAGAAAAAGAGAGAAGGGACAATGTTACTATCCTTTTTCCACACTTGTGCTTCAAAGTAGCACCATGATCTTCATGATGGAGAGTCTCCTATGTTGTCACTTTCATAAACTAGTGGGAATTTTACATTATAGAACTTGGCTTGTATATTCCAATGATGGGCTTCCTCAAATTGCCCTAGGTCTTCATGAGCAAGCAAGTTGGATGCACACCCACTTAGTTTCTTTTGTTGAGCTTTCATAAACTTATAGCTCTAGTGCATCTGTTGCATGGCAATACCTACTCACTCACATTGATATCTATTAATGGGCATCTCCATAGCCCGTTGATACACCTAGTTGATGTGATACTATCTTCTATTTTTTGTCTCCTCCACAACCACCATTCTATTCCACCATAGTGCTATATTGAGTGAAGATTGAAAAAGTTTGAGAACATCAAAAGTATGAAACAATTGCTTGGCTTGTAATCGGGGTTGTGCATGATTTAATATTTTGTGTGATGAAGATAGAACATAGCCAGACTATATGATTTTGTAGGGATAACTTTCTTTGGCCAAGTTATTTTGAGAAGACATGATTGCTTAGTTAGAATGCTTGAAGTATTATTATTTCTATGTCAATATTAAACTTTTATCTTGAATCTTTCGGATCTGAACATTCATGCCACAATAAAAAAATTACATTGAGAAATATGTTAGGAAGCATTCCACATCAAAAATTCTGTTTTTATGATTTACCTACTCGAGGACAAGCAGGAACTAAGCTTGGGGATGATTGATACGTCTCCAACGTATCTATAATTTTTGATTGCTCCATGCTATTATATTATCTATTTTGGATGTTAATGGGCTTATTTTTACACTTTTATTATATTTTTGGGACTAACCTATTAATAGGAGGCCCAGCCCAAATTGCTGTTTTTTGCCTAGTTTATAGTTTCGCCGAAAAGGAATATCAAACAGAATGAAACCTTCAGGGGCGTTATTTTTGGAACAAACGTGATCCAGGAGACTTGGAGTGGGCGTCAAGAAACAATCGAGGAGGCCACATGTAACACCCAGAGACCGTTGCGCCAGGTGTCTCCCAGTTGTTCACCATCGTTGCCTTGTCATTCACTTGCGTGTGGCATCTTGTCATGTCATCATCCGCATTGCATCCTCATGTTTTCAAAACTTGCATCCGTCCCGGTCTCCCCATTCCTTCCGTTGTCCGTTCTAAGTCCACACACTTGCACGCGCCCGCGGCATGTCCGAAATTTTATTTTATAAGTGGCTGGAAAATGTTCTTGGAATGGGTTGAAAGTTGGCATGTTGTCTTATTTTAGTGTAGGTAGACCGCCTGTAAAATTTCATCGCGTTCGGAGTTTGTTTGATAGCCCAACCGTTAAACTATAGCGGCTGTATAGCCGGTCTTTTCGTCGGACGTTTTCGGTCTTCGGAAACTGTTGTCGGGGTGCAATTCTCTCCTCTCCTCTCAGTCCATGGCCCTCTACACAGCCCACTAGACTCAACCTACACCTTCTTGTGTCTAGAGCCGTCCGATGGCGATCGCACGTTCCAAAAACCCCTCCTAACCCCTCAAACCCTAACCTTGTCTATAAAAGGAAGCCTCCCCTTCCATTTTTGGCAGCAGACAACTCCCTCCTCAAAATCAGCGTGCCGCCAGCCTCCTCCCACCTCCACCTCGCATTCCGCACCAGCCTAACCTGCCGCCGCCACTTGGCGCTGCCCCAGCGGGCGAGCCGCCACCTGAACCCGCCGTCGCCGCCGCCTAGGACCAGTGGCAGCACACCACGTGCCCCTGCTAGCGCCTCCCTCCTCCCACCTCGCGTCGAACCGCCCGGTCCAGATCGGGGCCCGCTCGAGCCCATCTAGGCCTGGACGAGCTGCATCACTGCCCGCAGCCGCAAGAGCCTCGCTGCCCTCGAGTTCCTTCGCCACCAACCCTCGCGTGACGCCTCCCACCATCATTCACTGCTCCGGCGGGTCACCGGAGTCCGCTGTCGCCGGCGACCAGTCAGGTCGCGCTGCCGTTCTACACCTCCTTCTCCCAACCTTCCTTTCCTCTCTCTCTCGTCATGCCTCACCGCCATGAGTGCAGCTGCAGGAGCTTCGCTACCACCGATCTAGTAGGAGTCGCCATCCTCGTCCTGGAGCCGGCTGGAGCTCGCCCGTCGGCCCCGGATCGGACCTCCGGCGCCATTCCCATGCCCATCGCTTCGCCGGTTCCCGAAGGCCGCACCGCCCTGCCTTCCCTCGATCCCCTCTGGATCGAGGAGGAGGTCGACGACAGGCACGCCGACCGCGTGGGCCGCATCCAGCGCCAAGCCGGCCCACTGCTCTTCCAACCTGGGCTGAAGCCCACTGGGTCAGGCCACCCCCCATTAGCGCCTTTTTTTTCTTCCCTGCTGTTGGGCCATCCTATGTACGCCCAGTTTCGGCCCATAGTATGTTTTTTTCATGCGCTGCGTTTTTAGCATTTATCCTCAGAGTTGCAGTGTTACAGTTTAGTCCCTCTAGTTCATGCATTTAATATCTCACAACCCGTGCATCGGAGTTAAACAAACTTAATATGTAAAGTGCTTAGAATTTTGTGTAGTTTAATAATTTTCCACTTTCATCCATGTTTAAAATGCTTAAAATGATGTTTGCTTTAATTTGCTTAAATAACATGCTAAAATGATTTAATTCATAACTAAATAACCATAGCTCCAAATTTAATAATGGGGTAGAAAAATGCCTAGTTTAACATGGTGACTTTGCTTTGCCTGTTTGGCAACTCTAAAATTGTGTTTAGGGCAGAATAGTACCAAACCTAAAATATGCACATGAGGAGTTTCTGGACTTGTTGTTTTGTTGTTCCGGCCTCATTTAAACTTGCCTAAATGTGTAGTTTTCATTTGCTTCACCTCTTGCCATGTTAATCATCATTTAATATTGTTGGGTACATAAACAAGATCGAACTAAATAATTGTTGTGGTGTTTCGTCAATATGCAACTCGTTGCATATGGAGCTCCACTTAATTTGTAGGTTTGCTTGTGCACTTTGCCATGCCATGCCATGTATCATTAAACCGGACATGCATCATACTTGTTGTGCATCATGCCATGCTTATGTGGTGGTTGTTTACTATGTTGTTTGCTTCTTTCCGGTGTTGCTTCTTCGGGTTAGTTCCGTTAACGTCGCGTTTGTGAGGGATCCGTTCGTCTATGTCCGTTTGTCTTCTTTGTGGACTCGTTCTTCTTCCTTGTGGGATCTCAGGCAAGATGACCAAACCCTCGAAATCACTTCTATCTTTTCTTGCTAGTTGCTCGCTCTTTCGCTATGCCTATGCTGCGATACCTACCACTTGCTTATCATGCCTCCCATATTGTTAAGCCAAGCCTCTAACCCACCTTGTCCTAGCAAACCATTGTTTGGCTATGGTACCGCTTTGCTCAGCCCCTCTTATAGCGTTGTTAGTTGCAGGTGAAGATTGGAGTTTGTTCCTTGTTGGAACATGGATATTTTGTTGGGATATCACAATATCTCTTATTTAATTAATGCATCTATATACTTGGTAAAGGGTGGAAGGCTCGGCCTTATGCCTGGTGTTTTGTTCCACTCTTGTCGCCCTAGTTTCCGTCATATCGGTGTTATGTTCCCAGATTTTGCGTTCCTAACACGGTTGGGTTATAATGGGAACCCTTGACAGTTCGCTTTGAATAAAACTCCTCCGGCAAGGCCCAACCTTGGTTTTACCTTTCTCCACCTAGCCTCTTTTTCCCTTGGGTTAGGCCAGCCCAAGGGTCATCTTTATTTTAACCCCCCCACCCCGGGCCAGTGCTTGTCTAAGTGTTGGTCCGAAATGGGCAGCCTGTGGGGCCACCTCGGGGAAACTTGAGGGCTGGTTTTACTCGTAGCTTGACCTATCCAGTTTTTCCCTGAGAACGAGATATGTGCAGCTCCCATCAGGATGTCAGCACATCAGGCGGCTTTGCTGGACTTGTTTTACCATTGTCGAGGATCTCTTGTAACCGGGATGTCGAGCCTGATCGGATTGTCTTAGGAGAAGGAATATCATTCGTTGACCGTGAGAGCTTGTGATGGGCTAAGTTGGGACACCCCTGCGGGGATTTGAACTTTCGAAAGTTGTGCCCGTGGTTATGGGCAGATGGGAATTTGTTAATGTCCGGTTGTAGAAAACCTGAAGTTGATCTTAATTAAAATACATCAACCACGTGTGTAGCCGTGATGGTCTCTTCTTGGCGGGGTCCGGGAAGTGAACACGACGTTGGAGTTATGTTTGACGTAGGTTTTTCTAGGATCACTTCTTGATCATAGTTGTTCGACCATGCTTTGCCTTCTCTTCTCGCTCTCATTTGCGTATGTTAGCCACCATATATGCTAGTCGCTTGCTGCAGCTCCACCTCATACCTTTTACCCTACCTTTAAGCTTAAATAGTCTTGATCGCGAGGGTGTGAGATTGCTGAGTCCCCGTGACTCACAGATACAATCAAAACCATCTTGCAGGTGCCGATGATACCGTACAGGTGACGCAACCAAGCTCAAGGAGGAGCTCGATGAAGATCGTGTTCTTTGTATTGTTTCGTTTCAGTTGATTAGTAGTTGAGCCCAGTTGGGACGATCGGGGATCTGTGTAGCATTTGGGGTAGTCTTCTTTTATTTTTGGTTCCGTTGTCGGACCTTGATCGTATCTGGATGCTGTAATGTTTTATTTACGTATTGTGTGAAGTGGCGATCGTAAGCCAACTATGTATCTCTTTCCCTTATGTATTACATGGGTTGTGTGAAGATTACCTCACTTGCGACATTGCTTTCAATGCGGTTATGCCGTTAAGTCGTGCTTCGACACGTGGGAGATATAGCCGCATTGAGGGCGTTACAAGCTGGTAATCAGAGCCTTCCCCGACCTTAGGAGCCCCTGCTTGATCGAATCGTTGGCGTTGTTGAGTCTAGAAAAAAGTTTTGAGTCATTTAGGAATTATATATCGGAGAGTTAGGACTTCTTTTTACTCCTCAGTCCCTTCGTCGCTCTGGTGAGGCATCCTGACGTAGAGTTTTGAGTCTTCTCTTCTCAAATTTTCACTAAATTTTTTTAGGATCACGTGTGTATCTTGGAATCGTTTCGATGGTTTTGTGACGAGAACATTGTTCTTGCTGCCTCTTGACATTTAGGGGTTGTGGCAGTGTCCCGGGGAGTTGAGCTCCAGGTGTTGTCGTCACAATTTTATCGTTGAGATTCTAGAATACCTGAGTTTCGCCGACATCGAAAATCTCTTTTATGCAGTTGTTGGTGAGATAACCTCGACGCCACCCAGTACTGGGGCGGGAGTTCGGGAGTATTGCAATAACTCGTATAACGGATGCTTTTCGAAGGTTGAGGTAAATGATTTCCGAAGGTTTCTTGGTTATGTGTTGAAGGATGGATACAGCTGGATGTAGGATTTGCTAGTTTTGGGTGAGATATTATGCTTCCCCTGTATCCCCAACACCTGATTGCATAACCGGAAAATTTCGGGAGTTTATAAGTGGGAATTCAAGTAGCTCCAAGGATATCTTTCCGATAGATGTATGATATGAAATTGGGGTTCGACGTCTAGTGGTCCACCTATCCACAGTTGGTTTTACAGTGGTCTCGTTGTGTCTTAAAGAGTCCTTGGCTATGCTGACTCGGGGACGCTTCGTATGTCATGTGCACTGCCTTGTACATGATGGTGCTGTACGATCGGGCCCGTGTAGGTCCCACCACGAAAACTTCAGACGAAATCTCTATCATATGTTTGCTCTGGCTTATTTTGCAAGCCAATCCTCTGTGTTGTTTTCAGTTGTGGTATTCGAGTTGCTTCAATGTCAAATGTTGATTCCATACCTTTTCTAAGCGGTGTTCTCATGTTCCTATGAGAATACTAATCCTTCTCGATCATCGAGTTTGTCATGTCAATCCTTGTCAGCCGGTGCGATTCTCTTCAAGATGATCCTATCATTCGTCTCATCTGTTTGATCAACTCCAAGTCTTCTCAACGTTGGTTGTTTCATTCATCCCAAGCTGCCTTTGTTTTTCCTGCCCACCCACCCTTTTTCTTCAAGGACTCAGATTTCTTGATCAAGTATCCATTTTATTGATGTGAAGTCTCTCCATTCCTTTTCTGTCAATGTTCTTATCCGGTGATTCTCATGAAGATTCTAATGGAGCTTCAAGTTCGTCATTCTTCATTCTTTTCATCTCCGGTGGTTTCAAGTCAAGCTTTGTTGATCATATCCTTTTTCCTTGTTTCAAATGCTTTCTCATGCCGGTGCACCTCATAATCATTTCCTGCTTACTATTCAATTGTTCCGGAGTGCTAAAGATATCTCAGAAGATTTGTGTCTCCCTTATCAATTCGTTCAAGATATCTCGAAGGTGTTATCTCATTCAAACCAATTAATTCAACCGGTGCATTCTCCTTTTCAAGCAATGTTTTCAACGGTGTTTCTCTTGAGTGGGCCCTAACCCACAGGTCTTTTTCCAAAATATTACCTGACTCTTCTAATTCTTTTCCTGGAGCTATTCTCAATTTTTTTTCCAAGTTTGACGTAAGAATGAGTTATCATCAGTCAATTGCCTTTCTCCAAGATCGGTCAATTTTTTCATCAGTTGTTCAACCTTTCCAATTTTAATCCCGGAGTGTCTCAACAATTCTTGGTGGTGTTTCCCGTCGTCATTCTCGGATTTTGAAGACCGAAGAAGATTTTTTTTCCACCATATCTTGCTCCATTATGTTCAAGAATCATGGATCTAGCTTGTTACCATCCTCTCATAATTGTTTTTGATTGTGAAGAATTACTTTCACCTATCCGGAGCAATTCAAGATTCTTTTCAATTTGATTCTTCGGAGCCCATCATCTCAGAATTATTCATTCCAGCTTTTAGCTCTCATTATCCAAATCTTACCGGTGCATTGTTCAAATATCCTCTAATCAGTTCATGATCTCTTCGTTCATTTGTCTAATTCTTACCGATGATTCATCCCTTTACTTTGTTAATTTTCAATTCTTATGGTGGTTCGTTCAAGATTTCTCTTCCTTCATTATCATATCAATTATTTCGTTATTTCAAATCCTACCGGTGGATCGTTGAATACTTTCTCAAGTTTGCTCTATATCTCTCTTAGTCCTTTCTACGAGAATAAGTACTGTGCCAAATACATTGTTTGTCATCAATTTAATTGATGAAGGATAGGCATAACTTAATTCTTATTCTTGTTTAATCCAAGTGGTTAATTCCTTTCTTCCGGAGTTTGTTCATGATGATTAAATTCTTGGTTTCAAGTGCACATCTTTCCTTTTCCAGAGTTCCAAGCTCTCTCAAATATTTCATCATGGAGATCCATCTAAATCATTTCAAGGCTTCACCTTGTGTTCTCAACTTCTTTTTCCTTCCGTCTTCATCATCCTTTTTGTTGCCGGAGTTCTTCATGGATGTTTTACATGATGGTTCATAAAGGATTTAATTCCTTCTCGAAGTGTTCATCAAGATTCTTTTTAGAGGAGATCAAACATTCTTCATCTTGCATTCCGAAGTGAAATTCTTTCTATCGTATCATTTGAGGTGGTATTATGTCATTCTTGATAATTAGAGTTCATGTTTCATGTTTCACAAGTTATCAAGAATGAGTTATTTTAAATCCATCAATCTCGTCATTGGAGTTATCTTGGGTTATATTTCACCTAAAACCTTCCCTAAGGATCGTTGCCATTTATGGTGCTCATATATGATCCAAGTTCTTCATCTACCCTCCCGGTGAAATAAGTTTCTCGTCTCCTCGTTCATATCAATCCAATTCTTTTTTCCGTAAGTGGCTGGTTGTCACCTCATAATTTGAGATGTATTCCATAAGACCATATCAAGTTTATTCTTTTCTGTCACATCCCTAGTTCTGGCCTGACCTAGGCTTGCTTCCATCTGTGCATCATGTTTAAATTTTT
Source organism: Triticum aestivum (assembly GCF_018294505.1). NCBI lineage: Eukaryota > Viridiplantae > Streptophyta > Magnoliopsida > Poales > Poaceae > Triticum > Triticum aestivum. The sequence continues at coordinate 195,345,802 of NC_057800.1, read as the reverse complement.
GAAACTTGAACTGAGGAAAATTGGAAGCCTCAAAATCCTAAATAAAAGAAGGGCAAAAACCCTAAAATCTCATTCATTGTTCCAAAATGTTCTTCTTAAATGTTTGATAATTTTTGGCAAGGGTTCTGGTCCCAACCAAAATATTGAACATTTTTAAGGATTTATTTTTGGGACTTTGAATTTAAATCATTAGCTATTTGAATTTCAATTATATTCATATAATTAGAATATAATTTCAAATACCCCTGAAATATTTTATGAGCTTTTGGAAAAGTCCATCTAGCAAAATAAAAATATTCAGAGGAGTTTTTGGCATTGTTTGAATTTGTTTAAATTCAAAACAATGGCAAAAGATATTAAATAAAACAAAACAGAAGAAAAAAATAAAACAGAGCAGAGAAAAGCCTACCTGGCGCTCACCTGGTAGCCAAACCGGCCCAGTACTGTAGCTGGCCGGCCCAGCCCGCCACCGCTACCCCCTGTCGCCTTCCTCCTTTGCCAGGAGGACGGGCACGCGCCCGGCGCGCGCGGCCACACGCCCCGGCCACCTCCTGCTTCTCCGGCCACCTCCTGCTTCCCCGGCCCCTCCTAGACGACGCCACGGAGCGCCACGCAGCCCCTGGCTCTCTCTCACTCTCTCCCTCGCCTCATCCTCTCCTCTGCTCTCTCCCCCTCTCTGCCCGAGCGGAGCTCGTCGCCACCGACGCCGTTCGCCGCGGCCACAGCCACCCCCTCGCTCCCTCCTCGCATCCCTGAGCTCCGTCCCGACCCCATGGAGCTGCACACCGACGCACGCGACCAGAGGAGGCCCCAGTCGACCGGAGCGTCGTCGTCTTCATCTCCGGTGCCCGGAGATCGCCGCCGTAAATTCGCGTCGTCCAGAGCTTCCCCGACCTCGTCGTCGACTCTGCTAGTCCCTACGTGAGCTCCTCTCCATTTCCCCCCTGTGCCCTTCCTCTAGCGCGTCCTCTAACACCGATTCCGCCATGGCCGAAGCTCACCTCCGCCGAGCTCGCCGCCGGCGTAGCTCCGGTGACCATTTGGTCACCCCGGCGAGCCCTGCGCGTTCGTAGTTTCCCGTAGAGCATGCCTAGCGCAAAAACTAGCCCGCTTGCTCTCTGCAGCATCAAACCCGTGGTCGCCCGAACTCCGGCGGCCACCTAGGTCGTCGCCGGCGCCGATTCCGACCGCCCCGACCCCGACCGACTCCATAGGAAGACGCGGCGCTCTTCCAGCTATCCGTAGAGCCCCTCCTCCGTCCGTTTGGTCGCTGGAGCAAGAAACCCGAAGGCCTCCGCCGCCTCGGCCTCGCCGGCGACTCAACGCCGGCGGGATTGACCTTACTGACCAGGGGTTTGACCTCCCCTGGGTCCATGACAGGTGGACCCCGCCATCAGGTGATTAGCTTAAGCTAGTCACCACCTAATCTAACCCCCTGACACTGACATGTGGGCCCTAGTGCCCCTAATCTTTAATTAAACTAAACTAAACCCCCCTGTTTAACCCGTGTCACTGACGTGTGGGCCCCACACGTCAGGTTTGACTCTGGGCGACCCAGTTGACCTGCTGACCTCAGCCTTACGCCATGCTGACACAATATTCCTTTTCTGGAATTTAGTTTATTTTATAAATAATCAGGAAATTCCAGAAAATTGTATAAACTTCTAAAATTCATAGAAATTCAACCGTAACTCCAAATGAAATAAATTATATATGAAAAATTATCAGAAAAATTCAAGGAATCCATCTGTACCATTTTCATGCATGTTAGAACAACTTATAGCTGCTGTTTAGCACAAATCAATTAAATGGCATTTGAATAATCACATATGGAGTTTAAATTTGAATCTTGTATTCAAACCAACTTCATTTAATCTGTTGCTAGTTGCATTAGCTCAAAACACATTCATATTGCCATGTCATGAGCATGCATCATATTGTGCATTGCATTGATTGTATTTCTTCTTTGTTGCCGGTGATTGCCCCCTTTCGATAGACGTGATACCGACGATGTGATCGATGACACCAATGAAGAGCTATATTATCTTCAGAAGTGCCAGGCAAGCAAACCCCCTTGTTCATTCCGATAAAACCCTACTCTCTCGCTCCTGCTCTCAGTTATTCCATTAGGACAACAACGATTCATCTGCTACTTTGTGCTGCGGTAGTTGAACCCATTCCTCTGCATGACCTGTCATTGCCACAGTAAATAGTTGAAACCCACTAGCATGTGTAGGAGTTGATTGAAGCCATTGTTGTGTTCCTACCATGCTATGCCTGCTATTGCTTAGAGTTGTGTCAGGTCTGGTTCATTGGGAATGAATTGGAGTGTTACAATATGTTCTGATGCTGAGAGTGAAGTGTGTGAACACGATTTGGTAAAGGTAGCGGTGAGAGGCCATGTAGGAGTACATGGTGGGTTGTCTCATTGGAACCATCCTTAAGCACTGAGTTCTATGTATGTTGTCCAATGACTCGATACTACCACACATTGGAATGCTTAAGTGCCCCTCTCGACTTATTAACCGACCTGATCTCTGTCCAGGAGTCGCAACTAGTTTCTGGTGTTTGTAGGTAGTGCTATTTTTCTACCAAGTGGCACCCGGCAGGGTGGGCTTGGGACAGACTAGGCACACGTGGCACGGTGTACCAAGTGGCACCCGGATGGTGGGCTTGGGAACCCTGCTCACATCGTTTGGGGCCGTGAGCGACACCCCGGCCGGATCTCCTTGCGGATGGAACCCGAATAGGCGATAAACCTGGATTAGAGTCTCGTGTGGTTAGTCAGGTCGTGGCCGACACCCTCGCCAGGCCTCCGCTTGAAGGTTGCCGAGATACATGACATCTACATGGCGGTAAGTGGCGAGAGCGTGTGTGAAGAAGTACACCCCTGCAGGGTTAACATGATCTATTCGAATAGCCGGGTCCGCGGTTATGGACTTCTTGGATGCTTACATGGTACATAGACAACTTGAAGTGGATACTCTAAAATGCTCAAGACAAGTGTGAGTGCTATGGATGGCCTTCTCGTAGGGAGACGGGGATGAATCCATAGTAGTGTATTGTGTGGTGATTAGTGGACTCGTGTACGTTGTCTCACCTCCAGAGTTTCTGGTAGTCGTAGAACAGGATAGCCACAGAGTCAAAGCTGGCTTGCTGCAACTAAACTCCATATTACCCCCTTGACACAAATGCATGTATGCTAGGATCTGATGTAAGTCTTGCTGAGTACCTTTGTACTCATGTTGCTTCATTTATGTTTTTGCAGCGGAGACTTCGGTCTTACTAGTGTTCTCGTGGACTTCGACTAGTAGCTAGTACCTCAGCTACGATCTTGATCGGATGTTGTAGATAGTCAGGCTTTCAGCCTTTTTCATTTATAGATGTCTGTACTCAGACATGTAATGCTTCCGTTTGTTGCTTGATTGCTCTGAATGTTGGGTCATGTGACCCCTGGTTGTAATATTGCTATGTTGGCTCTTCTGAGCCTTTATCTATATGAGTTGTTGAGTTATGCTGTGATGCCATGTTGTACAGCACATACTTGCATGTTATGCGTATGTGTAATGTGTATTGCTATGTGTGGGATCTGACTATCTAGTTGTTTATCCTTAGTAGCCTCTCTTACCGGGAAATGTCTCCTAGTGCTTCCACTGAGCCCTGGTAGCTTGCTACTGCTCCGGAACACTTAGGCTGGCCGGCATGTGTCCTTCTTCGATCCTATGTCTGTCCCTTCAGGGAAATGTCACGCAATGAATACCGGAGTCCTGTTAGCCTGCTACAGCCCGGTTCACCGGAGTCCTGTTAGCCCAGTGCTACAGCCTAGATTCACTCGCTGATGACCGACACGTTCGATGCTGGGTCATGGATGCCTGTCCCTGTAAGTTAGTGCCACTTTGGGTTTACGACTAGCCATGTCAGCCCGGGCTCTTTATCATATGGATGCTAGCGACACCACCATATACGTGTGCCAAAAGGCGCAAACGGTCCCGGGCAAAGGTAAGGCGACACCCGTGGGGATACCGTGCGTGAGGCCGCAAAGTGATATGAGGTGTTACATGCTGGATCGATGTGGCATTGAGTCGGAGTCCTGACAGCGCTGGTATCAGAGCTTGACTGCCTGTAGGATTACCAAGCCAAACTGGTCGAAGTTGAGTCTAGAAATTCTTTAGTTATATAAGGGAATTGATTGTGGGATGGAACATAAGGCTCTTTTTACTCCTTATACCTCATGGCCTTCTGATCTGAGTCATCATCTTCTCTTCTATGGGGATTAAGAACTAGGCTATCTCTTCTTTCTATTAGGATCACGTGTTGCTAATCTGTAGACTTATAAGATTGTTGGACTTAAGCCTCGTTTCAGTTCCTACTACTTCTGTATGATTACTGTTGATCTCGGAACCTTGATACTGTGATGTTGAGTGGTTATGCCACCATTTTGCGATTGTCTCAAATCTTTTTGAGCATTTACAGCCGTTATGCTGTCCGAGTCATCCCAGGTTTCTAAATAGTCGGATGCAGTTGCAAATCCCTTCCTCCTGTTTCCGATGTGCCTTTGTTTAGATTAATCACACAAATCAGTGAGTTGAGGTACTTTATTGCCTCGACATATATGTTGGAATAATTATTATGACCCTAGGTGTTTTAGGGAGTCACCTAGTAATCTAGCAACATTTTGTGTTCCCAGTGTGAAGATTCTGGCCTTTATTATCGAAAGCATCCTGTGATGCCATTTAGTTAGTAGGCATTCGGTTCCTGGGTTCTTGAACCCGAGATTCACTCTACCTACTTCATGTTGATAGTAATTGCTAGTGCCTTTAGGATATTAGTAACCTTTGCGATAGTCCTTGAAGTCCGTGGTATCTTCTTCTTCCAAATACCATGAACTACTTATGGCAGAAGTTCCTCGTTGAACTGAAATATCACAACAAGATTATTCTTGAGGAGTTCTCCATTCATAAATCGTGACTCTGCCAGTTCTACCTTTCTGCATGGGTTATCCGGAAGAAATATGTTGAACTTGGTTCGACATACTAATCTATGCATCCACAACTCAGAAAATTATATGTTCCTTTGAGTTGTTCTCTTTAGTTGCATTCTGACCCTCGTCTATCAATTGATAGTCAAGAGTATGCGTGCGTTCGTTTATTGATGCCTATTACTCTTGTGGTCCGTCAAGCCATTCTATCGCAGAATGACTAGGAGAAACAAACTCCAGTACCTCTTCCATATCTAGGATTGGGTCAAAGAAGTTGTGCTCCGCAGATCAAATTGCTAATCCAGCTTTTGTTCTGTTCTACCTTGGAGTATTACCATCTTTATATCGGGATTGTTATAGGAATTGCACACCATCCTATGAACTCTTGGTACAGTGATACTTCTTGCCATCATTAGTCATTCCTCGGCCCTCGTGTTGATGCAACCGGAATACCGACAAATGAATTGTGATGTGTGAAATCAATACTCCCAGCAACCTCGTTGCTTGGTAGTTAAAGGATAATAATTTCATTCTTAGCGTGTTGGTTTTTGAATCATCCTTCTAAGATTGATCGTGCTACCTAGTCCATTCTCCTGGCTCACTCCTCGATCGATGAGTTAGGATTATTTCAAATCCTTGCTCTATTGATCATATCGTCTTGCCCTGAAAAGCAAGATTGTTCTCGAGCTTAGTAAGATACCGGTGGCTCGTGATTTTCTGAATATCTTCTCAGAAGTATTACCAGGTTGTCACCTGACCGCTATGTTGAGTTCGTGATCAAGTTGGTTTATTCCTGTAAACCACCCCTTCTCCAAGAATCCGTGTTGGATACCCTGAGCTAGTTGGATAAGCTAAACAACAACTTGGAGAGTTGGAAGATAAAAGCTTGTCCGACTTAGTTCATGTTAAGGGATATCTTTTTGTGTGTGTGTGTGTGTGTTGAAGAAAGATGATATCTTCATCAATTGGTCCTTGTGAACAATTGTTGGATCTATTATCTTACCCAAACCTTTGATTGAGTATGGGCTATCGTCAAATCAAATCAGTACCAACGATGCTCGTAATGTTGTCTTATTTGTGGTTGATCCCTCGAGCATACACCATTACATCTTTGGTCTGACCAATGCTATCACCGTGTTCACTTAACTATGGAATTCCTTTTAAAAGGAAACCTAGATGAATTGTTGTTGAGCCCATTGACAACATCCTTATCTCCTCCATGATTTTGTTGAACATTAAGCTAGTGTTGGAAAACTTTTGAAAGCATTTGTTCATGCTAGCTCATGAAGCATATGTTTGGATAAAGGTAGTGACTTCCTTTAATTCATGTGCATCTGATGCAAGTTGCCGCCGTGGATTCGAGAAAGTCAATGTTGCTTTCTTTGGAATCATTCCAAATCAGTCATGCACAGGTGCGAAGAATGCTGTGGTTTGAAGACTTGCAACCTTCAATCTATATGTATCCCTAGCACACCAAGCCACTGGTTGATTTGTTCAAGGAGAAGGAGTTCCTTCATAAGAGCTAATCCGGACTTATGTAGGGATTTCGATACCCTCGTTGATGGTTCCCCCTCCTGAACTCGGTAGTGTTTTATTATAAGACTACTTTGTGGTCATGCTTGTCTGGGACAACGTGTTCACATGTTTGTAGCAGAACCAGCTCATGTTTTGGAGCTTGCTATCGTAGTTCATCTCCCGAGAATCCCGCAACGTCATCTCGTCGATTTGTGTTGCAAACTTTCATTTTTCTTCCTAGACTCGATGGGTCTGGAATATTCTGACACCAACCAGATCTGAATCTCAGGCAGATATGATGGTTGGAACATTTCCCCAAGAACTATAATATTGGTTCCTCGATAACTGGTAAAGTGGATGTCGTGGCCAGCACCACCCAGCCGAAAGACCTATTATTGTAGTACCTTGATTGAAGAAGTTGGCCACCTCCCCATAAGGATTTCGTTGGATTTACCTCCGTAACTGTTCCTTATGGATTCTATTGCTCCCGAAGTCCGACCTTTTACTTGATGTTCTAGTTATCAAACCTTATCTATGAATGGGATACACTAGCACATCAAGGAGAACATTAGAAGCGGAGTGCTAAATGTCTCTCGGTCGATCATCCAGATTTTTATTTCCTTGGCCTCGCTAAGGTGAAATCTGAGAAGGTGTTATCTTCCTTTGCATCTGCATCATCCATCATTAGCCATCATGGTAGCAAGTTGTGTTGCCAGGATCCTTGACACGGATATTGGTAAAACCTTGATGATTGTGGAAATGCTCAAGTTCTTGAGAGCACGCTCAAGCGCTAGGTGTTATCATCGACGCTAACTGGGATTCCTCTCAGTTTCCTCGGCAATGCTATGACCTTTTCAACCAGTGAATTAACTCTCTAGTGTTGGGTTCTTCCCCAGTTACCAGAATCATTCCAGCATTTGCATTTTGTTCCCAGCTTGCACCGCCAATGTGCCATTCTACCATGGGTCTCGTCCATTTCCGGTGGTAAGCAAATTCATCCATTACGTTGTCTTCAACAAGGTAATCCACATCATCCAAGTCCGAGTATGCCATCCTACTGACCCTCTCCAAACGATCGCTCGAGAATTGCCTTAGGCTGGTTTAAAGAGTTTCAATGATCTCTGAATCAAAGGTAATTCTTTTTGCCACTTAAGGGGATGATTCTACGAGTCACCTTTCCTAAGGTGCATCATTATGGTATCACGACAACCCAACTCCTCGCTACGTTGACAATCATTTACCACCTTCTTAAGTGTGGAATTAATGTCCACCTAGTGAACCTTCGTCATCCGTTTCTTTCCACCCCTCTTGATGTGCATCTCGTGTCTCAACCCGAGAGATGGTTCTATGTCCCATTCCGTGAGTTGTTCGACCTTCGAGAAGATCGATCCTTTTAGGGTTTTCCTTTTTCTCTCGTTGTCATGTCAGTTGGAGTTCTCAGAGCAAGACTTCGAGACAATGATGGTGAACGAATCAACGTTCAGTTGAAGTGCAACCTGGATCGTGAAGATTATACTAGTTTGCGTTTCCCCTTCATCTTACCCTACGCTTGAATCTCGAGACGAGATTCTTGTTTAGTGGGGGTGAGTTGTCACATCCCTTGTTCTGGCCTGACCTAGGCTTGCTTCCATCTGTGCATCATGTTTAAATTTTTGAAACTTGAACTGAGGAAAATTGGAAGCCTCAAAAGCCTAAATAAAAGAAGGGCAAAAACCCTAAAATCTCATTCATTCTTCCAAAATGTTCTTCTTAAATGTTTGATAATTTTTGGCAAGGGTTCTGGTCCCTACCAAAATATTGAACATTTTTAAGGATTTATTTTTGGGACTTTGAATTTAAATCATTAGCTATTTGAATTTGAATTATATTCATATAATTAGAATATAATTTCAAATACCCCTGAAATATTTTATGAGCTTTTGGAAAAGTCCATCTAGCAAAATAAAAATATTCAGAGGAGTTTTTGGCATTGTTTGAATTTGTTTAAATTCAAAACAATGGCAAAAGATATTAAATAAAACAAAACAGAAGAAAAAAATAAAACAGAGCAGAGAAAAGCCTACCTGGCGCTCACCTGGTAGCCAAACCGGCCCAGCACTGCAGCTGGCCGGCCCAGCCCGCCACCGCTACCCCCCTGTCGCCTTCCTCCTTTGCCAGGAGGACGGGCACGCGCCCGGCGCGCGCGGCCACGCGCCCCGGCCACCTCCTGCTTCTCCGGCCACCTCCTGCTTCCTCGGCCCCTCCTAGACGACGCCACGGAGCGCCACGCAGCCCCTGGCTCTCTCTCACTCTCTCCCTCGCCTCATCCTCTCCTCTGCTCTCTCCCCCTCTCTGCCCGAGCGGAGCTCGTCGCCACCGACGCCGTTCGCCGCGGCCACAGCCACCCCCTCGCTCCCTCCTCGCATCCCTGAGCTCCGTCCCGACCCCATGGAGCTGCACACCGACGCACGCGACCAGAGGAGGCCCCAGTCGACCAGAGCGTCGTCGTCTTCATCTCCGGTGCCCGGAGATCGCCGCCGTAAATTCGCGTCGTCCAGAGCTTCCCCGACCTCGTCGTCGACTCTGCTAGTCCCTACGTGAGCTCCTCTCCATTTCCCCCCTATGCCCTTCCTCTAGCGCGTCCTCTAACACCGATTCCGCCATGGCCGAAGCTCACCTCCGCCGAGCTCGCCGCCGGCGTAGCTCCGGTGACCATTTGGTCACCCCGGCGAGCCCTGCACGTTCGTAGTTTCCCATAGAGCATGCCTAGCGCAAAAACTAGCCCGCTTGCTCTCTGCAGCATCAAACCCGTGGTCGCCCGAACTCCGGCGGCCACCTAGGTCGTCGCCGGCGCCGATTCCGGCCGCCCCGACCCCGACCGACTCCACAGGAAGACGCGGCGCTCTTCCAGCTATCCGTAGAGCCCCTCCTCCATCCGTTTGGTCGCTGGAGCAAGAAACCCGAAGGCCTCCGCCGCCTTGGCCTCGCCGGCGACTCAACGCCGGCGTGATTGACCCTACTGACCAGGGGTTTGACCTCCCCTGGGTCCATGACAGGTGGACCCCGCCATCAGGTGATTAGCTTAAGCTAATCACCACCTAATCTAACCCCCTGACACTGACATGTGGGCCCTAGTGCCCCTAATCTTTAATTAAACTAAACTAAACCCCCCTGTTTAACCCGTGTCACTGACGTGTGGGCCCCACACGTCAGGTTTGACTCTGGGCGACCCAGTTGACCTGCTGACCTCAGCCTTACGCCATGCTGACGCAATATTCCTTTTCTGGAATTTAGTTTATTTTATAAATAATCAGGAAATTCCAGAAAATTGTATAAACTTCTAAAATTCATAGAAATTCAACCGTAACTCCAAATGAAATAAATTATATATGAAAAATTATCAGAAAAATTCAAGGAATCCATCTGTACCATTTTCATGCATGTTAGAACAACTTATAGCTACTGTTTAGCACAAATCACTTAAATGGCATTTGAATAATCACATATGGAGTTTAAATTTGAATCTTGTATTCAAACCAACTTCATTTAATCTGTTGCTAGTTGCATTAGCTCAAATACCATTCATATTGCCATGTCATGAGCATGCATCATATTGTGCATTGCATTGATTGTATTTCTTCTTTGTTGCCGGTGATTGCCCCCTTTCGATAGACGTGATACCGACGATGTGATCGATGACACCAATGAAGAGCTATATTATCTTCAGAAGTGCCAGGCAAGCAAACCCCCTTGTTCATTCCGATAAAACCCTACTCTCTCGCTCCTGCTCTCAGTTATTGCATTAGGACAACAACGATTCATCTGCTACTTTGTGCTGCGGTAGTTGAACCCATTCCTCTGCATGACCTGTCATTGCCACAGTAAATAGTTGAAACCCACTAGCATGTGTAGGAGTTGATTGAAGCCATTGTTGTGTTCCTATCATGCTATGCCTGCTATTGCTTAGAGTTGTGTCAGGTCTGGTTCATTGGGAATGAATTGGAGTGTTACAATATGTTCTGATGCTGAGAGTGAAGTGTGTGAACACGATTTGGTAAAGGTAGCGGTGAGAGGCCATGTAGGAGTACATGGTGGGTTGTCTCATTGGAACCGTCCTTAAGCACTGAGTTCTATGTATGTTGTCCAATGACTCGATACTACCACACATTGGAATGCTTAAGTGCCCCTCTCGACTTATTAACCGACCTGATCTCTGTCCAGGAGTCGCAACTAGTTTCTGGTGTTTGTAGGTAGTGCTATTTTTCTACCAAGTGGCACCCGGCAGGGTGGGCTTGGGACAGACTAGGCACACGTGGCACGGTGTACCAAGTGGCACCCGGATGGTGGGCTTGGGAACCCTGCTCACATCGTTTGGGGTCGTGAGCGACACCCCGGCCGGATCTCCTTGCGGATGGAACCCGAATAGGCGATAAACCTGGATTAGAGTCTCGTGTGGTTAGTCAGGTCGTGGCCGACACCCTCGCCAGGCCTCCGCTTGAAGGTTGCCGAGATACATGACATCTACATGGCGGTAAGTGGCGAGAGCGTGTGTGAAGAAGTACACCCCTGCAGGGTTAACATGATCTATTCGAATAGCCGGGTCCGCGGTTATGGACTTCTTGGATGCTTACATGGTACATAGACAACTTGAAGTGGATACTCTAAAATGCTCAAGACAAGTGTGAGTGCTATGGATGGCCTTCTCGTAGGGAGACGGGGATGAATCCATAGTAGTGTATTGTGTGGTGATTAGTGGACTCGTGTACGTTGTCTCACCTCCAGAGTTTCTGGTAGTCGTAGAACAGGATAGCCACAGAGTCAAAGCTGGCTTGCTGCAACTAAACTCCATATTACCCCCTTGACACAAATGCATGTATGCTAGGATCTGATGTAAGTCTTGCTGAGTACCTTTGTACTCATGTTGCTTCATTTATGTTTTTGTAGCGGAGACTTCGGTCTTGCTAGTGTTCTCGTGGACTTCGACTAGTAGCTAGTACCTCAGCTACGATCTTGATCGGATGTTGTAGATAGTCAGGCTTTCAGCCTTTTTCATTTATAGATGTCTGTACTCAGACATGTAATGCTTCCGTTTGTTGCTTGATTGCTCTGAATGTTGGGTCATGTGACCCCTGGTTGTAATATTGCTATGTTGGCTCTTCTGAGCCTTTATCTATATGAGTTGTTGAGTTATGCTGTGATGCCATGTTGTACAGCACATACTTGCATGTTATGCGTACGTGTAATGTGTATTGCTATGTGTGGGATCTGACTATCTAGTTGTTTATCCTTAGTAGCCTCTCTTACCGGGAAATGTCTCCTAGTGCTTCCACTGAGCCCTGGTAGCTTGCTACTGCTCCTGAACACTTAGGCTGGCCGGCATGTGTCCTTCTTCGATCCTGTGTCTGTCCCTTCGGGGAAATGTCACGCGATGAATACCGGAGTCCTGTTAGCCTGCTACAGCCCGGTTCACCGGAGTCCTGTTAGCCCAGTGCTACAACCTGGATTCACTCGCTGATGACCGACACGTTCGATGCTGGGTCATGGATGCCTGTCCCTGTAAGTTAGTGCCACTTTGGGTTTACGACTAGCCATGTCAGCCCGGGCTCTTTATCATATGGATGCTAGCGACACCATCATATACGTGTGCCAAAAGGCGCAAACGGTCCCGAGCAAAGGTAAGGCGACACCCGTGGGGATACCGTGCGTGAGGCCGCAAAGTGATATGAGGTGTTACATGCTGGATCGATGTGGCATTGAGTCGGGGTCCTGACATTTTCGTTGTTGGTGTTTAAAAACTCCGTTCGGCCCTTCTCCTAAGGATGCCTTCTCAAGCTCTTTTGTGGCAGAAGTTGGCATTTTCTTCTCAATTCTACTATTTCAATTATCTATCTTCTATTCTTTCGTTCCGGAGGCATTGCAATGTTGTTCTTTCACCCGTCAGCTTGTTTTGTCAAAGATCATGTTCTTTTCATGCCTATCCATTTAACCGGAGTGTCGTGCCCTCTTATCAAATTCTTCCCATTCGGTCAAGTTTTGCCCCCTTCTTAGACGGAGTGCTGCCCAAATTATATCATTCTTGTTCCTTATCTATCTTCTTTTAACCGGAGGTTTTCAACTGTGTTCATCTTTGTTGTATTCTGTCTTTCAATTGTTCAACCTCTCAAGGTTCATGGTTTCACTCGTTTGTCAAAGAAGCAATTTAGTTTTACCTCTTCTCTTTCTCTTCCGTTTTCCTTCCGGTGCCATTCTAGATCTCGGGACGAGATCCTCTCGTAGTGGTGGAGTGTTGTAACGCCTCGAGACCGTTGCGCCAGGTGTCTCCCAGTTGTTTGCCGTCGTTGCCTTGTCATTCGCTTGCATGTGGCATCTTGTCATGTCGTCATCCGCATTGCATCATCATGTTTTCAAAACTTGCATCCGTCCCGGTCTCCCCGTTCCTTCCGTTGTCCGTTCTGAGTCCACACACTTGCACGCGCCCACGGCATGTCCAAAATTTTATTTTATAAGTGGCCGGAAAATGTTCTCGGAATCGGTCGAAAGTTGGCGTGCAGTCTTATTTTAGTGTAGGTAGACCGCCTGTCAAATTTCATTGCGTTCGGAGTTCGTTTAATAGCCCAACCGTTAAACTATAGCGGCAGTATAGCCGGTCTTTTCGTCGGACGTTTTCGGTCTTCAGAAACTGTAGTCGGGCTGCAATTCTCTCCTCTCCTCTCAGTCCATGGCCCTCTACACAGCCCACTAGACTCAACCTACCCCTCCTTGCGTCCGGAGCCGTCCGATGGTGATCGCACGGTCCAAAAACCCCTCCTAACCCCTCAAACCCTAACCCTATCTATAAAAGGAAGCCTCCCCTTCCATTTATGGCTGCAGACAACTCCCTCCTCAAAATCAGCGCGCCGCCAGCCTCCTCCCACCTCCACCTTGCATTCCGCGCTAGCCTAACCCGCCGCCGCCACTTGGCGCTGCCCCAGCGGGCGAGCCGCCACCTGAACCCGCCGTTGCCGCCGCCTAGGGCCAGTGGCAGCACGCCACGTGCCCCTGTCAGCGCCTCCCTCCTCCCACCTCGCACCGGCCCGCCCGGTCCAGATCGGGGCCCGCTCGAGCCCATCTGGGCCCAGACGAGCTGCATCGCTGCCCGCAGCGACGCAAGAGCCTCGCTGCCCTCGAGCTCCTTCGCCACCAACCCTCGCATGACGCCTCCCACCGTCGTTCGCTGCTCCGGCGGGTCACCGGAGTCCGCCGTCACCGGCGACCAGTTAGGTCGCGCTGCCGTTCTCCACCTACTTCTCCCTGCCTTCCTTTCCTCTCTCTCTCTCTCTCTCTCTCGTCATGCCTCACCGCCATGAGTGCAGCTACAGGAGCTTCGCCACCACCGATCTGGTAGGAGTCGCCATCCTCGTCCTGGAGCCGGCTGCAGCTCGCCCGTCGGCCCCGGATCCGACCTTCGGCGCAGTTCCCGTGCCCCTCACCTCGTCAGTTCCCAAAGGCCGCGCCGCCCTGCCTTCCCTCGATCCCCTCTGGATCGAGGAGGAGGTCGACGACAGGCACGCAGTCCGCGTGGGCCGCATCCAGCGCCGAGCTGGCCCACCGCTCTTCCAACCTGGCCTGAAGCCCACTGGGTGAGGCCACCCCCCTGAGCACCTTTTGTTTCCTCCCTGTTGTTGGGCCATGCTCTGTACGCCCAGTTTCAGCCAATAGTATGTTTTTTTCATGCGCTGCATTTTTAGCATTTATCCTCAGAGTTGCAGTGTTACAGTTCAGTCCCTCTAGTTCATGCATTTAATATCTCACAACCCGTGCATCGGAATTAAACAAACTTAATATGTAAAGTGCTTAGATTTTTGTGTAGTTTAATAATTTTTCACTTCCGTCCATGTTTAAAATGTTTAAAATGATGTTTGCTTTGATTTTCTTAAATAACATGCTAAAATGATTTAATTCATAACTAAATAACCATAGCTCCAAATTTAATAAACTTTATATGTAAATGGGGTAGAAAAATGCCTAGTTTAACATGATGACTTTGCTTTGCATGTTTGGCAACTCTAAAAGTGTGTTTAGGGCAGAATAGTACCAAACCTAAAATATGCACATGAGGTGTTTTCGGACTTGTTGTTTTGTTGTTCCGGCCTCATTTAAACTTGCCTAAATGTGTAGTTTTCATTTGCTTCACCTCTTGTCACGTTAATGAACATTTAATATTGTTGGGTACATAAACAAGATCGAACTAAATAATTGTTGTGGTGTTTCGTCAATATGCAACTCATTGCATATGGAGCTCCACTTAATTTGTACGTTTGCTTGTGCACTTTTCCATGCCATGCCATGTATCATTAAACCGGACATGCATCATACTTGTTGTGCATCATGCCATGCTTATGTGGTGGTTGTTTACTATGTTGTTTGCTTCTTTACGGTGTTGCTTCTTCGGGTTAGTTCCGTTAATGTCGCGTTTGTGAGGGATCCGTTCGTCTACGTCTGTTTGTCTTCTTCATGGACTTGTTCTTATTCCTTGCAGGATCTCAGGCAAGATGACCATACCCTCGAAATCACTTCTATCTTTTCTTGCTAGTTGCTCGCTCTTTTGCTATGCCTATGCTGTGATACCTACCACTTGCTTATCATGCCTCCCATATTGTTAAGCCAAGCCTCTAGCACACCTTGTCCTAGCAAACTGTTGTTTGGCTATGTTACTGCATTGCTCAGCCCCTCTTATAGCGTTGTCAGTTGCAGGTGAAGATTGGAGTTTGTTCCTTGTTGGAACATGGATATTTTGTTGGGATATCACAATATCTCTTATTTAATTAATGCATCTACATACTTGGTAAAGGGTGGAAGGCTCGGCCTTATGCCTGGTGTCTTGTTCCACTCTTGCCGCCCTAGTTTCCGTCATATCGGTTGGTTCTAATGGGAACCCTTGACAGTTCGCTTTGAATAAAACTCCTCCGGCAAGGCCCAACCTTGGTTTTACCTTTCGCCACCTAGCCTCTTTTTCCCTTGGGTTAGGACAGCCCAAGGGTCATCTTTATTTTAACCCCCCACCCCGGGCCAGTGCTTGTCTAAGTGTTGGTCCGAAATGGGCAGCCTGTGGGGCCACCTCGAGGAAACTTGAGGGCTGGTTTTACTCATAGCTTGACCTATCTGGTGTTTCCCTAAGAACGAGATATGTGCAGCTCCCATCAGGATGTCGGCGCATCGGGCGGCTTTGCTGGATTTGTTTTACCATTGTCGAGGATGTCTTGTAACCAGGATGTCGAGCCTGATCGGATTGTCTTGGGAGAAGGAATATCCTTCGCTGACCGTGAGAGCTTGTGATGGGCCAAGTTGGGACACCCCTACAGGGATTTGAACTTTCGAAAGTTGTGCCTGCAGTTATGGGCAGATGGGAATTTGTTAATGTCCGGTTGTAGAATACCTGAAGTTGATCTTAATTAAAATACATCAACCAAGTTTGATGTAGGTTGTTCTAGGATCACTTCTTGATCATAGTTGTTCGACCGTGCTTTGCCTTCTCTTCTCGCTCTCATTTGCGTATGTTAGCCACCATATATGCTAGTCACTTGCTGCAGCTCCACCTCATATCTTTTACCCTACCTTTAAGCTTAAATAGTCTTGATCGCGAGGGTGTGAGATTGCCGAGTCCCCGTGACTCACAGATACTTCCAAAACGAGCTTGCAGGTGCCGATGATACCGTACAGGTGACGCAACCGAGCTCAAGGAGGAGCTCGATGAAGATCGTGTTCTTTGTGTTGTTTCGTTTCAGTTGATCAGTAGTGGAGCCCAGTTGGGACGATCGGGGATCTGTGTAGCATTTGTGGTAGTCTTCTTTTATTCTTGGTTCCGTAGTCAGACCTTGATTGTATCTGGATGTTGTAATGTTTTATTCATGTATTGTGTGAAAGTGGCGAGTGTAAGCCAACTATGTATCTCTTTCCCTTATGTATTACATGGATTGTGTGAAGATTACCTCACTTGCGACATTGCTTTCAATGCGATTATGCCTCTAAGTCGTGCTTCGACATGTGGGAGATATAGCCGCATCGAGGGCGTTACACCACAAGGCGGGGGGGCGAGCCCACCCCCCTAGGCGCGCCCTCCACCCTCGTGGGCCCCTCGTTGCTCCACGGACCTACTTCTTCCCCCTATATATATATCCATATACCCCGCAAACATCTAGGAGCACCACGAAACCCTATTTCCACCACTGCAACCTTCTATACCCAAGAGATCCCATCTTTGGGCCTTTTTCGGAGCTCCGCTAGAGGGGGCATTGATCACAGAGGGCCTGTACATCAACTCCATGGCCCCTACGATGATGTGTGAGTAGTTTACTTTAGACCTTCGGGTTCATAGCTAGTAGCTAGATGGCTTCTTCTCTCTCTTTGGATATCAATACAAAGTTCTCCTCAATTCTCTTGGAGATCTATTCGATGTAATCTTTTTTGGCAGTGTGTTTGTCGAGATCCGATGAATTGTGGGTTTATGATCAAGTTTATGTATGAACAATATTTGAATCTTCTCTGAATGCTATTGTGTATGATTGGTTTATCTTTGCAAGTCTCTTCGAATTATCATTTTGGTTTGGCCTACTAGATTGATCTTTCTTGCAATGGGGGAAGTGCTTAGCTTTGGGTTCAATTTTGCGGTGCTCGATCCCAGTGACAGAAAGGGAAAGGCTCTTGTCGGGGTTGCGGAGGCCGCCCCGGCAAGGGTCTTGTCGGGGGAGTCCACCTCGCCCTCTTGCTCTTTGTGTCTCTGGTCTTGGTGTTGTTCTAGTTGTCTTGTGATTTTGCTTCCTCTACCCCGCTAGGTATGGTCGCAGGCGTGGCTCTAACTGTCTGCGCACAAGTAAAGGGGTACAAAAGAGAGCCCCTAGTTTTGTGCACTGACAGGAGCCCCCGGGCCTGGGCCATACATAAGAGCAACGCGTTGTTGGGCTAGGCCCAAAACGGTGCACGGGCATGCGGGGCCGAGTTTTACTGCTGTAACTTTCTCGCCCGTAGCACTTCCCCACGACCTGCGTCGAATGTGCAACGCGAGGGTCGTGTGTGACGTGGGGGTCATGCACGGGGCGGTTGCTTCCCTCATGCATCACATCACAGTGAATGGTAAAGAGGCGGCCCGCGCCTTCCCCATTAGAAAAAGGGGAAATTGCGGGCGCGCTGCTCATTTCCCATCCGCTTCTCTCCAATTTTGGAACCGCCGTCCCCCCTTCTTCTTCCTTAAGCGAAAAAGCCGAAACTCCCGCCTCCATTGACCGCCACCGCGCCCCCATTGCCCCCAATCTCCCACTACTCTAGATTCTTCACCTCTTTCTCAGCCGCCATGGCACCCAAAACCAGTATGGGCAAGGGAGTGGCCAAGGACGCCAAGGAGAAGGAGATGTTGAAGAGCGAGTCGGCAGCGCTTCGGACGCAGCTTGCCTTCTTCCCCTCGATGGTTGATGCGGTCCACCTCAGCGACTACATCAAGCCTCTGTGGGGGTGAAGACGACAGGGCATCCGACTACACACATCATCCCTGTCGATTTTGCCAAGGCCAGCCCGAATTGGTATCCTTTCTTTGTTGACTACTTCTCCTGTGGGCTTTGCCCCCATTTCTCAAGCTTTTTAAACGATGTCATGCACACCTTCGGCTTCCATCTTCTTGATTTCACGCCGAATGTCATGGCGTGTGTGGCCTTCTTCGCCCACCTCTGCGAGGGCTTTGCCGGAATGCTTCCCAGCACAGCACTTTTACGCCACTATTTCTTTCCCCGTATCCAGGCGAGGGGTGCCTTCTCCGGCTGCGTCACCTGGATCCCACAGACCCAGGAGAAAGGCACGTATCTAGAGGGTGCCCATAAGGAGAGGCGGGAGGAGTGGCGGGGCTGGTTGCTATGGATCGAGGAGGAGGATCCGCTGGAGTTCTGCCAAGTTCGTCAGAGCCCGCCAGTCCACCGCAAGGACTGTAGCAACGTTGTCGGTGTTCTTGGAATGGGGGTCCCTAGACTTGCCTGCCTACGGCCCTTGGCGTGGCTTTGCTAGCAGGCCTGTACGTCCCATCTTCATCAACAAGTAATCAAGACTCTCGCGAGTGTCCAAGCCTCGTGAGGCGGATGACACAAAACCTCCTCAGGAACGGCCTTGCCAGGCAGGCTCACGAGGGGCGGAGAAATCAAGGCAAGGCAAACCTCGCGAGGTCCTCGTGACGTGAGCCATGACGACCGAGACTAGGCGGGCGCCAGCGTGCGGAGCGTCCTTGTTTCCTCTTTGGTGCTAAGGGGGCAAGCGCAGGCGCGGAGCACCGAGGCATCAAGCAAAGGTTTCCTTATCGGTACAACGAGACAAAGACCAAGAGGACTGCAAGATGGAGGTCACCATGGATCCCAAGACGACGTCATCTCCGGAGCCTTTTGCAGGCGAAGACCGCTGTTGTCAGGATAAGTTGTACTAGCCATCCCCTTTCGAATTGATCATTGTTGGCTCCCTTCCTGCTCAATATTTGGGAAGAGGACCAGGGCCTATATAAGTAGAACTAGCCACCACAGTAGGGGCAACGAAACTCGTCTCGAATCTCACCCACACAAGTTTGGCAAGCACAAGAACACCTCAGCCTCAGGAGGCTGTTCTTCCCCTTGTACTATTCATCATCAGCCCAAGAGGCAATCCACCACCACCACACTGGATTAGGGTATTACACCACAACGGTGGCCCGAACCAGTATAAACCTTGTGTCTTTCTGTGTTGCGAGTTCGTGAAGTTCGTCCGCGAGATCTTAGAGAGCTAGGACGTGGACCGGTAGGGAGGAAACCTTTGCGCGCACCCCGGTGTTCGAACCTTGAGGGTTTGCCAGAACCCGTGATGCTACATTTGGCGCGCAAGGTAGGGGTGCGCCGACGCTTCCTTCCGTCGCTCCATGCCCCGTTGCTCCGTCGCCTCCATGGCGGACGCTCACTGTGCTCGTGCTGAGCGCTGGGCTGCCATTGCTGCCCGTGTCGCTCAGACAGCTCCCATTAGCGGGCCGCCTCGTTGTTCCCCGTCGCCTGCCGTAAACGTCACCACCGGCCCGGCGGGGAATGAGCAGCAAGCATCTTCGCTGCACCCCTTGGTGTGGCGGGATGGCCGCACCGTCACTCCATCGCTAACCCCGACCGGCTCTTCGTCCCATGCGTGTCACCCTCCCATGGACGCATGGGCCACGCTCCTCATGGCGCATGATCTCCTGCGGTGCTGCCCGGTCGACAACCTCTACGAGGATTGGCTCGACCGCATCGCTGACCTTGTCCGCGCCGTAGGGGGCTCCCCTGTGCCGTCCCTCTCTCCGCTTCGACCTCCGCCAACTATGGGTGACGTAGCTCACAGAGCGCCTCCACCACCTCTGCCCCAAGACGGCGCCCTGGCGCCAAGGCGCGCGGCTCCACGACGCGTCCCGCGCCCGCGTGTGAAGAAAGAAGCTGTCAAGAAGTCCCTCGACCGCAAGTAAATGCTCCGCCGCACCTCGCACCACGGCGCCAGGACCGGATGCTATGGCAAGTCCGCGCGCGACCTGTAGCAGCAGGGCGTGGACCCCATCAAGACCAAGCTCCACCCCCAAGGCGAGCCCCGGCGACCACGGCCGGCTGCCGCACTTTCACCCCCGAGCTGCGTAGCGTCGCCTAGCCGAACAAGTTCAAGCCGGATCTGCCTCCTCGCCATGAAAACACCCCCGACCCCGCGGAGTTCTTGCAGCTCTACGAGCTGAGCATCGGCGGGCCAACGGTGATGATAAAGTCATGGCAAACTGGTTTCCCATGGCACTTAAGGAGGGCGCACGCTCCTGGCTCCTGAACCTGCCACCGGGCTCGATCTCCTCCTGGGACGAGATGCGCAACTGCTTCATCGCCAACTTCCAAGGCACTCACGACCGCCCGCCGGCTGCGGGTTACCTGCAACGCGTCAAGCAGCAACCAAGAGAGACCCTCCAGATGTACATCCAGTGCTTCAACAACGTCCGCCTCAAGATCCCCAAGGTGACAGACGAGGCCATCATCTCTGCGTTCTCTGATTGCATCCGCGACGTCAAGATGAAGGAAGAGCTCGCTATCCACGTCCCAGGAGTTGTTCAACCTGGCTATCCACGTCCCAGCAGGCCGCTCCTGTAGCCCGTCCATAGCTCGTCCCGCTCCTCCTCTCTCTCCCTGGCAACCTGAACCACTCCCACGAACACCCCCGAGCCCTCCATTTCCTATCTAACGGCCACTCGAGCCGATCCCGCGGACGCCCGTAGGCCGCGCCTATGGTGGACCTCGTCTAGCCTATATAAGACGACCCCAAGCCTCTCTCTCACTCCCTGTTGCTCCCCCACACTCCTAATCAACCTCCCACACCACCCATTTGCCTCCAGAGCCGCCTGAGCTCGAGATCAAACTCGAGCTCCGCCGCCTCGGCTCGTCGGCGTTCGCGCGGTACAGGCCTCCTCCGCCCCCGTTCTCTCTCGATCTGGAACCGCACGACATCACTAACCATTTCCCCTCTCTCCCCCACTCTTTTTGCAGCCGGTAATAGCCGGAGCCACCGACGCCCGAAGCACCTCCGCCGCGTGACCTTGTCACCGGCAAACCAAGCTGCTCCGGTGACCAACCCCACCTCCACCCGAACGGCAACACGACGCTGAGCCTAGCAGTGGCCTCGCCCGACCCCGCCGTGCCCTGCATCGTCGCTGCTGAGCTCGCCGGCCGTCTGTACTCGAGGTTATGGATGAAAGGCGGGCCCCGCCTGTCAGCCTCTCCCCTCCATCGTCTCTCTCTCTCTCTCACTGACACCTGAGCCCTGCCCGTCAGGTTTAAACCTGGCGCACGCGTGTGCACCAGTGCGCTGGGCTGCCTCTTGGACTGGGCCTGCTGCACTATGGCTGCTCTGGCCCAGTTGCACAGTGCTCCTTTTCCTTTTTCTTTTCTGTGAGACTTGCAAAAATTCCACAGGATTAAATATTAATCCAAATGCAATAATTCCAGTTCCTAAAATCCTGTAAAAATCCCACTTATTTAATGCTATAACTTTCATACATGCCCAATCAACTTTTCTGTGTTGTTCAAATTTAAATTCAAATTTGAGCAATTAAATCCTTGTTTGAAAATCCATTACTCTGTCTCTGTAGCTCCAAATCTAGAAATAAGAATTTTCCCCTTCTTAGTTTTAACCCTAGTATTTAACAAAAATAAGTTGACATTTTTCTGAGCACTTAGATTTTTCTATTTTATTATTGCCTTACTTTATCGTTATTATTTTGCGACGATAGATTGCGTTGCTGATGAAGGAGTTGGACCAGAAGACCTTGAAGACCCAGAAGACTTTGCTGAGCCAGGCAAGCAGCCCTTTGACCATGTCTAAGAAACCCTTTTTATGCATGTCATATAGCACCATATTGTTGTTGCAACGGAATCATGATGAGGTGGTAACCACCTTGATGGGTTACCTCTTTTACTTCCTTGTTGATACTTGCATTATGCATGACCCTAACTTCCTATGAGGGTTATGCCGGTGGGAGTAGATAGGATGCTAAAGTAGTTGCTACGCAAAAAGGGACAGGAATATGCATGGTGATGGGAGCAAGATTGTTTTCAAAAGACTTTTCCAAAGCCCCGTCGGGTGCCACTTATGCCCGAGGGAGATAATGAGTTGGGTAACCACTTGATGATGAAGTGGTGTACCGAGGCAAGTGTGTGTGTTGTTTTCAAAACAGATTGGTTTAAGTTGCGACCGTTATTCCAACCTTACATGCACAACCACTCTACCCTTATATGGGAAAGGGCATTATTGATTATCTAGGCTGATACTAGCTTGGAGCCCGCATTACTAGTGACGAGAGAGTGGTTGTTGCGCTCTCTCAGGACGGGGTCGTGCCAGGTAGGGCGGCCATGACTGTCTTTACAGGGCACCGGACACACCGTTGGTACCCCGTGCTTGTGGTATGAGATGAATATGGGAGCGTTGCTCCAGATTCTTAAGATGAGAAATGTTGGGCATCGGGGTTGCTACCAATCGAGTGGACTCTATGTTAGTGTCGTCTAGGGAAAGGTGATGATCGAGTGCTACCCCGGGTACTTGAGGTACCGCGGGTCATGGATGACACGGAAGTTCCCCGGATCTTGTGGGTAAAGTGTGCAACCTCTGAAGAGTGTAAAACTATTCGAATAGTCGTGTCCACGGTCAAGGACAGTTGGGTAACTACTCTTGGGCTACGTCCACTTGTTTACAAACCAGTGTGTGGGCGAAGAACTACTTGGGTCAAGTCAAAGGACTTGATATGGATGAGTTGGGTTGGAGCCCAATCCCTTTATGTTGATATCTATAACCAGTTCCTAAGGTTACTTGAATTCATATGATGCATGTTTTACCAGTTGTTGAACATGTCATAACACAACCAAATTAGCTTTCTGCAAAAATTTACCTATGTCATTCATTGTTGTAACTTGAGCCAAAACATGGGTTGCTTGCGAGTACATTCAAAGTACTCATTGGCTTGCCACTGGTTATTTAATTGGCCAGGCATGGAAGTACATGAGTTCGATGAAGAGTTCTTTGGAGACGAACATGCGAACTAGAACTTTTCCCAGTCAGAATGCCTATAGGGTTAAGGCAGATGGCATGGGTTCTACTTATCGACGAAGATTTCCGCCGCTTAAGTTTATTTGGTATTCAGCCATTGTGGCTTTATCTATGTAAGACTTGACCATAATGGTCA
Source organism: Triticum aestivum (assembly GCF_018294505.1). Taxonomy (NCBI): domain Eukaryota; kingdom Viridiplantae; phylum Streptophyta; class Magnoliopsida; order Poales; family Poaceae; genus Triticum; species Triticum aestivum. The sequence goes on along the minus strand of NC_057800.1, from coordinate 195,322,625 downwards.
TAATTTGTGTAAGACGATATGTATGGATGTTAGACTCTTGTTATTCAGCTTCTGTGCATTCAGTGAGCATCGATATCTGGGATCACTGTACACGTGCATTCGGTGATCATGACTTATGAGTCGGGGTCCCCACATTGATATAGGTCGCACTTTTGCCCTAGGCAACAAGTACGCGACTATATCACCTTCCTTACCGTGTTTATTTGGTTTGGCCCATTTTGCACCTATTTGTTTGCACTTGCACTGTAGATCCCCCTTTTTGGCATTCCCCTCCTCTATGATACCATTCCCTCTCTTTTTCTCTCATCAACTGAAGACCAGCAAAACAAGATGCACCAATGATTCCACCTCGGCGACCAACAAGCACTGGAGAACTTTCCTATAGCCTCCTCGACCAAGTGCAACCCTGTAGAGTTATATTTACCGCTCAAGACTGGAAACCCATCTCTAGACCCTCGAGACTTCATGAGATGCCCCAGCTTGAATCTTTAACCATGTGCTTAACCCACATAATTGCAAGAGAACCAGTTAAGCCTCTGTAAACCTTGCACAATAGTGGGTTCATTGTGGAACTAGCGGACACAGTGAACAAGCACATTATCATCCTACTCTAGCACCAGAACTGACGATGCCATAGGAAAGTCCAGTTTGAGGATATAGGAATAGAGGACAAATGACTTGATGAGTTTATATCAGTGACCTTGAGGAATTATCTGAGACTTTGGTGAATTATGAGGCTTTGCATGTTGGTAGACGAACTTGGTGGGATCATGATTATAGAGTAGCATAGCTTCCATTACCCCTGGATAAATTGGATTTAGTCAGACAATTAAGATCGCAAGCTGAATTCTTGGAAGTATATGGATTTAACTTAGCCATGGGATATTGATAGGAGACAGATGATATTACGTAAATGACTTGGGGGAAACATGTAGGAATTCTCGGTGGACATGAGATTTGGATTTAAATAGGTGATCCTATTTGAGTATAGGTGGTGAGTAAGTCTACATGGTTCGGAGTAAATTGGATTTAGAATGATGATCTCGATCATGATACCATGTTTCTTGGAGGACAATAAACTAGGAGATTGGATTAATTGTCGGAGATGATATAAGCTTGACCTTCGAGTTTACTTGATCGCGATAATGGGAATTGGTGGATTGACTATAGTAAGGATAGCCTTTCAAGTATTTGGGGATTATAGGACTTTAGGAGATCATGTGGAACACCATAGACACTGGATTTGTAGAATTAAAGGATTATGTAGTGATTAATGGAAGTTAACGGGTTGTTGGAGTTGATTCATAGGAAGGAAACAAGATTTTGGAGTGGCATACAACGTGTTTCCTTAGGATAGAGATACACTAACATGGACCTTGGAAGAATAGGATGAGCACTTGGATTGTCGTGTTTTATTCCCGCTTGGAAGCTTGTATGCTCTACCCATGGATTTTTAGGGGTAGCCATACATATGAGTTTGGGGATCATAGACATATATGATTTTGTTAGACCTCCTCTCGGGAGTCACAAGAATATGGATCATAGGAGTGATGATTGGATTTGGCCTATACGAGATGATTATTTCGGTGGTATAAGGTTATTTGTTTGAAGGACTGTTGGCATCTCAGAAACCGTGCTTAAGGATAAGATAATAAACGTTCACCCACACACTAGAATCCTTGAAACCCTTAAACCCTACCAAGCCACAACATGGTCGGATCATGAAAATGGGCTTTGGCTCTAGGTCAAGTAGACCCTGACCAACACTCAACCGTGACCACCACCAATCCCCAGCCTACTTTATGTACCCCGTGAACGAAGTCTCCATCGAGTACTTAGACAAGATAGTTGTCATCATTATTTGGTGATATACTTGTCTACCTGAAGACGGAAGAAGAGTCGTTCAGCTGGTCAGGGAGCATTTGAAGACCCCCATGTCAAGGAGGAAGAACTATACCAACCACCATCGTCAAGAAGTATACTTCTGCGTCGAGGACCATGCATATCTGCAAGCCACTCCTCTCTAAGGAACCAAGCATATCCATGAGAAGGAAACCAACACCAAGATTCATCGGCCTTCTTCGAGATCACTCCAAGAAGCTGGATATATGGGTTGGTCTCATTTTTGTTTGGTATAGCCACCTTATACTGTACGAGGATAGCAAATCTAGTGCTAGACTTACTCTGTTGACTTGTCCCCCAGTCCCCACTTTCTTTCCTTTTTCAACCAATATATCGGGTTTATATTGATTTTGTACTACGTTTCCCTTTATTTCCCCATTAGACCAAGAGACCAGTTGGATAGCTAGTCTCCGCTAATTTTCGGCCCCATTATTTACTCTTTCGACCAAGTCCTAGATTCAGGTAACAAATATTCCCCCACCCCCATCCCCTTTCTTCCTTGTTTGAACCAAGTAGTACTCGATTCGACTGCATGAACTAGTTTTACATCTTAACAGTAAAAATTTAGGTGGCTTTCGAACAGCCGATCGATCCTATCTACGAGGGGGCATGAGCAATAGAAAAAGATACAAATGCAGCGATGTTAGGAGCTAGGGAAGTAGAGCAAGGCCGGTTTCGAAGGAAGTTATACATGAGGGTCGCCGGGATGTCGCTAGGTGGGCGGCGGGAGGCCGGATCTGCCCACACTACGGCAGTAAGGAAGAAGGGCTCAGACGCCCTCCCTAGCCAGCGGTGCTTGGGAGAGAACGACAGGGCACCCTGATCGGGACGCGCCAGCAGTGGGTAATAGCTGTCGCCAAGGACGACTGCGTGAACGTTGCACCTTCTCACCTTCCCCGGCGGAGAAGATCCAGCTGGATCTGTGAGCAGCGGTGAGCAGAGAGAGAGAGAGTGTGGCCACCGCTGTCGTGTTTAGATCTGGAGAGGACGAGACAGTGTGAAGATAGCAACACTAGCAAGCAAGCGGGAGGCTCCTGCCTATATAGTGGAGTCACTACAAAAAAAGACACATCCGTGACATTTTGGGCCGAACGATTTTTTTTCTGTCATACAGATGACACTTCTATGATGATAATTGTGACAAAACCTGGTATCGTCATAGATGTGGTGGGCTCCTACTTCTATGACAAAAAATCATGACAAAAAATGGGCATTTCGTCCTGGGCGGGCTCGAGACGCAGCTGCATGACATTCTTTGGGCCGTCCATGATGGAAAAAACCGTGGTAGAAGCGAGGGGGAGCAAAATTTCGGGGAGTTCCCGGTTACGGTGGGAGGTCGGGGGCCAAGCAATGCACGTTTCTCTCGTACACGTACGCGCGTGTGTGCAAGGCGTTGGCTCTAACTGAACCCGAGCGAGGCGTTGGGCTCTAACTGAACCCGAGCGATTGCACTGCAGGCTACGCGTTACTGAACCCGAGCGATCGATCGATGGCTGTTAACTGAACCCGATCGAGCGATTCCTTCACTACTACTGCTAACTGAAGTCGATCGATGCTACCTCTGGATGAACAGTGAGCGTTGCGGGGGGTTTGGATGAACAGTTCCCGGTGGGGGTGGATGAACAGGACCCCGTGGTGTTGCCTCTGGATGAACAGGACCCCGATCGATCGAGCCGGTTTGGGCTGGATGAACAGGACCCCGTGGAGGGCTGGATGAACAGTAGACAGTGGAGGGCAGGATGAACAGTAGCCCGCGGAGGGGTGGTTGAACAGGATCCCGTGGAGAGGGTTGGTTGAATAGTAGCTGGTGGAGTAGCGCACGGTGGAGGCTGGATGAACAGGAGCCCGTGGATGAACAGTCGCAGGTGGAGGCTGGAGGAGGTCGACGGTGGATGAACAGTAGCTCGTGGAGGCTGGAGGGGGTCGACGGTGGAGATGAATAGTATCCCGGGGAGTCCCGTTTTACGGTACACCACACCCCTCCCGATGAACAGGACGCTCGTTTCGACCGTAGCGCTCCAACACAAGTCCGTTTCATCCGTTTTGTGGTACGCCACACCCCTCCCGATCAACAGGACCACCGTTTTGACCGTAGGAGGCCCGTTTCCTCCATTTTGCGGTACGCCAGACCCCTCTCGATGAACAGGATCCCGTTTCCAACGTGGCCGATCGAACACAAGGTCGTTTCCTTCATTCTGCAGTACGCCAGGCCTCGTTTCCATCGCCTATTCCATCCAAGCCCTCCCGATGGACACGACACATTCCGTTACCTCCCCATGAACATGACGACGACACTGTTTCTCCGTTCCGACCCAGCAATGTACACGAGCCCTGGCCGTACGTATGCGCGAGTAGGCGTTCGAGACCCCGCCCGTATGTACACATACGTGGCCGTATTTTCTTTCTTGCACCCTGGCTGCTGTACGTACATGTACATGCTACATGCGCTCCTCTACTACGACACGTGCGCGCCTCTACTATGACACGTGTGCGCCTCTACATCGACCAGTATGTACGTACACGTTCGCGACCAGAATGACAACGCTACATACGCTTCAACCAGTGGGTCCCGACTGTCAGGCACTTCCTTGCCTGCGAAGATGTAGCTGGTGGGTCCCAGCAGTTAGGGGGCGAATCATTTTTTTGCCCGGACGCACTTCCTTGCGTGCGAAGATGTAGCTGGTGGGTCCCAGCAGTCAGGGGGAAACGTTTTTTCATGAAATACAGTAGCCCGTCCGGTGGGTCCCAGCTGTCAGGTGGAGGAATCATTATTTTCCGTGTAATAAGGAGGCACTTCCTTGCTGCGGCCATGGACCCAGCTGTTAGCCTCCCCACGTACAGTCCACGTCCGATGGAAGTCGTTCCTTGACCACGTTGACCACGCTGCGCCGAGAGCACCAGGGCGGTGTACGACGGCGAGGCCTAGGAAGGGGACGACACGGAGGCAGGGAAGACTCAGCAGTTGTTTCCTACACAAAGGGGAGTACGATTGTACGAGGGTTTATTGATTCGTCTACCGTCACCGGAGAATAACAGCAGGTGTGGGTGACTAGGGATGGCTTGGCCAGCGATGGGAGTATGGTCGGGCTGTGAGGCCTGCGTGGCAGCACAGCCGGTCGCGAGGAGGAGGGAGCAGGCAGTCCCACCGGCCCTTGTTTGAGCGGCTGGAGTAGGAAGAGCAGAGATTGAAGAAGCACGACGGCCGTTGGATGGACATCCAACAGTCAGTGCTTGTGCGTCAACCTTTTTTTAGGAAAGCCTCAAATCAGTGGAAAACAACATACAACCCATCTACCATTATTTCTAATAATTTACAGCCCTTTGCTAATTCTTAAGGTTTTTTTCGAGCCCATATTATTTTAGCATTACAGCCCATATTGTGGCAACGGTTAAAAAATTATACGAAATTTTGCATATTTCCCTGCGGTCCGAACTATTTTTAATCCCGAAATTTCGACTCACATTCAAACTGATATTAAAAATAAATGTATATCAATATAAAATCCAACAAATTCTCCACGCATAAAAATTAATGTAATTTAAAATCTAGAAATTAAAAAAAAAGATATTTGAAACTAATTGCCGGTTTGATGTGTTTTAAAAATGTACAACCCATTTCTCATTACTGATGGGCCATTTTCTCGGCCAGCCGAATGAAAGCTCTCCTCGTCTTGAAAGATTTGCAGCCCAACAGGCCTGACAAAGTGACTTACTTGGCAAATCACAAAAAAACTGTGATGTGGCCGTGGACCTAGCTGTCAGCCTCTCCACGTACAGTTTTCTTCCGATGGAAGTCGTTCCTTAACCACGTTGACCACGCCGCACGGAGAGCACCACGGCGGTGGACGACGGCAAGGCCTAGGAAGGGGACGACGCGGCAGTGGAAGCCCGCGCGGAGAGGACTATGAGGGTTCAATGGTTCAGCTGCGGTTGGTTCGGCTGCCGTCGCCGCAGGGCCTGGCCAGCAGTGGGAATAGTAGAGGGCGGTGAGGCCTCTGCGGCAGCATAGCTGGCCACGGGAGGCAGGAGCATGCGGCACGACCGGCGCTGCTTTGGGCGGCTGGAGCAAGAAGACCAGAGGGTAGAGAAGCACTACGGCCGTTGGATGGACATCGTACGGTCACTTGATCTAGAATCGTTCATATTGACTAAGTTGACAAAGCCCTTCGTCCCCGTCAACTTAGTAGGCCCACAAGTCAGCCTCCCAGGAAGGTGGGTCCTAGCTAGCCGGGGGAGTATTCATCTTTTTGTGCTTAATAAGGAGGCACTTCCGGTGGGTCCGAGCTGACAGCGGGGGGAACGTTTTTTTCGCGAAATACGGTGGCCCATCTGGTGGGTCCCAGCAGTCAGGGGGAAACAACTTTTTCGCAAAATACTGGTGGCCCGTCCGGTGGGTCCCTGCTATTAGGTGGAGGATTCATTATTTTCCGCCTAATAAGGAGGCACTTCCTTGCTGCCGCCGTGGACCCAGCTGCCAGCCTCTCCACGTAAAATCCACGTCCGATGGAAGTCGTTCCTTCCATGTTGACCACGCCACGCCAAGAGCACCAGGGCGGTGGACGACGGCGAGGCCTAGGAAGGGGACGACGCGGAGCCGGTGAAGACGCGGCAATGGATGCCCATGCGGAGAGGAGTATGAGGGTTCACTTGTTCGACAGCGGTGTGAGGCTGCCGTCGCCACAGGGCCTGGCCAGCGGTGGGAATAGTAGGGGGCAGTGAGGCCTCCACGGTAGCACCGCCGGCTACGAGAGGCAGGAGCAGGCGGCATGACCGGCGCTGCTTTGGGCGGCTGGAGCAAGAATACCAGAGGTTGAAGAAGCGCTATGGCCGTTCGATGGACATCGTACGGTCACAGCAACTAGAATCATTTATATTGACTAAGTTGACAAAGCCCTTGGTACGTCAACTTAGTAGGCCCACAAGTCAGCTTCCAAAATGGTGCGCCCCAGATGTCAGGGGGAGGAATCATTTTTTGGGCGGGTGAAGCTAGAATATCCGAGATTGAAGAAGAAGCATGGCATCGGTTGGATGGACATCCAACGGCCACTGCTGCTAGAACTGTGTGTTGACTATAAGTTGACAAAGCCTTGCATACGCGTCAACTCTGTTTTTTTAGGGGATGCGTCAATTTAGTAAGGCCAGAAGTGTGTCGTAGAGAACTTATAGCCCATTTGAGATTTGTAAGAATGTGTAGCCCATTTTTGAATTCTAATGGAATTTACTACAGCCCATTTACAGTTTGTTAAAAGTACAACCCATTTCAACCAACCGTTCAAAACAGAATTCAATAAAATTTCCAACATTTGGATGGGATCCGAAATATTTTTATCTACGTAAAAATCCAACGAAACATTGCGCTCGCAACAATTAATGAAATTAAAATTTTCAATATCCAAAAATAATATTTTATAAAGTAATCATGTGTTTGGTGCATTTTTTTATAGTTACTGCCCAGTTTTTATAATTACATCCCATTTTTTATTTCTTAAAGCCCATTTTCTTGTTAAGCCTAATGCATCCCTCCTAGGAAAGATTTGCAGCCCAGTGGGGCAGAGAATAAAAACTTAACATTGCCTGGGTATTCCTAAAAAAAAGTATAGCTGGGCTAGCCATTTTCAGCTTGAAAAGAATTAATATCTGGGCTAGTTATCTGGCCTGGGCTAGACGGGCCACAGCCCGCCCAGTTAATACCTGCAGCGATGTTTTCGTTGTTGTTCAGAGGAGAAAAAATAATATCTGGGCTAAACATCGAAAAACTCTGCAGTGCTCACACCTCAAAAACAAAAATACTGCTCGAGCTGCTTGGTCCCAGCTGTCGGCCGCTTCTTGTGCAATTCTCTCGTTTATTGACTAGTACTACATAGGTTGACAACGGTGTGGGACCGTGATGTCACGAAACTAGGGGAAGCAAAATAAATAAGTCCAGCGAGTGCTTCCACCTCTGCCTCGTTGTCTCCCGTGGAAACCCCTTTCCTCCCTTTTTTTGCTCGGGCAAGGACCAATGCATGCAGCACATCCATGCGGTTATTAGGCAAGAAATAAAAGTGCTTTGCATGCTATGAATTACGATGGCCTACATGGGTAGCTAATAAGGCATCCTCTTAACTGTTGTGATTAAATGTTGTGTTTAGAAGAGAGAAATATTCTTCTTTTCCACCAATCTGCTTGCACCTAGGTCGTGATGCACCTTCTAATACGACTTATTCACCTAGATGGAGGGAGTATAGTTTTATACATATATATATATATATATATATATATATATATATATATAATAAGGAGGCACTTGCGTACGTAGGCTATGGACCTGGTGGGTCCCCATAGTCATCCTCTCCAAGTAAAGTCATCTCCTCGCCCGCGCGCGCTTTCCGCCCGAAACAGTCAGCGCCGCCCGCCCTGCTTCCCGGTGCAGGCGATTGCTCCACCTTCAAACGACACAAGTGCCATCCGTCCGTCCATCTGCCGCCCACATTAATGATACGCGGTTGCTGAGGCGGCTACTCCGGCGCCACACGTCCGTCCCTCCGCCCGCCCACCATTGCTATATATACTGCTGCGCCGGCCATAGCCGCAATCAGTCGCATATGTTCCCTTTCTCCTGTCGACACCACTACTGCCCACCATGGCTTCCTCGTGCTACAGCGCTCTTCGGGACGGGCGGACGACAGACCACAAGGATATGGCAGCCATTGCTGTCGACCGGCTGGCCGGCAGGCAGCCGGAGGACGACGACGTCCCAATGGAGAACATGGTAGTCGACGATCCGGCGCCAACCCTCTCCTCCGCACCATCCTCGCCGGTGCATTGCACCATGACCATCAGCGAGGCCCGTGCCCAATATATGGACAGTGTGAGGTAGATGCGTCAGGAGCAGTTCCGGGAGGCGCAGGCCAACGCCACCTACGACCACCATCTCCTCCAGGAGCATCTGCAGGCGGAGGAGCAGATCGCCGTAGAGCGGGTGGAGTAGGAGGCGCTGCTCGACTCGTACTGCTCCGCCCACAAGGGCCGCCTCGAGCGCTGGCGGGAGCGCATGCGGGTGGCGGAGGCTGCGGCCGCCTACAAAGAGGCTAGCAAAGAGGGCGATGAAGCGGGAGAGGCGTTGTTTGGCGAGACCGAGGACGAGGCAGAGGACAATGCCGGCTCCGACGAGTCCCTGCTCCGCTGGCGTCGACGAGGCCCTGCTCCGCCGAGGCCCCGCGGCGCCAACAACGAGAAAGAGGACACCGCCAGCTCCGCCGAGGCCCCGCCCCGCCAACAACGAGGCAGAGGACATCGCCGGCTCAGCCGAGACCCCACCCTGCCAGCAATGCGGGGGAGGATTTCCACCGCTCCGCTGAGGCGCCGCCCACCGGCAACGAGACAGAGGACATCGCCGGCTCCGCCGAGTCCCCGCCCTGCTGCCAACGAGGCCGCACCACACAGAAAATGAGGAAGAGTAGAACATGGTAGGTCACCACCGCTCGGGGTCCTAGTAAGGCCACTGCTGCTACCCTCCTGTTGAAGTCAAGCTAGGCGGGTTGACCATTGACGGCCGGTTAGCTTCTTGGCGGCGACGTGGAGTCCGGGCGTTCTTCTGGAGAATAACGCTGCTTCTACTTAACTATTGGTGCAGTTGGCTGACTGACACGTGGACCCAACAGGCCAGATGTCAGGTACATAACTGCACCTGCAGTTAAGTCACTGAAGCTTCTGTTCGGCTCAGCGGGACACAGGTGGGTAGCTTCGCTTAATTAATTATACCTCCAGCGCACCCCTTTTTAGCTGAAGAATGTATGAAATGTAATGAAATCTAGCATGTTTATATGAAATCCGACAGTGTATGAATGAATTTATTTCGATTAGTTCGAATTCCTGTATCACCGGCATTGGATGAACATGCAAAACAATATGTACTAGCATTATTCCTAGGGTGGTCACCTCGTTTGCAGCAGTTTCACATGTACTCCCTCCGGTCCTTTCTTGTCTGCATACAAGTTTTGTCTGCAGTCAAAGTATCTCTACATTGACCAATCTTATACAAAAAAGTATGCACTTTCACAATGTGCGAAGTAAAAAGGAACAGAAGGAGTATAAAGAGTTTGAGCAGGTTTTTAGCGTTTTTGTACATTGCAATAAAACACATAGGCCTGGGAATTCATAGAGAACATTCAAAACAATCAATGATTATGCATCTCAGCGACTCACATGTCAGAGGCAATATTTACTTCACAACTAAAGAATGAAGAAAAAATTGATCGACGCTACTGACAGCAAGGGCGTCCCATTCGAAAATATCAAACGCATGTCTTGCTAAAATCAATGAGAAAAATTTGACAAGGTTGTCCCATTCCAAAATATCAAATGCCTACGATTATGGAATGGGTAGTGTTTGCCATCAGTTTGGACATTGACATGGCTCCTCGTACTAAATAAACCAGCTGTTCTTTTTGTGCAGTTCCACCAAAATCAACCAAATTCGCGCGTAGCTTGTATGATTTCACCCTTATATGTTGCAACGCCTTGAACTTATCGGCACCTCCTATCTTGTGGTGGAAATGAATGATTCGATGTATTCATGAACATTTTGTGCAGTTCCCATTGAAATCAAGATGAGCACCCCTGTTTGCACAAATACAAAAAAGTGATTAGTATAGAGCAAACTGTACTATGAATTGACAGTTTCAACAGGCGCATACATGGTCCATGTAGAGCACACTTTTAGAAAAAACGGAACTCACTAGAAAGAATCCTAGAACAACATTGTACTCGCGCATCGCAACAAAAAAATGGAGATTTTGTCAGTCCTTCTGAGCTGAAGTTAGTTTGGTCTTGTGGGGAGTAATGTAACCATCCTTCAACTGCTCCTTTTGATGATAAGATAGGCAGGGCTTCTTCCTCCTGGCATAATCGGAACTAGTCACTTCACGTACTCCATATTCTTCTTCAGAGGAATATGATCCTGTTGTGCAAAGACAAGAGGACTAGTAAATGCTAGCATCACTATTTGCTTGAAAAAAGGAAAGGAAATATTTAAAACAACACAGATGAAGCACTTCTGAAGGACAATATCACTTTTTCATGACACCACCGGGAGTTGATTTTTGTTTTTCTTCCCCTTGTTCTTCCCCTTCATCACTTGGTTCAATAACAAACAAGCTTCGCCTTCAATGTAAGATTTGGCATGTCAATTAGGGAGCACAAGTATAGTACTAAACTTAGTTTTCTGATGAAAGTGGCAAAATACAGGCCAGCAGTTGTGAAATATCCTTATCTTACCTCAATGGGATATTACGGTGCACATACAGATTGGAAGTCTTGTCTCCATTTGTGCAGTTCACTAAAATCAAGCAACATTATCGTACAAGTAGCACAACATATGAATGCACACTGCAGAATCATGTGAAAGAAGGCTTGTACTGACCTCTCATGATGCGGAATTCAAACAACTCACAAGAAGAAGATCTGAACCAAATTCGCCTTAACGGATAGGAAGTAAGATCTCCTCTTATGTAGTTCCACTAAGATCAAGCAATCAAGCAACGTTGTTGGTGTTACATTTTGGTTGAACTGCACAAAACACTCTTAAAACAAAAGTGTTTTGTGTGGTGCAACAAAAGGTCACAATGGCAACGAGGTGAAGTAGATAACCCTGTTTACACAGAGGTGCAAAGGAAACAATTAGTGGTCAATAATGGTGGATGACACAGAAGCCAACAAAAAGAAGCATCTACCTTATCTAAATGGGAAAGAAAGCAAGACAGTAGCATTTCTCAAACGGTGGCATTGATTAATATTAACATAGAGATTATATTAACAATAAAATTCGTTAAACATGTAATTTGCTTTTCACTGTGGCATCGCATCAATTTTCCAGCGGCATTATTAGAGGGTGTTTGTTTACAGGGACATTTTGGTGTACGGACTAAAAAAACTCCGTGTCAGTCCCATCTAAACCAAAGAGGAGGGACTTTTAGGGACTAAAAGTGGGCATTTGGGACTAAAGAAAGAAGACCCCGAGGGAGTCTTTTTGGGACTTTTTTCCAACAGTTGCCCCTGCCACGCATCGCACCTTGTCTCTATTAGTTCATTACTAGGGGTAACATGGTCTTTTAGCATGTCATTTTATAACCTCTAGTCCATGTTTAGTCCATGGAACCCAGTAGGTAGGCACTAGGGAGTTTTTAACCAAACAGGGCCTTAAATTAACAACAGCTAATGAGTTGCACAGGACAGTGGACGCACCAGCACCATGTGCATCTACCGATGTACTGTGGTCATGCACAGTCTGCTGCAACAAAGAACAAGCAACCAAGGAGCATATTTGTGTTGGTCCCAGTTTTGTTATCTTTAGACGCCTTTCCCTATGTGAGCGCAGCAAATCTAGTCCTGCTCAAACTCTACAGCCTTGTCCCTTCCTTTCCTTTTTGAACTAGTACTTTCGCCCCTTCCTTTCCTCTTTGAACCACATCCTAGATTTATGCGATACAACTTTCCCCACTACTTTCCCCCATTCCTTTCCTCTTTGAACCACGTCCTAGATTAATGCTATACAACTTTCCCACTTCATTTCCTCTTTGAACCACGTCCTAGATTCATGCTATATACTACTTTTCCCAATACTTTCCCCCACTCCTTTCCTCTTTGAACCATGTCCTAGATTCATGGTATACATGCCGCTAGAGCAATGCATGTGGAGTAAGTAAATTATACCTTAAGGTTCTTGGGGCGTGGTTCGGTGGGCGACGGGACGGTGGCAAAGAAGAAGGGGTTGGAGGCCCTCCCGTGCCGCCGCTAGGTGGAAAGTGAACAGCTGCGCCGGTAGTCCCTCGCCGATGGCAACAACGTTAAGCCTCCTTCCCTTCCTGGCGGACTAATCCTGTCGGCTCTTTGAGCAGCAGTGAAGGGAGAGACAGGCCAATGAAGTCTTGTTTAGATCTGGAGAGGGTGAGAGAGTGTGAAGAGAGCAACTACAAGCGTTGAGGCTCCAGCGGGAGAGGGCGAGAGAGTGAGCGAACAGGCTAACCAGCTACACAACCCTCCCGTTATGTTCAACAGGAGTGAAATAACCTTTTATACATTCCTGCATTCATGTGACAAGCATGCCGTGTTTTGTGTGTGTGTGTGTGTGTGGGAGTCATTGGGATTTCAATCATAATCGTGTCATGTGGCCTTGGTGGTAAGACTATCCACAGTGGTGCAGAAATAATGCAGCCTTAGTCACCTTACCTCTCTCCACGTAGTACGTTGGGTCCCACCAGTCAGAGGGTGAAACAAACAAATTAATAAGAAAAATTAAAAGCGCCAGCGGTGTATCTTACCTCACACATCTCGCTACTGCTTGGGAACACTGTCCAATTGATCCCTCTGTTCGCTCACGTACTATTTTAAGTGAATCCTTATTATAACATGCACACAAATTTTGGCCACTTGTATTCGACTTAGGTTAGTGTGCCACCGTATCACGTATACTTACTACTCCCTCCGTCTAGGTGTAATAAGTCGCGTTAGAAGGTGCAACGGGACCAAGGTGCGTGCGTGTGTGTGTGTGTGCGCGCGCGCGCGCGTGTGTGTGTGTGTTTAACACCATGTGTGTGTTAGAAAGAGCGATAGATCGACCTACTCCTACAGAGAGATGTTGTGTAGTGTACAATTTCAGCCGCGAGAGTCGGTGCATCCTCTCGTTTCAGGGCGTGTCCAGTAGGGACATGCGGACAGCTGCCACGCCCACTCCTGACCAGCCTGGCCCACCCAAAGCCCCTCCATCGCCCGTGCGCCTCCTGCCCGAAACGGTCAGCGCCGCTCCAAAGAATCGGTGTTGCATTCATTCCCGGGAAGAGCGGACGCGACCTCTCACTGCCGCAAGAGTGATGGTTGCTTCGTCCGTCCAACTTACTGCTGGGTCTATGCGATTTGACGGCTCATTGGTCTTTATTACTGAGGTGGTAGGACTGTTGGATATCCCACGCTGTCGGCGAAAGGAGGTATACTACTACTACTAGATTACAATTTTCTCCATTCTTACAGCGGAGGCGTGCAAGAGCAGTGAAAACACGCAGGCTCAGTGATTACATGGCCCACCTCACACTACTATCACCGTGCGACACCTAACTCTTTACATAGTACTCCCTCCGTTCCTAAATATTACTAGATGAGTCCCTGCGCGTTGGCGTGGAACAGCGGTATATCTCTCTGCGCAAAATTATCGATTTCATAGAACAAAAAAAACTCTATAACCGCATGAAAAATGTGGTAGCCAAACTAAATAAACTCCCATCATTATTTAGATCAGCCCACGTAAAGAAAAAAGATCAGCCAACTCCTGAACTCCTACTGCATAATGGGATTATATTTTTCTTTTTGACATGTTAACGGGACTTAAAAGCTCACTTACATAAATGCTACCGGTGCATGCTTGCATGCATACATGTTGATGTGATTTAAAACCCACTCACATGCATGTGGCATGGTATTTCTGCATGCTTGCATGTGGCTTAGTGCGGAGCCTCTCAATGTCAATATCAGACGGCTATTATGGACTGATTTACTTCATCTAACGGCTACATCAATTTTGATGACGTGGCTCAAGGAGAGACAGAGAATTCCTAGTAGTGGGGGCTAGCTATTACTAGTAGATATAAGTCTTTGTAGAGATTCCACTACATATGGAACAAAATGAATGAATCTACACTTAAAATGCATCTATATACATCTGCATGTGGTTCATGGTGAAATCTCTACAAAGACTTATATTTAGGAACGGAGGAAGTACTAGAATAGTACGTATTGTAATTTATCAGTGAGATAAATTTGTACAATGCTATGAAGCTTCCAGCTTCTGTTACATGTATCTTGCGTCCAAGGTTGCCCATTGCAACATTTCATCAAATACAAAGGAGACTAACATGCATGCTATTGCATCTCAATGATTAACAGATCATAGCAAATATGTACTCCCTCCATTCCAAAATAAGTTTCTCAACTTTGTGCAAACTTTAGTACAAAGTTGTACTACTTCTAAAGTTGACACTTATTTTGGAATAGAGGCGGCTAAAGAAAAAAACGATCCATGCAGTCCCTAGCTCTTGAACCATGAACCCTGACCAGGCTTCAATTTGCTGGCAACATTTGAGCTTCGTAATAAATGAAGTTTGCAACCTTTTGACCACCGGATCATTTTGTGCAGTTTCACCAAAATCGAGATGAGCATCCCTGTGGCAAAGAAATTGAACAAGCGTGGTTAGAATAAGATTACTGGGACTAGTTGTTGAGACATAAACTCATCACAAATACAGTACGTAGAAGCCAATAGAGGTATGTGTGGGGCAAAGAAGTAGAGAAATATCCACAGGGGGTGATGTGGGCAGCTGGAGCAGTGGTGCAAGCCGGCTGTAAAGGGAGTTGTACCTGAGGGACGTAGCTCAACCTTGAGGAGGGCGGCGGGAGGCGGCAACTGCCCACGTCACGGCAGTGAGCAAGGGACGAAGGCAACCTCACCGGCTTTGTGAGAGAGAATGGCAGGGACCCCTGATCGGGACGTGCCGACAGTGGGTTTTCATTGTCGGCGACGGCCACCGCATCTACACTAAGCATACACCCCTTCCCCAAGCGGACGTGATCCGCCGGGATGTTAGAGATGTGGCCACAATCGTTTTGTGCGAGAGAGTGTGAAGAGAGCAACCCCAACAAGCAACCGTGTAGGCTGGCCCGTCCTGACTATGTACTCCTTTTCTCTCCATATGAACCTATCATATTGCGTACGTGCCACTGAAGAAATTTTTTTTATTTATAAATGACATGGCACCTACTACTCATTCTCCTATAACCTTGCGCTTGGCATCTCCAAAATATTGACCTTGCGATTGGCTCTTCGCCTCTTGGGGAAGTCGAGCAATAATGGTAGTGCAGTATATATCGTTCTAGCTATATGAGACTGAATGAATTGCTGCACGTCCACCACGTGGGCGAGGGTCGAGGGGCGAGGGAGAGTGCCACATACGGAGCAAAATGAGTGAATCTACACTCTAAAATATGTCTATATACATCAGTGTTTGGAGTATGTACTAGTAGGTCATATTGAAATCTACTAAAGGACATATATATTCCAAACAATGTGATATAATCTCTATAACCAAGGTAGTAGGGACGAGGTGTAAACGGAGGGAGTAGTAAATTTTTCTCCTCGTCCTGCGAGTCACCGCGCGCATGGGCGAGGGAGCGGGCGTAAGGCATAGTAAGCAAGCTTCACCTCATCCTGCGAGCCACCGCGCCCGTGGGCGGGGGATACGGCGTACTAAGCAAGCTTCTCCTTGTTCTACGAGTTGACGGGACACATCAAAAGTACTCCGGTGTATAGAGCCTTGCCTCTAAGGTAGGCCCCACATGGTTTGCCTCTTTTTTTAACAAAACACGTCAAGTCGCAATTTGTTTGTTCACCCGTGGTAGACAATCCTCCCTCCACCAAGTGGACAACCAGTACACGTGCCAAATTACCACGTGGGCTGCCTTTTTCGTACAGAAATGAGCTCCACCGTGTACCCACGCAGGTGTGGTTGGGAAAGAGACGGGAGTATGTGCGCCGTGCATGCACCTCTTCTCTTCATGCATGTTCCCCACCTACGTGTGTGTGTGAGAGATACAAACCGCGTTCGTGAGTGTTTTTTGTTTTGGGGTGGGGGTGGGGTGGGGTGTTGATTGCGTGAATTATTTGTGGGAATATGTGTCGATGACATCTCAAACAAAATTTTGCATGCAATGTGTGTGAAATGGAGGCCTATCCATATCATACATAGAGGGTCGGGCAATCCATGAGAAGAGAAGGAGGGGTCATAGCTATCGATAGAGTCGAAGAGAGGATCAAGTTGGTGGGTGCGAGATCGATGAAGAGAGCCATCGAAATTGTGTGTGTACACGTCAAGATATAGGGCGACTGGCCTACCGGAACGTTAGAGGGCACACGTCAAGTTTGTATGTGGCAGGGAGACATGACTAGAGCACTCGATGTATCGGTGTGTGGGGGGAGGGGGTGGTGGGAGGGGTAGGCAGAGGCCTAACTATAGAGGTAGAACGACTCGTATATGTGTTGAGAAGGAGAGAGCCAACTATGTCTTGAGGGAGATCAGTCGACATCCATACATAACTGAAGGATGGGAAATATGACGGGAGAGAGATAGAGGAGAGAGAGAGGGTGGGAGAGGGAGGGAGACGGGTAGAGTGCTGGATGGGTGATGGAGTTCTTCTCGAAGATGGTGGGAGAGGCCTACTAGACAAACTGAGGGTGGAACTGCAATGTTATCAATAAGAGTGGGGATGTGTTTCTGTGTGTGCCTGTGCGTGATAGATCTGTCGAGACGCATCCATGGATGATGAAGGGGAACCATGTGTTTGGTAAGAAAACCTAACTAGATCGGTAGATCAATTGTTGTTTGTCGGAGGAAGGGAGAGACACAACTAATGAGGTAGATCGATTGACGTGTGGGTAAAAACGTGTTATAAGGACCTAGCTAGCTATATGTATAGCGAGAGATCGGTCAGTGTATGTCCATTTGTTAGAGGCTAATAAGGCCCAGCGAGACGGATAGACAGAGAGAATGGAGCTAGGAGGTGGTGCGAGAGGCCCAACTACTAGCTAGATAGGGGGAGGAGCGTGCAGTTGTGAGAGAGCAATGAAAAGAGGGGCGAGAGTTTACACGTGTGTCTGACCGTATGAGAGACACGAGGCAAGGGCACATAAAGGAGGAGATTGAAGGTGTGTTTGTATGTTGTAGGCAGGCATCGCTGGAGAGGTTTATCGATCGGGTGTGTGTCGGAAAGGAGTTGTGGAGACTCTGGGAGAACGACCTAAAGAAAAAAAATGAATGTGCCCGGTGGATAGAATGCCGAGGGAGGGGGAGGGCGAGGAGGGCGTGTGCATGCACGAGTGGAAGTGTCAGGACCCCGACTCGATGTCACATCGATCTAGCCGGTAACACCTCATATCACTTTGCGGCCTCACGCATGGTATCCCCACGGGTGTCGCCTTACCTTTGCCCGGGACCGTTTGCGCCTTTTGGCTCACGTATATGATAGTGTCGCTAGCATCCATATGATAAAGAGCCCGGGCTGACATGACTAGTCGTAAACCCAAAGTGGCACAGACTTACAGGGACAGGCATCCATGACCCAGCTTCGAACGTGTCGGTCATCAGCAAGTGGGTCCGGGCTGTAGCACTGGGCTAGCAGGACTCCGGTAAACCGGGCTGTAGCGGGCTAACAGGACTCCGGTACTCAAAGCGTGACATTTCCCCGAAGGGACAGACACAGGAACGAAGAAGGACACACGCCGGCCAGCCTAAGTGTTCCAGAGCAGTAGCAAGCTACCATGGCTCAGCGGTAACACTAGGAGACATTTCCCGGTAAGAGAGGCTACTAAAGATAAACAACTAGGTAGTCAGATCCCACACATACCAAGCATTTCAATCATACACACAATATGCTCGATATGTGCAAATACAACGAAGCATCACAACATGACTCTACGACACAAGTACTTTATTTAAGGCTCAGGGAGCCATACATAACATACACAAAAGTACGGGTCTCACGACCCAACATACAAGTCATACAGTCATACAAACCAGCAGCGGAAGTACATTGTCTGAGTACAGACAACTAGTAAAATAAAAGAGGCTTGGAAAGCCTAGCTATACTACGTGGTCCATCACAAGCTCAGGGTCACCACCTGGGTCCTTAGCCTACTCGTTGATGTCAACGTCTACATAGAACCCATCAGAAGGGGTTGCAGCGTCTTCTGTAAAAATGTAGATTATAGCAACATGAGTACAAAGGTACTCAGCAAGACTTACATCAGATCCTACATACATGCATATTATCAAGAAGGGTTGGTGGAGTTATTGCAGCAAGCCAGCTTTGACTCTTGGCTAGACTATCCTACGATACTCCAACTTGAAATGGTTTTGCGCTCACGAGTCCACTACTCACCACTTCAATACACTACCGAGGATCCACCTCCGTCTTCCTACGGAAGAGCCATCCTCGGCACTCACACTTATCTTGAGGCTTTTAGTAGTTTCCATTTACTTGTCTATGAACTGTATAGGCAACCAAGTAGTCCTTTACCGCGGACGCGGCTATTCGAATAGATCATGTTAACCCTGCAGGGGTGTACTTCTTCATACACGCTCTCACCACTTACCGTCGTTTACACGACATGTACTCGGCAACCTTCAAGCGGAAGCCCAACGTGGGTGTCGGCCACGACCTACCTAATCACCTAAGTCTCCAATCCAGGTTTATCGCCTATCCAGGTTCCATCCGCAGGGAGTCCGGCCGAGGTTTCCCATACGGCCCCGAACGATGTGTACAGGGGTCCGTGACACCTAACGGGTGCCCGGTATCCCCGGCCACGTACCTAAGTGTCAGGACCCCGACTCGATGTCACATCGATCTAGCTTGTAACACCTCATATCACTTTGCGGCCTTACGCACGGTATCCCCACGGGTGTTGCCTTACCTTTTCCCGGGACCGTTTGCGCCTTTTGGCTCACGTATATGATAGTGTCGCTAGCATCCATATGATAAGGAGCCCGGGCTGACATGACTAGTTGTAAACCCAAAGTGGCACAGACTTACAGGGACAGGCATCCATGACCCAGCTTCGAACGTGTCGGTCATCAGCAAGTGGGTCCGGGCTGTAGCACTGGGCTAGCAGGACTCCGGTAAACTGGGCTGTAGCGGGCTAACAGGACTCCGGTACTCAAAGCGTGACATTTCCCCGAAGGGACAGACACAGGAACGAAGAAGGACACATGCCGGCCAGCCTAAGTGTTCTAGAGCAGTAGCAAGCTACCATGGCTCAGCGGTAACACTAGGAGACATTTCCCGGTAAGAGAGGCTACTAAAGATAAACAACTAGATAGTCAGATCCCACACATACCAAGCATTTCAATCATACACACAATATGCTCGATATGTGCAAATACAACGAAGCATCACAACATGACTCTACGACACAAGTACTTTATTTAAGGCTCAGGGAGCCATACATAACATACACAAAGGTACGGGTCTCACGACCCAACATACAAGTCATACAGTCATACAAACCAGCAGCGGAAGTAACTTGTCTGAGTACAGACAACTAGTAAAATAAAAGAGGCTTGGAAAGCCTAGCTATACTATGTGGTCCTTCACAAGCTCAGGGTCACCACCTGGGTCTTTAGCCTACTCGTTGATGTCAACGTCTACATAGAACCCATCAGAAGGGGTTTCAGCGTCTTCTGTAAAAATGTAGATTATAGCAACATGAGTACAAAGGTACTCAGCAAGACTTACATCAGATCCTACATACATGCATGTTATCAAGAAGGGTTGGTGGAGTTATTGCAGCAAGCCAGCTTTGACTCTTGGCTAGGCTATCCTACGATACTCCAACTTGAAATGGTTTTGCGCACACGAGTCCACTACTCACCAATTCAATACACTACCGAGGATCCGCCTCCGTCTTCCTACAGAAGAGCCATCCTCGGCACTCACACTTATCTTGAGGCTTTTAGTAGTTTCCATTTACTTGTCTATGAACTGTATAGGCAACCAAGTAGTCCTTTACCGCGGACGCGGCTATTCGAATAGATTATGATAACTCTGCAGGGGTGTACTTCTTCATACATGTTTCCACCACTTAGCGTCTGCACACGACATGTGCTCGGCAGACTTCAAGCGAAAGCCGACGTGGGTGTAGACCACGACCTACCTAAACACTTAATCCTCTAGTCCAGGTTTATCGCCTATTCAGGTTCCATCCGCAGGGAGTCCGGCCGAGGTTTCCCATACGGCCCCGGACGATGTGAACAGGGTTCCCGAGATACCTAACGGGTATTCGGTACACCCGGCCACGTACCTACCGCATCACAGCCCACCCCTACGGTCAGCGCTGTCCACGGCCTCCAGTAGGCTACAAACACCAGAAACTACTTGCAACTCCTGGACAGAGAGCTAGGGTGAATAAGAAGTCGAGCGGGGTCATATTTCAGGGCCCAATGCATGGTAGTAGCTGTATCTTAAATCACACATACAGATCTCAGTGCTTAAGGTCGGCTTCAATGAAACAACCCACCATGTACTCCTACATGGCCTCTCATCGATACCTTTACCAAATCGTGTTCACCACACCACTTTCATTACCGACATAATCATTTCACTCTAGCCATCACCCAGATGAACCAGACCTGACACGACTCTAAGCATAGCAGGCATAGCAAGGTAGGAACAACACATACATATGGCTCAATCAACTCCTACACATGCTAGTGGGTTTCATCTAGTTACTGTGGCAATGACAGGTCATGCAGAGGAAATGGGTTCAACTACCGTAGCACACAGCAGTTTGAAACACGTTGTCTTAATGCAGTAAAAGAGAGCAGGAGCGAGAACATGGGATTGTATCGATATGATCAAATGGTTGGTTGCTTGCCTGATGGTTCGATGCACTGATACGGTTCTTCGTTAGGGTAATCACGGTACTCCTCGGAGGCAGAACCTGTCGCAAAGGACATCGATACACAAGCATCACCAAACAATGTGCAACAATATGATGCATGCATGAAACATGGCAATATGAGTGTGTTGGGCTAATGCAACTAAAACCAGAAGGGTTTGAACAAATTTGAATCAAAGATTCAAATTTCAAACTCAAACATGGCCTCTTTAAGTGCTTTTCCTTGTTCTGCTTGAAACATCAATTTAACTTGTTTGATCATGCATGAAAATAGTACAGATGGATAGATTGGATTTTTCTGATCATTTTTCATATATAATTTGTCCAATTTGGAGTTACAGAATAAAAGTTATGAATTTTTGAAGTTTAAATAATATTCTGGAATTTCCTGATTTAATTTAAATCCAGAAAATCAATTACTGCGTCAGCCTGACGTCAGTGTGACGTCAGCAGGTCAACGGAACAGGTCTGGGTCAAACCTGACAGTGGGTCCCGCATGTCAGGGTGATTATTTTAATTAAAATTTAATTAAAACTAATCCTGTTTAATTAACAGGGCTGGGCCCCACCTGTCATTGACTCAGGGGAGTCAACCAGGGCCCACCCGTGGTCAAAGTCAAAGTTGGCTGCCGGCGTTTAGCCGCCGGCGAGCCCGACGCGGCGGCGGGAGTGGTTTTGACCATTTCGGCCACCAAATGGGTCGCGGAGACCACCGGAGTGGAGCTGAGGACAAACCGCAGCTCTTGGCGGAGTCCGTTGGGGTCGGGGTGGCCGGAGTTGGCGCTGGCGACGACTTTGGCGGCCACCGGGGTTCGGTCGAGGATGAACTTGGCGCTAGAGGGGTCGGTGAGGCTCGTGGAGTGGCTAGCTAGGTGCTGTGGAACTCGGTGAGCAAGATGGACACCATCTTGTGGCCGGAGTGTGGCCGGAAGCACGTCGGCGACGATGTCCGCGACGGTGCGGGCGTGTGATCCTCGTGCGGTGGCTACACAGCTCGGGAATGAGAGAGAGAGGGTCGGAGGAGTAGCTAGGCTCACAGCGCTCCCGTAGAGGCCACCGGCGGGGTCGGGGACGAGCTGAGGCAGCGACGGCGTTGAAAGGGATCTCCGGCGACGGCGAGCTCGGGCGAGGTCGGTGCGGCGGCTTCGAGGCACGCGAGCGCTCGGGGCTCGGCTAGCTCGAAGGAGTAGAGGACGGCGGAGCTTCTGGACAGGGTGGCGCGGCGTGGAGACGACGGGGAGCACGGCTACGACGGTGGTGCGGCGACGGTGGCGTCGGCCATGGCTGGGGCGTGCGAGGGGGAGGAGCTGGAGAGGAGAGGGGGTGTCTGGGGGGTTCGGGGGGAGAGAGGGAGGCCGGTTCACGGCGTTAGCCGGGCGAGGGAGGCGGCGAGGCGGCGAGCAGCTGCGTGGCGAGCTGCGGTGCCGCCGCCGAGCACCTTGGCTGCCTGCCTGGCAAGCCAAGCTGCTCGCTGGAGCGGTGGCCGGGCTGGGCTGGCCAGGTGGGCTGGCTGGTGGGCGACAGGTAAGCTTTTTTATTTTCTTCTGTTTCTGTTTTTATTTAATATATCTGCAACTTTGTTGAATTAAATAAAATACCTAGGCAACTTCAAAAATCACCAAACTATTCCTGGCCCATAGTTGGATTATTTCCAACATGAAACATTTTAGTTTGGAGATATTTGAGCATTTAAATATTTTATAATATTTTAAATGCCCAAATTCAAATATTTATGATTTAATTCAAAAACCCTAGGATGGCCTAGGAAAATGTGCACCACTTTTGGCAGAGGTTCTGAACCAAGACAAAAATGATGGGCATTTTAGAAGGGCATTTCAGGTTCATTGAAAAATTATTTTAGTAACCCTAGTTGGTTTCAGAGGGGACTGGGGGTTCTGTCATCCCCATTTCAAGTTTCTGATGAAAGAGTAAACATGATGCAACACTCTAATGCATGACTAGCTAGGGTGTGACAACTCACCCCCACTCAAAAGAATCTCGTCCCGAGATTTGGGTTCCTCCGAGAAGAAGGCGGGATATTCAAGTCGAAGACGATCCTCCCTTTCCCAAGTTGCTTCATCCTCAGAATGGTGCGACCATTGAACCTTGAGAAACTTGATATTATGACGTCGCGTGGTACGCTCGGCTTGATCGAGGATACGAATGGGGTACTCTCGATATGTAAGATCATCTTGGAGATCAAGCGTTTCGTGGTCCACTTCACGGATAGGATCCGAGAAGCAATGCCTGAGTTGAGAAACGTGGAAGACATCATGAACTCTGGAGAGGTGCGGAGGTAGTTCCAACTGGTAGGCAACTTCTCCTCGTTTGGCAAGAATGCGAAAAGGTCCAATGTAACGAGGAGCCAATTTGCCTTTGATACCGAAACGATGGGTTCCCTTCAGAGGGGTGACCCGAAGATAAGCCTTCTCGTCAACCTCGAAAGTCATAGCCTTATGTTTTCGGTCATATTGACTCTTTTGACGAGATTGGGCTGTTTTCAACTTTTCACGAACGATGCGAACTTGTTCTTCTGCTTCCTGAATCATGTCCGGGCCAAAGAATTGTCTTTCCCCGGTCTCTGACCAGTTAAGGGGTGTTCGACACCGTCGTCCATAGAGAACTTCAAAAGGGGCTTTACCCAAGCTAGATTGATAGCTGTTGTTGTAAGAGAATACGGCAAATGGAAGGCACTTCTCCCAGTCCATTCCGAAAGAGATAACGGAGGCTCGAAGCATGTCTTCTAGAATTTGGTTGACGCGTTCCACTTGACCACTCGACTGAGGGTGGAAAGCGGTGCTAAAGGAGAGACGGGTTCCCATAGCATTTTGGAAACTTTCCCAAAATCGAGAGGTGAAAAGACTTCCTCGATCCGAGTTAATTTCCAAAGGAACACCATGGAGAGACACTATTCGGGAGATGTACAAATCTGCCAGCTGACTAGCGGTTATACTCTCACGAACAGGTAAGAAATGGGCTACTTTGGAAAGACGATCGACCACGACGAAAATAGCATTATTCCCTCTCTTGGTCCTGGGAAAACCGGTAATGAAATCCATACCAATTTTATCCCATTTCCATTCAGGAATAGCTAAGGGTTGAAGGGTGCCAGCAGGCCGTTGGTGCTCTGCTTTTACACGACGACAAACGTCGCAATTAGCAATATACTGAGCAATTTCTCTCTTCATCCTAGTCCACCAGAACCTCTGGCGTAGGTCCTGATACATCTTAGTACTACCGGGATGAATGGTGAGAGGAGATTCATGAGCCTCCTTAAGGATCAACTGCCGTAGATGCTGGTTCTTGGGAACCACTAGACGGTTCTCAAAGTACACAACACCATGATCATTTGTGGAGAAACAACTAGCACCTCCGCTAGCAATGTTCTCCTTGATCTTAGCTATTCCCTTATCTCGCTTCTGGGCAGCAATGATTTGATCCGTAAGAGTAGGTTTCGCCACCAAGGTGGAAAGAAATCCTTGAGGAACAATGTGAAGGTTAAGCTTCCGAAATTCCTCATGGAGAAGCGGTTGACTTTGTTGTAACATCAGATTGTTACAATAAGATTTACGACTTAGCGCATCAGCCATGACGTTGGCTTTCCCTGGGGTGTAGGTTATTCCTAAGTCGAAATCTGTGATCAACTCGACCCAACGTCTTTGCCTGAGATTCAAATCCGGTTGGGTGAAGATGTACTTCAGACTTTGGTGATCAGTGAATATTTCGCAACGATTACCGAGGAGGTAATGTCGCCAGGTTTTAAGTGCATAGACTACGGCTGCAAGCTCTAGATCATGAGTAGGATAATTCTCCTCATGTGGGTGCAATTGCCGTGAAGCGTAGGCAATTACGTGTCGATCTTGCATGAGAATGCAACCTAGTCCTTGTCCCGAGGCGTCGCAGTAGATAACAAAGTCCTTGGAGAAGTCTGGCGGTACCAGTATGGGAGCAGAAGTCAGGCGTCTTTTCAGTTCCTGAAAGCTGTGCTCACATTGTGGAGTCCACTCGAACTTCTTATCTTTCTTGAGGAGTTCGGTTAGAGGTTTAGCAACTTTGGAGAAGTTCTCGACAAAGCGACGACAATAGCTCGCTAAGCCCAGAAAGCTCCGAACTTGCTTGACCGATTCAGGTGGAGTCCAATTAAGGACGGCTTGAACTCGCTCAGGGTTAACAGCAATACCTTTACCAGATATTACATGACCCAGATAGGTCACTTCTGGCAACCAGAATTCACATTTAGAAAATTTGGCATAAAGGCGATGCTCTCGAAGTTTCTGCAACACTAGCCTTAGATGTTCGGCATGTTCTTCCTCGTTCTTGGAGTAGATGAGTATATCATCGAGGTAAACTACGACGAATTTATCCAAATACTCCATGAAGATTGAGTTCATTAACCAAGAAAAGGTGGCTGGAGCGTTGGTTAAACCGAAGGACATGACGGTGTACTCGTATTGGCCATAACGAGTAACAAAGGCCGTTTTAGGAATGTCCCCGTTTCTGATTTTGATTTGATGGTAGCCCAACCTCAAATCCATCTTGGAGAAGACTGAGGATCCAGCGAGCTGATCGTACAGGTCGTTGATCCTGGGAAGCGGATATTTGTTCTTGATTGTGACCAAATTGACAGGTCGGTAATCTACAACCATTCGGTCCGTACCATCCTTCTTCTTGACAAAGAGGACGGGGCAAGCCCACGGAGATGAGCTAGGTCGGATGAAACCCTTTTTCAAGGACTCATCGAGTTGTTTCTTAAGCTCGGCTAGTTCTAGGGGTGCCATCTTATAAGGTCTTCTAGCAATCGGAACGGTTCCTGGAATGAGGTCTATTACGAACTCAACCTCCCTGTCAGGTGGAACACCTGGCAATTCCTCTGGAAAGACATCCGGGAAGTCACGGACTACCGGAACGTCCTCAAGGTTTGGCAAAGGGCTGGCGTTAAGAGAATATAATTGTCGCTTGGCTATTCGGGTCAAGACATTGACTATCTTTCCCGAAGGATGGGTGAGTTGAACAGTCCTAGAGAAGCAATCGATTTGGGCATGATGAGCCGACATCCAGTCCATACCCAGAATGATATTAATATCTGAAGATTTAAGGGCTATCAAAGACGCGAGGAAAACAAGTCTGTCGACTTGGATTTCATTTCCATAACTTACCCTAGAGGTCTGCCATCTAGAACCAGGGGTAGAAATTTCCATAGTGGATGGCATGTCACAGAATGCAACGTTATGCAAACGAGCATAACTTTTGGATATAAAAGAATGAGAGGCTCCTGTATCGAAAAGAATAGATGCCGGGTGGCAATTAACAAGAAGCGTACCAAGAACGACGTTGGGATCCTCTTGAGCTTCTTCGGCAGAGATACAGTTGACATGGCCACGTGAAGCGGTGACCGGCTTGGCGTGGAATATTTTTCCTGTCGGCTTGCCACGGCCAACAGCTTTAGCAGATTGATTGGGGTTGGTCTGGGGACACTCACGCATATAGTGACCAGATTCCCCACACTTGAAACAAGTCACGGAACTGGTACGTGGAGGAGCATTGTTAGTTGGACCCCCATAGGGCTTGGCCGGTGCAGACTGTTGAACAGGGCGAGGCGCCTGGAAAGATGGCCTCGGTGTGAACCTGGGTGGCAGGGCGGTGTTGGGTACCCACACACGGCGCTTCTGAGGACCAGCACCGGATGAGGAACCCATGTCATGGCCATGCTTGCGTGTTGCGTCATAGTCAGTCTGACCAGTTTCAGCACTGATGGTTTGTTGACAAGTTTCTGAAAAGATGTGCACTCATGCAGACGGAGGTCACGGCGAAGCTCAGGACTAAGGCCCTTACGGAACCTTGCTTGCTTCTTGGCGTCAGTAGAAACTTCCTCGGTTGCATATCGTGCGAGATTACCGAACTCCCTGCTGTAAACATCCACAGAAAGTCGGCCTTGGGTGAAACTGCAAAATTCTTCACGTTTACGGTCCATGAGACCCTCCGGAATGTGATGTTCACGGAAAGCCTCGCTGAATTCAGCCCAAGTAGTGACATGGCCCGCCGGGCGCATAGCTCCATAATTCTCCCACCATAGACTGGCGGGGCCTTCAAGATGATATGCAGCAAAGGTGACCTTGTCAGCCTCCGCTACCAGCGCGGAACGCAGTTTGTGAGAGATACTGCGAAGCCAGTCATCAGCGTCGAGAGGCTCGACGGAGTGGTGGAACGTGGGTGGATGTAATTTGATGAAATCACTGAGTGACACCACGTTAGTCCTCTGATGGTGTGCTGTGTTCTGTTCAATACGCTCCAACAAACGGTTGGTCTCCCGCTTGTTTCTCTCAGCTTCCATCATAACCTCGGCTAGTGAAGGAGGATGAGGCAGATTTGCATCCCTGGCTTCACTGCCTTCGGCCTGCTCTTGAGAAGCAGGGTTAGCGCGCGTGTTGACCATCCTAGGTAAACAAGACAATGATTTAGTCAGGATGATAAAATTCCGACATAGGATAAAAATGTAAGGAATAACTCGAAATGCAAGATGATCATCCGTATGACATGGTAGATACAGAAACTGCTTCTTTATTCCATCGTCATACACACCATACAGGGTTTAGTACAAGACCAAACAAAGTACTATTACGGTGAAAAGAGGATTACATCTCATCGGAGGCATCCCAAGCTCCTATACATTATTTTTCTACACCTCCGGAAAGAGTACAAACTAGGTCATATCCCACGAGTCACGCGGGATGATAGACGACACAGCTAGTGCGAACTAGTGATACTACCACTAACTCAGACCGATCCGTAGTAGTCCTCGTAGAAGTCACCTCCATAGCCTGGAAGCTCAACATGATCATCCGGAAACAGACGATCTCGCGGAGCTTGTGGACCATAGGGGCTAGGATGAGGCCTTGGACCAACAGACGGTGGCCTGCGGGGACCGCGAGGTGGGGTGATGCCTCCTACATCACGCCAACCCATCACGTCTGGCAGAGCAGATCTCACAGGATAGAGATCGCGCATATCCGAATATCCAGCTTGCACCGCCGGTGCAAACCGAGTCAAAGTGGCCCAGTGGTCAGCACGGGTATTGAAGAGCTCTAACCTCAAGGCCCGATTTTCACGGTCCTTATCCTCGAGCATCTCAGCAGTGGTGCGAGTCCGTGAATCCTCCTGGGTGGGGTCAGCATAGATAGCCTGGAGATACCCTTGTGCTCCCGGAAGTGATCCTGGCATATACCGGAAATCAGAGTCCCGAAATAGACCAGATCTGACTCGCATAATGGTCATCATAGAGTAGGCGGCGTCCTGCACAGCCATCTCAATAGTAACCCCGAGTCCATAGGAGCAGTGAAGAGGCTCGGTGGATCCAGGATAAGATGGAAATATCCTGACAGTGCAGAGATACTGGCTTTGATTAAAGTCTCGGAATTGCTCTTCGACCGTGTACGCAGGATACCAGCGGTATCCAGCCTCAGTCATTACCCTGACCAACTTGGCAGTATGGCCGGGTACATCTAGGCATCGAGTCAGGCGAACCACTTGATTGAGGTCGCGAGTGGCCATCTGAAAGCACAATCATAATGCAAAGGCATTAGAATTTCTAGCAAAATTTCGGCAGCATAACAGCTGTAAATGCTCAAGAAGGATTTTGAGACTTTTGACAAAGGATTCCGTACGCAGTCAACATCATCATATCAAAGTTCTGAATCCATTCTAACAACATAATGTGGTAGTAGAACTGAACTAGGCTTGTATCCATCAAACTTATAAGGTACTACTGATTAGTAACACGTGATCCTGATAGAGAGAATAGATCCTAATTCCTTAACCCCCGGTGGAAGAATGGACTGACTCAGATCAGAATGTCATAAGATAAAGGAGTAAAAAGAGCCTTACGTTCCAACCCACAAACAATTCCCCTACATATAACTAAAGAATTTCTAGACTCAACATCGACCAGTTTGGCTTGGAGAACCTACAGGCAGTCCGGCTCTGATGCCAACACTTTCAGGACCCCGACTCGATGTCACATCGATCTAGCCGGTAACACCTCATATCACTTTGCGGCCTCACGCACGGTATCCCCACGGGTGTCGCCTTACCTTTGCCCGGGACCATTTGCGCCTTTTGGCTCACGTATATGATGGTGTCGCTAGCATCCATATGATAAAGAGCCCGGGCTGACATGACTAGTCGTAAACCCAAAGTGGCACAGACTTACAGGGACAGGCATCCATGACCCAGCTTCGAACGTGTCGGTCATCAGCAAGTGGGTCCGGGCTGTAGCACTGGGCTAGCAGGACTCCGGTAAACCGGGCTGTAGCGGGCTAATAGGACTCCGGTACTCAAAGCGTGACATTTCCCCGAAGGGACAGACACAGGAACGAAGAAGGACACATGCCGGCCAGCCTAAGTGTTCCAGAGCAGTAGCAAGCTACCATGGCTCAGCGGTAACACTAGGAGACATTTCCCGGTAAGAGAGGCTACTAAAGATAAACAACTAGATAGTCAGATCCCACACATACCAAGCATTTCAATCATACACACAATATGCTCGATATGTGCAAATACAACGAAGCATCACAACATGACTCTACGACACAAGTAATTTATTCAATAGGCTCCGAGGAGCGAGATATTACAAACAGGGGTCTCATGACCCAACAATCAGAGCATACAAGTCAAAGCACAAGCGGAAGCTATCATGTCTGAGTACAGACATCTATAAATGAAAAGGGCTGAGAAGCCTGACTATTTATCAGATCCTGCCGAGGGCACAAGATCGTAGCTGAGGTAACAAGCTAAACGTCGAAGTCCACGCGGAACTACTAGTGAGACTGAAGTCTCTCTGCACAAAACATAAAATAGGCAAACGTGAGTACAAATGTACCCAGCAAGACTTACATCAGAACTAACTACATATGCATCATTATCAACAAAGGGGTGGTGGGGTTTAACTGCAGCAAGCCAGCTTTGACTCGGTGGCTATCCTAAACTACGACTGCGAGTAACTCTTTTGAGGTGGCGCACACGAGTCCACATATTCACCATATCAATACACCACTATGGATCCGCTCCCGTCTCCCTACGAGAACGCCATCCATAGCACTCACGCTTATCTTGCGTATTTTAGAGTATCCACTTTCACTTGTCTATGAACTGATATAAGCAACCCAGAAGTCCTTTTCCGCGGACACGGCTATTCGAATAGATGATGTTAACCCTGCAGGGGTATACTTCTTCACACACGCTCTCACCACTTACCGCCGTTGTTGTCTAGCTTAACCAACTAGCTCCGGGATATCCATCACAGATTCTTGGAGAAAGGGTGGTTCACAAGAACCCGACTTGATCACGAGCTCAACATAGCAGTCAGGTGACAACCTGGTAATACTTCCAAGAAGATATTCGGAAAATCACGAACCACCGGTATGTTACTAAGCTTGAGAACAATCTCGCTTTTGAGGGCAAGACGATATGATCAAATGAGTGAGGACTTGACAAGATCCTAACTCATCAATCGAAGGGTGCACCGAAATAAGGACTAGGTAGCACGATCAGTCTTAGAAGGATGATTCAAAAACCAACACGCTAAGAATGAAATTATTGTCCCTTAACTACCAAGCAACGAGGTTGCTGGGAGTATTGATTTCACACATCACAATTCATTTGTCGGTATTCCGGTTGCATCAACACGATGGCCGAGGAATGACTAATGATGGTGAGAAGTATTACTACGTCAAAATTCATGAAAGTTGGTGCAGTTCTCATGACAATTCTGACATGAAGGGGGTAATACTCCAAGGTAGAACAGAACCAAAAGCTGGATTGGCATTTGATCTGCGGAATACAACTACTTTGACCCAATCCTAGATATGGATGAGGTACTGGAGTTTGTTTCTCCTATTCATTCTAAAATAGAATGGCTTGGCGGACCACAAGGGTAATAGGCATCGACGAACGAATGCACGCATACTCTTGACTATCAATTGATAGGCGAGGGTCAGAAACAACTAAAGAGAGACAACTCAAAGGAACTTATGATTTTCTGAGTTGTGGATGCATGGTTTAGCATGTCGAACGAATTCCACATGTTTCTTCCGGATAACCCATGCAGAAAAGTAGAACTGGCAGAGTTACAATGTAGAATCGAGAACCCATCGAGAGCACTCTGATTGTGATCTTTCGATCAGCGAGGAACATCTGCCATAAGCGGTTCATAGTATTTGGAAGAAAGGAATACCACGAACATCGAGGACTAATGCAAAGGTTACTAATATCCTAAAGGAACTAGCTAACACTATCAACATGAAATAAGTAGGGTGGATCTCGGGTTCAAAACCCAGGAATAGAATACCTACTACTAAGTAGCATCACGGGATGCTTTCGAGAATGATGGCCAGAATCATCACACTGGGAACACAAATCATGGCTAAATTACTAGATGATCCCCTGAGACACCTAGGGTCATAATAATATTTCCAACATATATGTCAAGGTAACGGAGTACCTCAACTCACTGATTAGTGTGGTTAATCTGGCCCATGGGAACATTGAAACGGGAAGAAAGGATTTGCAAATGCATCAAACTACTTAGAAACCTGGGATGACTCGGACAGCATAACGGCTGTAAATGCTCAGAAAAGATTTGAGACATTCACAAAAATGGTGGCATAACCACTCAGAAGCACAATATCAAGATTTCGAGATCAACAATTAACATACAGAAGTAGTAGAAACTGAAACGAGGCTTAAGTCCAACAATCTATAAGTCTACGGATTAGTAACACGTGATCCTGATAGAAGGAAGAGATAGCCTAGTTCTTAATCCCCGCAGGAAAGATAAGATGACTTAGATCAGAAGGCATAAGGTATAAGGAGTAAAAAGAGCCTTACGTTCCATCCCACAATCAATTCCCTTATATAACCAAAGAATTTCTAGACTCAACTTCGACCATTTTGGCTTGGTAATCCTACAGGCAGTCAAGCTCTGATACCAACGCTGTCAGGACCCCGACTCGATGTCACATCGATCTAGCCGGTAACACCTCATATCACTTTGCGGCCTCACGCACGGTATCCCCACGGGTGTCGCCTTACCTTTGCCCGGGACCGTTTGCGCCTTTTGGCTCACGTATATGATAGTGTCGCTAGCATCCATATGATAAGGAGCCCGGGCTGACATGACTAGTCGTAAACCCAAAGTGGCACAGACTTACAGGGACATGCATTCATGACCCAGCTTCGAACGTGTCGGTCATCAGCAAGTGGGTCCGGGCTGTAGCACTGGGCTAGCAGGACTCCGGTAAACCGGGCTGTAGCGGGCTAACAGGACTCCGGTACTCAAAGCGTGACATTTCCCCGAAGGGACAGACACAGGAACGAAGAAGGACACATGCCGGCCAGCCTAAGTGTTCCAGAGCAGTAGCAAGCTACCATGGCTCAGCGGTAACACTAGAAGACATTTCCCGGTAAGAGAGGCTACTAAAGATAAACAACTAGATAGTCAGATCCCACACATACCAAGCATTTCAATCATACACACAATATGCTCGATATGTGCAAATACAACGAAGCATCACAACATGACTCTACGACACAAGTACTTTATTTAAGGCTCAGGGAGCCATACATAACATACACAAAGGTACGGGTCTCACGACCCAACATACAAGTCATACAGTCATACAAACCAGCAGCGGAAGTAACTTGTCTGAGTACAGACAACTAGTAAAATAAAAGAGGCTTGGAAAGCCTAGCTATACTACGTGGTCCTTCACAAGCTCAGGGTCACCACCTGGGTCTTTAGCCTACTCGTTGATGTCAACGTCTACATAGAACCCATCAGAAGGGG
Source organism: Triticum aestivum (assembly GCF_018294505.1). Classification (NCBI taxonomy): domain Eukaryota; kingdom Viridiplantae; phylum Streptophyta; class Magnoliopsida; order Poales; family Poaceae; genus Triticum; species Triticum aestivum. Next base: position 195,289,411 of record NC_057800.1, on the reverse strand, counting down.
TTGCAGCGTCTTCTGTAAAAATGTAGATTATAACAACATGAGTACAAAGGTACTCAGCAAGACTTACATCAGATCCTACATACATGCATGTTATCAAGAAGGGTTGGTGGAGTTATTGCAGCAAGCCAGCTTTGACTCTTGGCTAGGCTATCCTACGATACTCCAACTTGAAATGGTTTTGCGCACACGAGTCCACTACTCACCAATTCAATACACTACCGAGGATCCGCCTCCGTCTTCCTACGGAAGAGCCATCCTCGGCACTCACACTTATCTTGAGGCTTTTAGTAGTTTCCATTTACTTGTCTATGAACTGTATAGGCAACCAAGTAGTCCTTTACCACGGACGCGGCTATTCGAATAGATTATGATAACCCTGCAGGGGTGTACTTCTTCATACATGTTTCCACCACTTAGCGTCTGCACACGACATGTGCTCGGCAGACTTCAAGCGAAAGCCGACGTGGGTGTAGACCACGACCTACCTAAACACTTAAGCCTCTAGTCCAGGTTTATCGCCTATTCAGGTTCCATCCGCAGGGAGTCCGGCCGAGGTTTCCCATACGGCCCCGGACGATGTGAACAGGGTTCCCGAGATACCTAACGGGTATTCGGTACACCCGGCCACGTACCTACCGCATCACAGCCCACCCCTACGGTCAGCGCTGTCCACGGCCTCCAGTAGGCTACAAACACCAGAAACTACTTGCAACTCCTGGACAGAGAGCTAGGGTGAATAAGAAGTCGAGCGGGGTCATATTTCAGGGCCCAATGCATGGTAGTAGCTGTATCTTAAATCACACATACAGATCTCAGTGCTTAAGGTCGGCTTCAATGAAACAACCCACCATGTACTCCTACATGGCCTCTCATCGATACCTTTACCAAATCGTGTTCACCACACCACTCTCATTACCGACATAATCATTTCACTCTAGCCATCACCCAGATGAACCAGACCTGACACGACTCTAAGCATAGCAGGCATAGCAAGGTAGGAACAACACATACATATGGCTCAATCAACTCCTACACATGCTAGTGGGTTTCATCTAGTTACTGTGGCAATGACAGGTCATGCAGAGGAAATGGGTTCAACTACCGTAGCACACAGCAGTTTGAAACGCGTTGTCTTAATGCAGTAAAAGAGAGCAGGAGCGAGAACATGGGATTGTATCGATATGATCAAATGGTTGGTTGCTTGCCTGATGGTTCGATGCACTGATACGGTTCTTCGTTAGGGTAATCACGGTACTCCTCGGAGGCAGAACCTGTCGCAAGGACACCGATACACAACCATCACCAAACAATGTGCAACAATATGATGCATGCATGAAACATGGCAATATGAGTGTGTTGGGCTAATGCAACTAAAACCAGAAGGGTTTGAACAAATTTGAATCAAAGATTCAAATTTCAAACTCAAACATGGCCTTTTAAAGTGCTTTTCCTTGTTCTGTTAGAACATCAATTTAACTTGTTTGATCATGCATGAAAATAGTACAGATGGATAGATTGGATTTTTCTGATCATTTTTCATATATAATTTGTCCAATTTGGAGTTACAGAATAAAAGTTATGAATTTTTGAAGTTTAAATTATATTCTGGAATTTCCTGATTTAAATTAAATCCAGAAAATCAATTACTGCGTCAGCCTGACGTCAGTGTGACGTCAGCAGGTCAACGGAACAGGTCTGGGTCAAACCTGACAGTGGGTCCCGCATGTCAGGGTGATTATTTTAATTAAAATTTAATTAAAACTAATCCTGTTTAATTAACAGGGCTGGGCCCCACCTGTCATTGACTCAGGGGAGTCAACCAGGGCCCACCCGTGGTCAAAGTCAAAGCCAGCGACGCCGGCGTTTAGCCGCCGGCGAGCCCGACGCGGCGGCGGGAGTGGTTTTGGCCATTTCGGCCACCAAATGGGCCGCGGAGACCACCGGAGTGGAGCTGAGGACAAACCGCAGCTCTTGGCGGAGTCCGTTGGGGTCGGGGTGGCCGGAGTTGGCGCCGGCGACGACTTTGGCGGCCACCGGGGTTCGGTCGAAGATGAACTTGGCGCTAGAGGGGTCGGTGAGGCTCGTGGAGTGGCTAGCTAGGTGCTGCGGGACTCGGTGAGTAAGATGGACACCATCTTGTGGCCGGAGTGTGGCGGAAGCACGTCGGCGACGAGATCCGCGGCGGTGTGGGCGTGTGATCCTCGTGCGGTGGCTACACGGCTCAGGAATGAGAGAGAGAGGGTCGGAGGAGTAGCTAGGCTCACAGCGCTCCCGTAGAGGCCACCGGCGAGGTCGGGGACGAGCTGAGGCGGCGACGGCGTTGAAGGGGATCTCCGGCGACGGTGAGCTCGGGCGAGGTTGGTGCGGTGGTCTCGGGCTGCACGAGCACACGGGGCTCGGCTAGCTCGATGAAGTAGAGGACGGCGGAGCTTCTGGACAGGGTGGCGCGGCGTGGAGACGACGGAGAGCACGGCTACGGCGGTGGTGCGGCGACGGTGGCGTCAGCCATGGCGTGGGAGCGCGAGGGAGAGAAACTGGGGGCGAATGGAGGTGTCTAGGAGGGTCGGGGCGCGACGTGGAGCTCGTCCAGGCCATCAGGGCGGCGAGAGGGGGAGGCAGGGCGGCGTGCAGCTGCGTGGCGAGCTGCGGTGCCGCCGCCGAGCACCTTGGCTGCCTGCCTGGCAAGCCAAGCAGCTCGCTGGAGCGGTGGCCGGGCTGGGCCGGCCAGGTGGGCTGGCTGGTGGGCCTGTGGTGGCGCCAGGTAAGTTTTCCCTTTTCTTTCTGTTTCTGTTCTTTTTTAATAATTCTGCAGCTTTGTTGAATTAAATAAAATACTTAGGCAACTCCTAAAATCACCAAATTACTCCTGGTCCATAGTTGGATTATTTCCAACATGAAACATTTTAGTTTGGAGATATTTGAGCATTTAAATATTTTATATAATTTTAAATGCCCAAATTCAAATATTTATGACTTAATTCAAAAACCCTAAGATGGCCTAGGAAAATGTGCACCACTTTTGGCAGAGGTTCTGAACCAAGACAAAAATGATGGGCATTTTAGAAGGGCATTTCAGGTTCATTGAAAAGTTTTTTTAGTAAACCCTAGTTGGTTTCAGAGGGGACTGGGGGTTCTGTCATCCCCATTTCAAGTTTCTGATGAAAAAGTAGACATGATGCAACACTCTAATGCATGGCTAACTAGGATGTGACAGGAAGTTAGTGGTAGCTACAAAGGTTAGAGGATTGTGTGGGTGTAAGAGACTAACAATTTGATATGAAAGCAGATTCATATATTTGAATAAGAGATCATAGTGTTTTAAACATTGCATGCATGAATATAGCGGTGATACACGTGTTGTGCAAATGTTATACCATAATGTGATAATGCATGGTGTTTGCAACTCACAACTAAATGCCGAACAATCTAAACCATACTATACATCAAACAATCTCACATTTTATTTGAATTTGTGATAATGTGTGGCGTTTGCAGCTTACAACTAAATATCGAACAATCTAAACAATACTATATATCGAACATTCTCACATTTTATTTGAATTTGTGGTAATGTGTGGTGTTTGCAACTCACATCTAAATACTTGTAGGCGTATGGGGCGGGGCACCATACATAATGTGATAAACACATTATACATATGAGACATGGTTTAGATTATGAAGATCTAGCTAGAGCTAGAAATGTAATGTGATTTGAAATCAAATAAAGTGGATTCAGAAAATCTAGTTCGAGTTCATATAGTACACATAGTTCATATGTAACTCGAGACTAATCATGTGGTGTGCTATGAAGATAATACACAAACGTTGGTTTAACTTGACAATAATGATGGTTGTAGATCTTATTAAAACGGAGAAACGAATTAAAATGCTTTGATGTCACAACAATCATTATTGTAGATCTTATTCAAATAGAGAAACGAATTCAAATTTAGTTCATATTGAAGTGGTAGTATATACGTTTGGAATGCACTAAAACGTTCATTTGAGTAGTAGGTTGCATGCATTATACACGTAGCGAAATATTTTAATTGAACATAACATGAATTCGAAGTTTTGAATGACATTTGTAGGGCGCATTGATTTGGTACAGTACACGTTAGGCTTGTCCGGAAATTTCAACCCGCGCCTTGTTAGCCCGAAATATTTAAGATATATCTTTGTCTCATTGTGCTCCGACAACTCCCTCCATCTCAACCCGTGCCTTGCTATTCCGAAATTACAACACGCGCGAAAACACCCACCTCCTGTGAAATCCTGACACACAAAATGCGCGTGGTACCCCTGAACCGAAAGAACCGCCTCAAATCGGTGGGGGTACTTTCGTAACTTACACCACATTTCGGACAGGCACATCTCTAAGCCATGGTTCCCCACTGCCATCCCATGCGCCCACCCATTCGTACACCGAGGCCGCGAAAACCCGTGATGAAACCCCACACCCTGCTCCGTCCGCAACCCAGCCGGAGCCTCTTCCCCAACGACGACGTCCACAACAACACCTCGACGTCCCTCATCCACCGTACCGGATGAGGATCCGTCGTCGATCTCATCGTCCTGCCGGTTCAGCCACATTGTCCTCCACCTCCAAGGAGATGCCCCGATGTTCCCCTCGTCTTTCGCACCACCTCCATTCCCACACCGCCGTCTTCACCTTCACCACCGGACGAGCATCATCATCACCGTTTCCTCGGATGAAGCAGCGGCCTAATCGGCGCCACCAAAGAGGTTGTACACTAATCGCCGCATTTTCTTCTTGATTCGATCTCACAGTGCTGCCGGCGCTCGGTCCCGAGCCGACAGGGCGCGGCTCCATCCACGGCGGCATCGCCGGCCACTTCCTCCACGGCATCGCTCCCTCGGCGGCAACATCCACATCAGTAGGACCTGCTGCTGCTTTAGCTCTCGCTCGCGCTGCTGCTCTGCTCTTGCTCTCGGTCCGTTGCCTGGTCTACTCTTGCTATTGCTCTTGCTCGCACTGCTGCTCTCGCTCTTGCTCTTGCTTACGATGCTGCTCCGATTTAGCTACACTTCACTCCGATGCCGCCGGGGTGAAGGAAGAACCAGCCGCAGCGGGGAGGGGGGCTCGCCGGAGAGGTACCCCACTCTCTATCTTAGGGTTCAGGATGGGGGCGGTGGTCGCCGGCGGTGGCAGGGCGTTGGCATGGGGATCACCGGAGAAAAAGCTTGTCACGGGGGGGGGGGGCTAGAGGGATGGCTGGGGCGGCGGCGGACCGGCTGTGGGGAGTGTTTTCGGGGCGGGCGGGGCGGCGCACCACGGGCGGTGCGGGGCTGCTGTTTGGCCGGCTCAGGGGGGGTGGAGGTTGAAGATGAACCGCAGGCCCTTGATTTCGTATCCAACGGCTGCAAAATCGACTGACCAAAGATGAAAAAGTTAGTCGACCGACGTGTAGCCTCACCTTACTAGTGCCTCCAGTTTTGACAGAAAATTCAGTTTCGACAGTTAAGTTCAGTTTCGACAGTTAAATTCAGTTTCGACAGTTAAGTTCAGAGATGAGCGGCTGATGTATTTTACATCTAGCACTTTGTGGTTATGTATTTTACGTCATGTATTGGAGATGCTATTAGAATTCCACTCAGGTTAACGTTGTTCGTTGTCTATCTTGTCCTGCTTCAGCCTCGGCGTCGTACAACTCACCGGAGCAGCTCCAATGATGAAACCCTCCATCACAGCGGAGCAGTACCTCGGGCTCCATCTCCAGATGCCTAAGATCTTCTCTCCCCTCCTCCGATAGCCAAGTCAGCCGGAGCATCCTCACCGGCCAACCCAATCACGCTAAGATCGACATGGCTTCGCCAAAGAGGTTGTACACTTGTTGCATCTCTTTTTTACTCTACATGTTATATATATTGTACACTGAGCACACGGATTTGTTAGTTTAGTGTCTCCTTGAAAGAAAAGACGAAGGAATTTTAATTTTCACATGTCCTCCTTTTCAAATTCCAATTCATGAAGCACAATACTAAGAGATAGTAGCATAATAGCATTATAACCGTACATTTTCTTGTGGTTTGACTTAATCTCATCATGCTTCTTTGCATCCTGTGATCTTCCAATTGTTGTGAATCAAACACCCAGATTGGCAGAAATCCTGTGTTTTTAAATTCTCTGTTTTGCACATGCATTCCTATCCTATTCCTATTTATTTCTTATCCCTGCATTGTTGTAATCCTCCAATTCAAACGATCCCTTACAGAATTACTTCTCTTATAGATAGTTGTTAAAGAAAACCTTGCATGGTTTGTCCCGCTCTTGCTGCGCCGACGTCCACCCCAGCTCAGCTGCTCCAATGTCAGAAGGGTCCAGCATAGCAGGGATCTAGCCTCCAGACTGTCTTTTGCCGCCTCAGATCTTCTTCCCCGCCGCTGGCAGCCACGAAAACTGCACTACCATCATCAACCGAGCAGATGACCTCGAGGACTACACGGGTCAGGAAGAGAGGTCGCACTCTTTCGTGTCTGCTTACGTTATGCATTGCTTAATTTTACATGCTACTTTATTGTCATGTTCACCGATTAGACTCTGAGTCAGCTCCAAACTAATGGTCAAACTTGAGTTTTTAAAGGTTGTGGGGTACATATCGGGGCCTCTATCAATAGTATCTATCTACTATCTGGTTAATCTCCGATGTCTACTATGAGTTTCATGTTGGGTGGGAAACAAACAGTAAAGAAGCCATTATCTGTATTTTTTAACTAAAGCCATTATCTTCCTGCTATTATTGGTTTTGGGTCTATCCACAGGTTGCTACCATCACTCTGGATTTCTCAATGCACTCCTTACATAATCTCACTATGTTTTATTCCTATGCATGACAGTTATTGTAAACAATGGAACTGAACATGTAGAACATGTAGAACATGTAGAGCAATAAAATTTCATGCAGACGTCGCTCCATGGTAGGCACAAAGGCATCCCCCCTCCACGCATTTCGGATTGTAATCGAGAGGAAGATATCTGTTTCGAGGGGGATTCAGAAGGAGAAGACAACTCCTATTTACCCCCTGAGGTCTTCGCTCTAACTTGGCATGCTGATATTGGTTATATCATGCATATGGTCTCTTGCATTGCTTACTTTATACATCAAATATGTCATCTACTTAGTTTAGACATCCTTTGTGAGAATGCCATCTGTTTAGTTTATTCATCGTTTATGTGAATTATGCAACGCCATCTTGTTTAGCCAGGCATCATATATGTGAATTTTGCAATGCCATCCTGCTTAGCCAGTCATCTTATATGTAAATTATATCAGGCCATCCTTTTTTTCGTTACATATTACATTTGTCAACAATGTTATTACACTCAACTATTCTTCGTGTGCATCAGCCATTTGACACGGTGATGGAAAATTCTGGAGTGAAAACAAGGTCTTCAGAGCAGACTATGCTATCTGACGAAGCGCATATCTTACTGGTTACGGATAGCTCCTCAGAGGGGGATTCAGAGACAGATGACCAGTCCTATCCCCCCCCCCCCCGAGGTGTATGCTCTAACTTGGCAGGGTTACGTTGCTCATATCGTGCATATGGTGTCTCGCATTGCTATGTCATTTGATTAGTTTAGACATGCTTTGTGTGAATGCCACCTATTCAGTGTCTAATTACCATATATGTGAATTATGCATTGCCATCTTGTTGCAAGACATTATATATGTGAATTATGCAATGCTATCTTGTTGCAAAGGCATTATATATGTGAATTATGCAATGCCATGCTGTTTAGCGAATCGTCGTGTATGTGAATTATATCATGGTATCATTTTTTTGTATTACGTGTTCCATTTGGCGACAATGTTTGTATATTCAACTACTCTTCCTGTGCATCAGCCATTTGAAGCGGTGATGGAAGTATCTGGACTGAAAACAAGGTATTCATAGCTGACAATGCTACCTGCTGAAGCAGACATCTTGCTGGTTACAGAGAGCTCCTCAGAGGAGGATTCAGACACGACCAGTCCTATTTTCCCCCTGAGGTCTATGCTCAAACTTGGCAGGGTTATATTACCCATGTCATGCATGTTGTCTTGCATTGCTTAGTTTTTACATCATATATGGATTGCCATCTGCTTACTTGCTTACTATATAAATCATATATTTGAATTATATCATGCCATCATGTTTACATAGTACATACACATCATCAATCTGAATTATGTCATGGAAACCCATTTAATAAAGACATCATATAGTTATATCATCTCATCCTGTTTAGTGTTTACAGTCATCATATTTTGAATTATGGCATTTTATCCATGAATGTATGTGAATTATGGCATGCCAACCTATTTAATAAACACATTATATAGTTATGTCATGTCATCCAGTTTACATAGTCTCATATTTTGAACTATGTCTTTCCATCTTTTTTAGTTAGCCGTCATAATGTGAAATTGTGTCATGCTATCCTGTTTAGTTAGCCATCATATATGTGAAATTGTGTCATGCTATCCTGTTTGGTTAGACAACATAAATATGAATTATTTCATGCCCTCTTTTATTCTCCACTATCCATTGCACCTGTCTATCATACAATGTCTATACTTTCAATTACTTTTCTTGTTTATCAGCCATTTGAATTGGAGAGCGTGATGGCAGTATCTAAGGGAGTAACAACACGGTCTTCAGAAAAGATAGTGCTACCAGTTGATGTAGATAGAACCACCGTTGTACTTGCCCAAGGACCAGATCCACCACACATAACCCAGAATCTCGCAGATTGTACACCTTCTAACCCCAACCCCGGCAGATAGTAACCCAGTTCTAGTTAACATAGCATCGTCTCCACCACAGAGCACCCAAACACGAGCAGTTAGTAAGGGAAGTGAAGTGCCCAAAGCATGAGGACCACCACTCTGAATCCCAACTCAACGCTTAGAGCAGAAGAAGATTTGTTCTTATGTCAGGTTCTGTAGCTATGGTTCATACTCCTTTGCTCTTGCATGACTGTATTTACTCATACCAAGTATTTTCAAATTTGAAGGATGGAATTGAAACTCCAATGGTGCAACAGGTATGTTTTAAACCTGTTTCTTTAACTGGTTTGTTGTTGTAACCTGCTCTATGTTGATTTCAGTTTCAATGGAATAAACAGTTATGTTCTCATGTCATGCACATTACAAGTGTTGTTATTGCTCTATAGTTAACCACACTTATATTCTGTCTATTCTGCTTTGTCTTGAACAAATATTATTTGAACTGTGTCTCTATCTTGATTTGGAAACAAAAACTAGAGTGGTATAGAACATAAAGTGACCATGGTACATAGATATATGTTTGTTTCATGTTGTTATCCTGTCCACTTTACTACTGAACTCATTTACCAAAATGAGTTTCATATACAACGTGGTAAACATGTGATGTGTCTGCTTGTTTCTCTTTTAGAATGCGGACAAAATATTGGAGAACAGTACCGCGTTATCCAATGGTAAAGGAAGTAATGCAGATAAGGTTCAAGATAGTGAGACATCCCAGTTGGTCTCCAAGAAAACTGATAAAAAATATCTTGACGATAGTGAGGGAACCCAGAAGTCCTGTCTTGATGTACTGTTCGAGTTACTGGCCACTACTGCTGGCACAAGCTCTTCGAACTCGCTGCCTGAATCAGTTCGTCTTCTTGAGTCTCAACTTCAAGTTGAAAGACATCGATCAGATGTGCTGCGACAGGAAGCTGAAGGACTGAGGAAGTCCCTGCAGAATTCAGATGCATATTTTCTGGTGCAACAGCAAGCACTGGAGGATTTAAGCGCCAAACAAGAGAAAGTTAATAAGCTTGCTAAGCATCTTGCCAGCATTATGGGTACCTAGGATATTGTTTCTTGAGATCTTCTGAAGTGGTTTTAGTTCTGGATTTGTTTTGCCGCGGCGTTTATTTGTGTTGGTCGCCAACTTTGACAACTAGTGTATATGATATGCTGCTTTGTTCCCTATATTTGCACTGGTGGCGAACTTTGATTCCTAATGGATGTAATATGTGTAATAGCCGTGATATCCTAGCGTTAGTTGCTTTCTTATTTATTTCCTTGTTGTCTTGTTTATTTGTTTGCTTGTAGTCATTGCAGTTTTTTTTCCGCGGTTAGCTAGTGGCTGCAATAACCTATTTTTTAAAACTAGGCCACAATAACCATGGGCTAATATTTACTGTAGTGACACTTGGCCTCCTACTAGCCGTAGAAACAGTGGGCCATCTACGGGCCATAGAAACAATGGGCCTTCTACGGGTCATAGAAACAATGGGCCTTCTGCGGGCCGTATTATCAATGGGCCTTATACGGGCCATATAATCGATTGGCCAAACATGGGCCAAACAGACCGCATTATGGCCATAAACGGGCTAGAGTTGGAATCATCCGTTCATGGGCCGACCATAATGGGCCATCGTTAATAGGCCATATTTGATGATGTTATGAAATCGGCCCAACGTATTAACGGACCACAAACGGGCCAACTGTAACCACGAGCTGAATTTGGCCCACAAGCAGAAAATGACAGTAACGGGCCGTAAGTAAACGAATGGTGGAAATGAGCCCAAAAATAAAGGGGCTCTGAGAAGGCCGAAAGATAACATGGGCTGGAAACGGCCCAACGGAATAACGGGCCGTTAATGGGTATAAAGTGATACACTGTTCATTACGGGCCAGTTTCACCATGGGCCGTTAATGGGTGTAAAGTGATACACTGTTCATTACGGCCCAGTTTCACCACGGGCCATTAGTAGGCCAAGAGTTACATAGGGCCTCATATGGGCCGAAAGACGTCATGGGCCATACATGGGTCAGAAGTGAAAACGGGCTGGAGTCATATTGGATGGCCCAGATGACGCTGCTAGGACTAATTCGGATAGGGTGTAACGGGCCTTGGGTTAGCGGGCTATAAATGGGCTATATTCGCACAGGCCGTTAACAGGCTTTCCATGGGCCGTCCCGCGAGCTTTTGACCAAGTCAAACGGGCTGGCCTTTTCACAGGAATGGGCCTCTGTTGGGCCGTGCCACGTGTCGATGTATCATAGGCGCCTTCCGTCTAATGAGTGGTTGACATCTGTCCCAACGATGAGCCGACACGTGTTTCCTTCAGCCAATGATGATTTTACATGTGGAAAGTCCCCATTGGTCGGGGCTGTTAACGGGTTATCGGATCCAAAACCCGACCCGATAGCTTAATGGTGTTCCGTTACGATGGATGCCACGTGTCGGTCACCCTTTACGAAAGCACTTCTGTGATGCACGATTTATCGTCATGGAAGTGGACACTTCCGTGATGATAATTTTGGTAATGTCATGGAACACTTCTACGACAGCACAGGTATGACTATCTTGATTCTGTCATAAATTTGTCATGGATGTACATGTATGACAAAAAAAGCGACCTACTGTGACAAACACGTATCATCACGGAAGTGTATTTTTTTGTAGTGAGTACTACTAGTTTTCTTTTGTCTATCGGAGCCGGCTTGACCTCGTCAATGACTATCGAGAAGTCTTCATGCACGTGCCTCGGAGGCGCAGTTGTCGTCATTTTGATATGAAGCCCCGGATTATAACATATAACACGAAAAATGCCACATGACAAGAAACCATAAGCTCACTGCCCAAAGGAGACAACAACATGAATCCTGACGGACAAACTAGACGAGGATCGAAGCTCAAATTAAAGATAAACTCCTAGAAAAGGGGTTCATCGATAGATGTCCTAATTAACATAGCCGGCTTGACCTAGATGGCAGCCAAGTAGTCTTCATGCATGTGCCCCCAATGACCAGCGCCTTGGCGGAACTCAGTTGTCGCTGTTTAACCCTCGCTGTTATCTAAAGCACATGACACCTAATATTGCGAGATGACAAGAAAATGTATTTTAGATTTCTTATCAGAACTACAGCCCTGTACAACACAGCCTGCATGATATGTAGATGATGGCCAATTCAGGCGTGCCTGCTGGAGTCTGGTCACATGCATGGACGAACTGATCTTCCATGTCATGCAGGGATCATCCAGGCACCAACGTCTGTACAACACTTCTCTAGTACTACTATCGCTCGTCTCTTTCTTCTATTAACTCAACTGACTTGCGGGACCGGGGAGTGTGCCTATGGTCGGTTCTCAATTATGGTCCCACATGTGTGTGCAAACGCAATATGACGCGCGTTCCATTCGGAGAGCAGCGTGCCAGACCGACTGACTGTCTAGGGTGCGACGCGAACGTGACGAGCGTGCTGTATACTCCGTACATGTGTACCACTGTTTTCTTGAGGCTTTGCTCCATGGCGCAATCCATGGATACAAAATTAGTATATTGTACTATTTAAAATTCGAGGGTGGGGATTTTCCCGAGCAGTAGGCAAGGAAGTACCGTCTAGTCATTTCGATAGAGACGTGAGAAGATGAGGGAGTAGGCTGCTGCAAACGTAGGGTTGTGTGATTTGACAGGAAGTTACTGCTAGATAGATGGGGCCCCTGTTAGGGAACGCAGTAATTTCAAAAAAATTCCTACTCACATGCAAGATCATGGTGATACATAGCAACGAGAGGGGAGCGTGTTGTCCATGTACCCTCATAGACCGTAAGCGGAAGTGTTATGACAACGCGGTTGATGTAGTCGTACGTCTTCATGATCGACCGATCCTAGTACCAAAAGTACGACACCTCCGCGATCCCAGGGCGGGCCCTCCCGCGCCGCCTCCCGGGCTGCGCCCCGAGCCACCTCGCCGCCCTCGCCTTCAACCCCGGCGGCCGAGCCACCGCGCCGCACTACGCCGGCCTCCGCCCGCTCTGGCTGCCGACAGCCGCCGGCGCCCCGCCGCCTCGCGCCTCCCCAAGATCCGCGCCGCCGCCCTCGTTCGCCCGCTGCGCCAGGTGCCGCGCCCGCGCCGCCCGAACCTCGCCGGCCCCCGGATCCGGCGACCCGACCCCTCTCCGGCCACCTCCCTCGACTCTGGCGGCCCCATCACTATTTCCGGCGATCCTCCGTTTGCGTGAAGCTACAGTGACCCGCCGGATCCAGATCTGAGAATCTTGGGGGTTGACTTTTCGTCCCTAACCCTAGTTATTTTGCATTTTTCATCATGCTATAACTCCGCATCCGTTGCTCCGTTTTGGGCATGTGGCATATCAAAATGTTCATCTCAGAGAGTACATCATTTCATCTCATTGAATCATTTTCACTTGAGCTCATCTTGATGCCCTAAATGCTGTTGGAAAAGAGCTATTTGAGTTAATTGTCAGATCTGCTGCACCAAATAGCTATTTGTCATTTTGCCATGATTAATGTGTGGATGATATGCTCCTGAGCTCTACATGTGTTTTGTTATATGCCATGCCATCTTTACAGAGGTGCTTACCATGTATTTTTGTGATGTGTGTGGTGACTAGCACAAGCTTGCAAAGTAGTGCATTCGTTAATGCTGATTTCAGGGACTTAGGATTTCTCTAAGTCCTTGATCTGTTTTTATCAATATGCCATATGTTCATGTTGTTTCCTAGTGATCCGTGCCTCTTTTGAGGATGATCAGTAAGGATGATTTGTTATTATTGTGATGCTCTATCCATCCATGTCTTTGTTTGCAATTATGGAGAACCCTAGCTTGAGTCAATCGAGCTCTACTTTTGCTATTTCGTGAATCCTGGCAGATTGTCTACTTGTTAGCGATTTTCCCGAGGATGTTGTTGATCATTCGTGCATGCTACGTTGTTTTTCTTGCCATGTCTAGCTTATATAATGTGTATTATTGATGGGTGTATGCTTAGATTGTCATGCCTTGATCTGTAGTGAGTGCATCAAGCTCGTAAACATGCCTACTCGTTAACATATTTGCATGCTCCAGTTTTTCTCTAAGTCTGTAACCTGATTATGTTTTTTCCATGTTCACATGCTTGCAATGGTATTTTCTGATCCCTTTTGGCTCAAGGTCACTAAGGGACTTTTGTTAAGTGCTTTGAGTAGCTTCATGTCATGCCTTGCTTTGCCATGTTAAGTTCCTGTAGCATATATTTTTCATGCTCCAAAGTGCGCTACCTGATCTGAAATTCCAGACTTGTGTTAATTTCACTAAGTCTGAAACCTGTCTACCATTTGCACTTTTGCATGATTGTTTGAACCTGTTAATTGATGAATTGGCCGTATCTCAGTATTCATCTTTTGTCAAGCGTCATGAGTGGATCCCTGCCACGTATTTTTTTTCCATGTTTGAGTGCTGTAGCATAATTATCTTGATGCATTTAGATGGCTACTTGCTGTTTATCGCAGACCGGTGCCATATTTGTTTTGCTTGCCATTTCCAAACCGTGCATCCGATTCCGGTGTTCTTTATATCGATTTCAACCGAAATCACCTCACCTTTCCAGTGGCACTCTTGGATTTCCAAGTTGAGGACAGGTTCAATCATTCCTTGTCAAATCTTGCATATGCATCGCATATCGCATCCCGCATAGCATACCATGTTTGCATCATGTTGTTTGAGCTTTGCACGTGGTTGATTGTGTTCCTTTTTCTTGTTTGTCTTGTTTGGGTAGAGCCGGGAGACGAGTTCACTAACAAGGATCCCGTTGAGTTTGCTTACAAGGATCAAGTCAACTCTGACAACTTTGCATGCAAGATGCTCATACACTCGAAATCACTTCTATCTTTGCTTGCTAGATGCTCGCTCCTTTGCTATGCCTATACTACGATGCCTACCACTTGCTTATCATGCCTCCCAAATTGCCATGTCTAACCTCTAACCCACCATGTCCTAGCAAACCATTGATTGGCTATGTTACCGCTTTGCTCAGCCCCTCTTATAGCGTTGCTAGTTGCAGGTGAAGATTGGAGATCGTTCCTTGTTGGAACACTGTTTATTTGTTGGGATATCATTATATTATCTTGTTATCTTAATGCATCTATATACTTTGTAAAGGGTGGAAGGCTCGGCCTTTTGCCTAGTGTTTTGTTCCACTCTTGTCGCCCTAGTTTCCGTCATATCGGTGTTATGTTCCCGGATTTTGCGTTCCTTACGCGGTTGGGTGATAATGGGAACCCCTTGACAGTTCGCCTTGAATAAAACTCCTCCAGCAATGCCCAACCTTGGTTTTACCATTTTCCACCTAGCCTTTTTTCCCTTGGGTTTCCAGAGCCCGAGGGTCATCTTATTTAAACACCCCCGGGCCAGTGCTCCTCTCAGTGTTGGTCCAAACTAGAGCCCCTTGCAGCGCCACCTCGGGGAAACTCGAGGGCTGGTTTTAGTTGTACGGATTGCTTATCCGAGTGTGCCTTGAGAAGGAGATATGTGCAGCTCCTATTGGGATTTGTCGGCACATTCGGGCGGTGTTGCTGGACTTGTTTTATCTGTGTCGAAGTTGTTTTGTAGAACCGGGATACCGAGTCTGATCGGAATGTCTCGGGAGAAGGTTTATCCTTCGTTGACCGTGAGAGCTTGTGATGGGCTAAGTTGGGACTCCCCTGCAGGGATTTGAACTTTTGAAAGCCGTGCCCGCGGTTATGGGCAGATGGGAATTTGTTAATGTCCGGTTGTAGATAACTTGAACCTTAACTTAATTAAAATGAATCAACTGAGTGTGTTACTGTGATGGTCTCTTCTCGGCGGAGTCCGAGAAGTGAACACGGTGTTGGAGTAATGTTTGCCATAGGTTGTTCTATAGTTATTCGTTTGTGCTTTGCCTTCTCTTCTCGCTCTCTCTTGCGAACAGGTTAGCCACCAGATATGCTAGTCACTTGCTGCAGCTCGACATATTACCTTGCCTTTCCTATAAGCTTAAATAGTCTTGATCGCGAGGGTGCGAGATTGCTGAGTCCCTGTGACTCACAGATTACTTCCAAACCAGATGCAGGGCCCGATGACTCCGTTCCAGATGATGCTCTTGAGCTCAAGTGGGAGTTCGACGAAGACTCACGCCGTTACTATGTGTCTTTCCCTGATGATCAGTAGTGGTGCCCAGTTGGGGCGATCGGGACTGTGTCGCATGTTGGGGTTGATCTTTTATTTTGGTACCGTAGTCGGACCATGAGTGTATTGGATGATTGTAATGCTATTTATGTACCTTGTGTGACGTGGCGAGTGTAAGCCAACTATGTATCTTTCCCCTTATTATCTATTTACATGGGTTGTTGTGAAGATTACCTTACTTGCGACATTGCTTTCAATGCGGTTATGACTCTAAGTCGTGCTTCGACACGTAGGAGATATAGCCGCATAGAGGGCGTTACAGGGGGGCACCGCACACGGCAAAGGGATCAATGATCAACTTGTGTGTCTGTGGGGTGCACCCCCTCCCCGTATATAAAGGAGTGGAGGAGGGGGAGGGCCGGCCCTCTACTATGTCGCGCCCTGGGGAGTCCTACTCCCATCGGGAGTAGGATTCCCCCCTTTCCATGTAGTAAGAGTAGGAGAGTAGGAAAGGGAAAAGAGCAGAGAAGGAAGGAGGGGGCGCCGCCCCTCCCCCTTAGTCCAATTCGGACTAGGCCTTGGGGGGCGTGAGGCCTGCCATAGGCAGTCCCTCCCTCTCTCCCCTAGAGCCCATTAGGGCCCATATACTCCCGGGGGGGTTCCGGTAACCCCCCGGTACTCCGGTTAATGTCCGAACTCACTCGGAACCTTTCCTTCTGTCCAAACATAGTCATCCAATATATCAATCTTTATGTCTCGACCATTTCGAGACTCCTCGTCATGCCCGTGATCACATCCGGGACTCCGAACAACCTTCGGTTCATCAAAACACATAAACTCATAATACCGATCGTCATCGAACATTAAGCGTGTGGACCCTACAGGTTCGAGAACTATGTAGACATGACCGAGACATGTCTCCGGTCAATAACCAATAGCTGAACCTGGATGTTCATATTGGCTCCCACATATTCTACGAAGATCTTTATCGGTCAAACCGCATAACGATATACGTTGTTCCCTTTGTCATCGTTATGTTACTTGCCCGAAATTCGATCGTCGGTATCTCAATACAAAGTTCAGTCTCGTTACCGGCAAGTCTCTTTACTCATTCCGTAATGGTACATCCTATAACTAACTCATTATCCATATTGCTTGCAAGGATTATATTGATGTGCATTACCGAGAGGGCCTAGAGATACCTCTCCGGCAATTGGAGTGACAAATCCTAATCTCGATCTATGCCAACTCAACAAACACCATCGGAGACACCTGTAGAGCACCTTTATAATCACCCAGTTATGTTGTGACGTTTGCTAGCACACAAAGAGATCATCCGGTATTCAGGAGTTGCATGATCTCATAGTCATAGGAACATGTATAAGTTATGGAGAAATCAATAGCAACAAACTAAACGATCATCGTGCTAAGATAACGGATGGGTCAAGTCAATCACATCGTTCTCTAATGATGTGATCCTGTTAATCAAATGACAACTCATGTCTATGGTTAGGAAACATAACCATCATTTATTCAACGAGCTGGTCAAGTAGAGGCAAACTAGTGACACTCTGTTGTCTATGTATTCACAGATGTACTAAGTTTCCGGTTAATACAATTCTAGCATGAATAATAAACATGTATCATGATATAAGGAAATATAAATAACAACTTTATTATTGCCTCTAGGGCATATTTCCTTGAGTCTCCCACTTGCACTAGAGTCAATAATCTAGTTCACATCGTCGTGTGATTTAACAGAAATAGTTCACATCTTTATGTGATTAGTTCACATCTCCATGTGACTAACACCCAAAAGGTTTACTAGAGTCAATAATCTAGTTCACATCGCTATGTCATTAACACCCAAAGAGTGATCATGTTTTGCTTGTGAGAGAAATTTAGTCAACGGGTCTACCACATTCAGAGCCGTATGTATTCTGCAAATTTTCTTTGTCTACAATGCTTTGCACGAAGCTACTCTAGCTAATTGCTCCCACTTTCAATATGTATATAGATCGAGACTTAGAGTCATCCAGATCGGTGTCAAAGCTTGCATCGACATAACCCTTTATGACGAACTCTTTGTCACCTCCATAACCGAGAAACATTTCCTTATTCCACTAAGGATATTTTTGACCGCTGTCTAGTTATCCACTCCTGGATCACTAGTGTACCCTTTTACCAAACTTATGGTGAGGTACACAATAGGTCTGGTACGCAGCATAGCATACTTTGTAGAACCTATGACTCAGGCATAGGGAATGACTTTTTATTTTCTTTCTATTTTCTGGCGTGGTCGGGTTTTGAGTCTTTACTCAACTTCACAGCTTGCAACACAGGCAAGAACTCCTTCTTTGACTGTTCCATTTTGAACTACTTCAAAATCTTGTCAAGGTATGTACTCATTGCAAATATATCAAGCGTCTTGATCTATCTCTATAGATCTTGACGCTCAATATGTAAGTAGCTTAACCGAGGTCCTTCTTTGAAAAACTCCTTTCAAACATTCCTTTATGCTTTCCAGAAAATTCTACATTATTTCCGATCAACAATATGGCATTCACATACACTTATCAGAAATGTTGTAGTGCTCCCACTCACCTTCTTGTAAATACAGGCTTCACCATAAGTCTGTATAAAACCATATGCTTTGATCACTTTATCAAAGCATATATTCCAACTCCGAGATGCTTGCACCAGTCCATAGATGGATCGCTGGAGCGTTCTCACTTTGTTAGCACCTTTAGGATCGACAAAACCTTCTGGTTGCATCATATGCAACTCTTCTTTAAGAAATCCATTAAGGAATGTAGTTTTGATATCCATTTGCTAGATATCATAAAATGCGGCAACTGCTAACATAATTTGGACAAACTTTTAAGCATCGATACGAGTGAGAAAATCTCATCGTAGTCAACAACTTGAACTTGTCGAAAACATTTTTGCGACAATTCAAGCTTTGCAGATAGTAACACTACTATCAGCGTCCGTCTTCCTCTTGAAGATCCATTTATTCTCAATGACTCACCGATCATCGGGCAAGTCAATCAAAGTCCATACTTTTTTCTCATACATGGATCCCATCTCAGATGTCATGGCCTCAAGTCATTTTTTGGAATTTGGGCTCATCATCGCTTCCTCATAGTTCATAAGTTCATCATGGTAAGTAACATGACTTCCAGAACAGGATTACCGTACCACTCTGGCGTGGATCTTACTCTGGTTGACCTATGAGGTTCAGTAGTAACTTGATCAGAAATTTCATGATCATCATCATTAGCTTCCTCACTTAATGGTGTAGGAATCACCGGAACTGATTTCAGATATGAACTACTTTCCAATAAGGGATAAGGTACAATTACCTTGTCAAGTTCTACTTTCCTCCTACTCACTTCTTTTTAGAGAAACTCCTTCTCTAGAAAGGATCCATTCTTAGCAACGAATATCTTTCCTTCGGATATGTGATAGAAGGTGTACCCAACAGTTTCCTTTGGGTATCCTATGAAGACGCATTTCTCCAATTTGGGTTCGAGCTTATCAGGTTGAAACTTTTTCACATAAGCATCATAGCCCCAAACTTTAAGAAACAATACCTTAGGTTTCTTCCTAATCCATAGTTCATACGGTGTCATCTCAACGGATATAGAGGGTGCCCTATTTAACGTGAATGCAGTTGTCTCTAATGCATAACCCCAAAACGATAATGGTAAATCAGTAAGAGACATCATAGATAGCAGCATTAGCCAATAAAGTACGATTACAGTGTTCAGACACACCATTATGCTATGGTGTTCTACGTGGTGTGAGTTGCAAAACTATTCCACATTGTTTCAAATGAAGAGAAAACTCGTAACTCAAATATACCCCTCCGCGATCAGATTGTAGAAACTTTATTTTCTTCTTACGATGATTTTCCACTTCACTCTGAAATTCTTTGAAATTTTCAAATGTTTCATACTTATGTTTCATTAAGTAGATATACTCATATCTACTCAAACCATCTGTGAAGGTCAGAAAATAACGATACCCGCTGCGCGCCTTAACACTTATCGGACCGCATACATCAGTATGTATTATTTCCAATAAGTCAGTTGCTCGCTCCATTGTTCCGGAGAACGAAGTCTTAGTCATCTTGCCCATGAGGCACGGTTCGCAAGCATCAAGTGATTCATAATCAAGTGATTCCAAAAGTCCATCAGCATGGAGTTTCTTTATGCAGTTTACACCAATATGACATAAACGGCAGTGCCACAAATAGGTTGCACAATCATTATTAACTTTGCATCTTTTGGCTTCAATATTATGACTATGTGTATCACTACGATCGAGATTCAATAAACCATTCACCTTGGGTGTATGACCACAGAAGGTTTTATTCATGTAAACAGAATAACAATTATTCTTTGACTTAAATGAATAACCGTATTGCAATAAACATGATCCAATCATATTATGCTCAACTCAAACACCAAATAACATTTATTTTAGGTTCAACACTAATCCTGAAGGTAAAGGGAGTGTGCGATGGTGATCTTATCAACCTTTGAATCATTTCCAACACACATCGTCACCTTGTCCTCAACTAATCTTTGTTTATTTTGCAACTCCCATTTCGAGTTACTACTCTTAGTAACTGAACTAGTATCAAATACCGAGGGGTTTTCTATAAACACTAGTAAATTACACATCAATAACATGTATATCAAATATACCTTTGTTCACTTTGCCATCCTTCTTATCCGCCAAGTATCTAGGGCAGTTCCACTTCCAGTGACCATTTCCTTTGTAGTAGAAGCAGTCAGTGTCAGGCTTGGGTCTAGCTTTGGGATTCTTCATGGGAGTGGCAACTTGCTTGCCATTCTTCTTGAAGTTCCCTTTCTTTCCCTTGCCCTTTTACTTGAAACTGTGGTCTTGTCAACCATCAACACTTGATGATTTTTCTTGATTTCTACCTTCGCCGATTTCAGCATCGCGAAGAGCTTTGGGAATTGTTTCTGTTATCCCTTGCATATTATAGTTCATCACGAAGTTCTAATAACTTGGTGATAGTAACTAGAGAACTTTGTCAATCACTATCTTATCGGGAAGATTAACTCCCACTTGATTCAAGTGATTGTAGTACTCAGACATTCTGAGCACATGCTCACTTGTTGAGCTATTCTCCTCCATCTTGTAGGCAAAGTATTGTAAGAGGTATCATACCTCTTGACACGGGCATGAGTATGAGATACCAATTTCAACTCTTGGAATATCTTATATGCTCCGTGGCGTTCAAAATATTTTTGAAGTCCCGATTCTGAGCCGTAAAGCATGCTACACTAAACTATCAAGTAGTAATCATACCGAGCTTGTCAAACATTCATAACGTCTGCATCTGCTCCTGCAATAGGTCTGTCACCTAGCAGTGCATCAAGGACATAATTCTTCTCTGCAGAAATGAGGATAATTCTGAGATCATGGACATAGTCCGCATCATTGCTACTATCATCTTTCAACATAGTTTTTCTCTAGGAACATATAAAAAATAAATGGGGAGCTACATTGCGAGCTATTGATCTACAACATAGTTATTAACATACTATAAGGACTAAGTTCATGATAAATTAAAGTTCAATTAATCATATTACTTAAGAACTCCCACTTAGATAGACATCCCTCTAGTCATCTAAATGATCATGTGATCCAAATCAACTAAACCATGTCTGATCATCACATGAGATGGAGTAGTTTTCAATGGCGAACATCACTATGTTGATCATATCTGCTATATGATTCACACTCGACCTTTCGGTCTCAAGTGTTTCGAGGCCATATCCGCATATGCTAGGCTCGTCAAGTTTAACCTGAGTATTCAGCATGTGCAAAACTGGCTTACACCCGTTGTATGTGAACATAGAGCTTATCACACCTGATCATCATGCGGTGTCTCGGCACGACAAACTGTCGCAACGATGCATACTCAGGGAGAACACTTATACCTTCAAATTTAGTGAGAGATCATCTTATAATGCTATCGCCGAACTAACCAAAATAAGGTGCATAAAGGATAAACATCACATGCACTCAATATAAGTGATATGGTATGGCCGTCATCATCTTGTGCCTTTGATCTCCATCTCCAAAGCACCGTCATGATCAGCATCGTCACTGGCTTGACACCTTGATCTCCATCGAAGCATCATTGTCATCTGGCCAACTATTGCTTCTACGACTATCGCTACCACTTAGTGATAAAGTAAAGAAATTACATGGCGATTGCATTTCATACAATAAAGCAACATCCATCTGGCTCCTGCCAGTTGCCGATAACTCTGTTACAAAATATGATCATCACATACAATAAAATTTAGCATCATTTCTTGACCATATCACATCACAACATGCATTGGAAAAACAAGTTAGACGTCCTCTACTTTCTTGTTGCAAGTTTTACGTGGCTGCTACGGGCTGAGCAAGAACCGTTCTTACCTACGCATCAAAAACCACAACGTGGTATAGTGATTGCTTTTTGATCTTAATAAAGAACCATGTTCATTGAATCTGAATCAACTAAAGTTGGAGAAACCGACACCCACTAGCCACTTGTGTGCGAAGCACGTCGGTAGAATCAGTCTCGCGTAAGCGTACACGTAATGTCGGTTTGAGCCACTTCATCCAACAATATGCTGAATCAAGAATCAACTAGTGATGGCAAGCAATATGTATATACCCACGCCCACAACTCCTTTGTGTTCTACTCGTGCATATAACGTCTACACATAAACCTGGCTCGGATGCCACTATTGGGGAACGCAATAATTTCAAAAAAATTCCTACGCACACACAAGATCATGGTGATGCATAGCAACGAGAGGGGGGAGTGTTGTCCATGTACCCTCGTAGACCGTAAGCGGAAGTGTTATGACAACGCGGTTGATGTAGTCGTACGTCTTCACGATTGACCGATCCTAGTACCGAAAGTATGACACCTCCACGATCTGCACACGTTCGGCTCGGTGACGTCCCACGAACTCCCGATCTAGCTGAATGTCAAGGGAGAGATTCATCAGCACGATGGTGTGATGACGGTGATGATGATACTACCGTCGCAGGGCTTCGCCTAAGCACTACGATGATATGACCGAGGTGGATTATGGTGGAGATGGGCACCGCACACGGCTAAGGGATCAATGATCAACTTGTGTGTCTATGGGGTGCCCCCTCCCCGTATATAAAGGAGCGGAGGAGGGGAGGGCCGGCCCTCTACTATGGCGCGCCCTGGGGAGTCCTACTCCCACTGGGAGTAGGATTCCCCCCTTTCCATGTAGTAGGAGTAGGAGAGTAGGAAAGGGAAAAGAGAAGAGAAGCTAGGAGGGGGCGCCGCCCCTCCCCCCTAGTCCAATTCGGACTAGGCCTTGAGGGGGCATCCGTCCTGCCCAAGGCAGCCCCTCCCTCTCTCCCTAAAGCCCATTAGGGCCCATATACTCCCCGGGGGGTTCCGGTAATCCCCCGGTACTCCGGTTAATGTCCGAACTCACTCGGAACCTTTCTGTCCAAACATATTCATCCAATATATCGACGTTTATGTCTCGACCAGTTCGAGACTCCTCGTCATGCCCGTGATCACATCCGGGACTCCGAACAACCTTCGGTTCATCAAAACACATAAACTCATAATACCAATCGTCATCGAACGTTAAGCGTGCGGACCCTACAGGTTCGAGAACTATGTAGACATGACCGAGACATGTCTTTGGTCAATAACCAATAGCTGAACCTGGATGTTCATATTGGCTCCCACATATTCTGCGAAGATCTTTATCGGTCAAACTGCATAACGATATACGTTGTTCCCTTTGTCATCAGTATGTTACTTGCCCGAAATTCGATCGTCGGTATCTCAATACAAAGTTCAGTCTCGTTACCGGCAAGTCTCTTTACTCGTTCCGTAATGGTACATCCTGTAACTAACTCATTATCCATATTGCTTGCAAGGATTATATTGATGTGCATTACCGAGAGGGCCCAGAGATACCTCATCGGCAATTGGAGTGACAAATCCTAATCTCGATCTATGCCAACTCAACAAACACCATCGGAGACACCTGTAGAGCACCTTTATAATCACCCAGTTATGTTGTGACGTTTGGTAGCACACAATGAGATCATCCGGTATTCAGGAGTTGCATGATCTCATAGTCATAGGAACATGTATAAGTTATGGAGAAATCAATAGCAACAAACTAAACGATCATCGTGCTAAGCTAACGGATGGGTCAAGTCAATCACATCATTCTCTAATGATGTGATCCCCTTAATCAAATGACAACTCATGTATATGGTTAGGAAACATAACCATCATTGATTCAATGAGCTAGTCAAGTAGAGGCAAACTAGTGACACTCTGTTTGTCTATGTATTCACACATGTACTAAGTTTCCAGTTAATACAAATCTAGCATGAATAATACTCCCTCCGTTCCTAAATATAGGATGTATAGTTTCTGGCACGGAAATTAAAGAACACATGTGGAGGGAAAATTTCACAAGTTATGGGCGAGATTACACCTGGCTAATTGACATGAGAAAATTGAGGAGCTTGCATGATATAAGGAAATGTAATCAAACCCCTAAAAAAATTATCCAAACGAGTGGTGCAACGTAATACACCTTATATTTTGGAATTTTTTCTCAAAAATATATACACCTTATATCAAGGAACGGAGGGAGTAAACATTAATCATGATATAAGGAAATATAAATAGCAACTTTATTATTGCCTCTAGGGCATATTTCCTTCAGCCCCGTGATTTGACTTGCCATTATCATTTTAACTGAGGTGTAACGACCGGCGTAGGTCTCCTGATTCCTGACCACCTCTATAGTATACATGTGCCTCTCCCAATGCTCCGCCATGTTGAGACTGGCTCTTGGATGAGAACCCACTCCTCCACTTTTTCCTTGCCTCTTTCCTCCACATATGCAAAAATGCCATGCAAGCGGGCTTATAGCCCACTATTGTACTTGGTTGTACAGGTGCTAAGCCTGCCACATAGGCATAAAGTCTGACGTGGCAAGTAAATTAAGAAGAGAGAGACTAGTTTGGTGACCCCAAGAAGAAACGGCGCTACGCACGTGTACCTAGGTGAAAATACAATTTTGAGTCTATAGCTAATGAAATGAAGCAAACTTAGCAACAAAAAACTAAGCACCTATGCATTGGGGACTTGAGTTGCTAAGCCATTTAATGCCCTTACCACCTCATCTAAGCACCATTTCATTGGAAGAGGTCACTCCTTGGCAAATGCAATAAATACTGTGAAGAAAGAGATAGAGAGAAGTAAAAAATACTCTTATAGCCAACCTTATAGCTAACCTTGTTGTATGAGTGACTAAGTGATGACTACGTATGACATGCCAACATCAGATAGCCTAACGCATCGTGTTAAATCTCCAAGGTCCTGCCCAAGCGAGGCGATGGTCGTGGTAGGCGCGACCATGATACAGGCTACTGGCAGCCATTGGATCTGAGATCGAATGGTCGCATGCTAAGTTGCTGAAAATTTGCAGAATAACCCTCCAGGATAGGATATTCACCCATAGGTCTAGAATCACGCCATGTAACCGTTCGATCTCAGATCCAAGGGCTCTCGGAAGCCCGTATCATGGGAGAATGGAAAGCTTCGTATCACCTGTAATTTTCCTGACGCTTGACATGACATCGAAAGCCATTTAATTGGGCGTCGAGTAGACATGACATCTAATTAGGCCCCCATAGTATAGTGCATGAATCCATTTATACACCAGGCAAGCCACTACCCTGCCATTCGCACACCCCAATCAGCATTTTTACAATCAAAAAACCGCTGGCAGTTTGCTCCTACTCGTCCCCAGACGTCCTTTAACATTACGGCAGTTCACTCCAAGTCGTCCCATCCTTTCACATTACAACAGTTCCACTAGTCCTAACCCTCCTCCCAAATCCATGGTGTCCCAAATCTCCATGATCGGCAGTGAGTACAAGGTTAGAACCATCACAGGGGATGAGTTCAACGTCATCTACAGCCGTTCTTCCGCGACGGTGAAAGGATTCCTTGTTCGCTTCATACGCATGTTCAAAAACTCAAATGATGAGTGGGTCGTTGGGCTAGATGTTGAGTACACGACAACCCTGGACAAAGAGAAGAATCTAAAGGAGGAAGAGAAGATGAAGCCCACCATGATCCAGGTTTGTGTGCATGACTTATGCTTGATCTACCACATATGCCATGCCGACGTTGAGTGCGAGAAATTTAAGGACTTCCTCAAGGGTGGCCGTGTCAAATTCGTTACTGTAGACTTTACGAATGATAGAAGAGTCCTCGATCGGATAGGCCTCATCGTAGGCAACCCCTTCGACCTCCAGAAGAATGGGCTAGTGCCCTACCCTGATCAGCCTTCAATGTTGACCCTGGCAGGAGCCATGGTTCATCCTTCGTATGGTAAACTGAAGAAACCTCCGCACCCGTTTCATCGTGCATGGCAGTGGAATATGCTAGATATAGACCACATCGACTATGTTGCAATGGATGGCTACCTTTCTTTCAATATCTACATGGGTTGGATGAAGAGCAAGAGCCAAGTGTGCGGTTCAAGCAAAGAAGTATCGGTCAAGAGGAAGAGGGACAAGTATGAAGTCGAGGATGCTGTTGAGGACTCCGAGTAAGGTGGCAGTGTCGTTGCTCGTGGTGGTTCTAATGAAGTGTCTACCGGATTGGTTGCTTAGTTTAATTTCAGGTGTGCTTAGTTTTATTTGAGGGGTGTGTTGGGCTGAGCCCCCAGCAGAACTATGTTATGTTTCTTCTTGTTACTTTAACACTTCAGTACGTACATACTAGTATTTCTTACAGTTCATCTTTTAGTTGGTATAGTACTACCACTCGTTTATTCACATTATATACGTACAATATATATGGCCAACATCATATAGCCAGCGGTTTAGTTGTCAAAGAATTTTAGGATGGTTAGTTTTGTCAAAGAATTTCATGGTGCTTAGTTTTATTTGAGGGGTGTGTAGTGTTGGACACCATTATTGTGACTCAAATCTCTTTTGCCATGTTACAATGACATAAATACCGATGGACCAACATGCCAGCTCTCCCTCTATCTCACTATAGTAAAAAAGTGTGGGGCCAACTTGATCCCAACGTCGTTCTTATTTTCCTATAAAATTATTCGCTTGGTTACTCCTGACAAGCGGGGCCACACTTATCATTGTGAGAATCGGCTTATTTTTGTCATATAACATGGTCAACGGGTTTGACGTGAAAATAACAATGTCTAATGGCATTTTGAGCAAACATCTAACTTAACAATGGCATTGAGATATCTAGTTGCATTTTTGAGCAGGCATCTCACAGATCGATGACATTTTTGAGTAGTTATAACTTCTAATGCAAAATTGAGTAGTGATACACAACTACTGACATAAATAATAAAAACCCAAGAATTAAATAGGTATGCTAATTTCTTTAATAGAATGTAGCACCCCATTTAAGCACGTACTAGCTTTTTCAATTGTATGATATGCATAATTTGATGACGAGCACTCTGTATATGTACCACCTTTTTTCTTGAATTTCATCTTGTTAGTTTTGCTACATGGCGCAATCCATCGATACTACTACTATACAAAAGTATACATTTTTTAAAAGGCTAGAGGGCGGGGCAGTCTAGCTTGGTTGGTTTCAAGAGAGGCGAGGGCCTTTGTGATTTGACGAGTCATTACTGCTGGAAGGCTGGGCCTTGTGATTTGACTGCTCCTATAAATGTGCCGCCGACCTGAGGAGGAGCAAAGAACCGTGTGGTATACTCAAGTTTTCCACTGGAGTACGACGGAGGAGCACGAAACATGGTAGCACAGTGCCATATGGCGATAAAAAATGATCTAATTTGCTAGTCATCTCATTGTTAGCATTGTTCTACTCATGCCTTATAGAGAACGTGACACGTGCGGCGAAATAGCTGAAGCAAAAGAAGAAACACAAGAGCAAAAAGAAGAAGGTTATCAACCCAAAAAAGGAAGGAAGACGCACACAGACAAGTCTAGGGCGCTGCTCTCTACTACATGAAGGGTTGCTGGCCATGGAGTCGTAACTGCTTCTTCATAGTCTCCACGACCTCCATATCCTTGCGCGTCTCCTCCGCCATCTTCTCCATTCTGTCCATGACGCGGGATTTCTCGACACGATTCTTCATCATCTGTTCCACGGCCGCATTACGTACCTTGACAGTAGCCGGGTTCTTGAGGCGAAGCTTTG
This sequence comes from Triticum aestivum, assembly GCF_018294505.1. NCBI lineage: Eukaryota > Viridiplantae > Streptophyta > Magnoliopsida > Poales > Poaceae > Triticum > Triticum aestivum. Next base: position 195,261,217 of record NC_057800.1, on the reverse strand, counting down.
CCAACTCCTCCTTCTATTCCATGATGAGGGCCTACAACATCTTCATCGAGGAACTACTATTCTCATCTAGCTTCTTCCACCCGGTGCTCTCCTCCTTCAGCAGGTCGAGCTGCTAGCAGAACTTCGCCTTGTCCTCCTGAAGTTACAGGATTTCGCCGGCCGCCTTCTTCTCCGAGGCAATGCTCTTCTTCAGAAACATCACCAAGCTGGCAGTCAAATCCCCCTGCTCATTGAGCTCAGTGGGCATGTCATCAAGGCTCTACTTCAGCAGCTCCACCATGCCATGGATGAACTCCTTTTGCTTATTGATGCGCTTATTGAGCTGATCGGGCATGCCGGCATGTTCGCCTCCGTGGCTAGGGCGCTCTTGGCAGTCATCGCCTGCCCGTGAGAGATTTTTCGAGGTCTCTGCGAGGCGGTGACCCCTCTTTTTTCCGTAGCCATGGTTGCCGCTCCCTTGTTACGAGTAGTTCTCGACCTAGATCTCTACACACTGGCCATGGCAAGGACAGACGAAGAACAAGGACTTATGAGGAGGAAGGTAGAGTAATTTTCGGTTAGGTAGTTGCCCTTTTTATAACCTAAGTACTAGCACTAGTACTAAAACATGTGCAGTGGGAACACGTTCAGGTTTGGTACGTACTATTAGGTGTGAGTAGGCTTGCACTTAATTGTAGCACTAGTACTTTGGAATGTGATGAGAACAAGGTAAAGATTAATTGATGGTTTTGGTTTCGAGGCCCGAAACGGCTCCCGATGAGTTTAGTGGAACATAAATTTCAAGTACTCCCTCCATCTCAGTTTAAGGCTTGCACGTGTATCTAGGTCATCAATGTAACTTATATAAAATAAATTGTTTAACTTAAAAAATAGAATATTTGAAGTTCAAATGCGGTCGAACAAGTTAGTGATGTAACTAGTCATACATGTCAGACCAAGCCGATGTGTGTCCCTTCGGTGAGACACGGGTCTGACCGACCATCTATTGGTGCGACCGACCATAAAGTATTACGCGATGGAGGCTACGGTTGATTGTCATGACCAAGCATTCTCAAACTAGTGATAAATCAATTACCATCTTTTTCCAAATGACCAAGTATTTTCACATGAATACAATACATATAATTGGAGTGATTATCAAGGTGGGAAACCGACATGGCGTTGGAAGTTCACTTCAACAGAAACCGACTACTAGGTCACTGCATCACTGGTGGGGAAGGAGGGCAGCTCACCTCTCCTATGATGCATGCCCAGTGGCACCGCTGCAACTAGTCCTGGGATTTGGCTTCTCCTACCGCCCATTTGAATAGTTGCACCGGCTGCTCATGCCATTATGCTGGCATGCACGTTCTTTCCTCCGCAGTCGACTCCGTGAGTATGATCTCTGCCATTAGCCCTAGCTCGAAATCAATGCGACACTACCAGACGTTGACATCCCTCAGCATCTCTCCCCTGTGATCAACTTGGGCCTCTGCCTTGTGTTGCGCCAGGCGCAGCTCCTTGGAACTTCTCTCCAATCGATACAACGCTTCCTCGATCCAATTTGCCCTTGCTGGCCAACACCTGAAATGCAGCCCTAGCATGTCCTTCGGCACCACCAATATGTGATATCAGAGCAATGTATCCCCTCTAAAAAACATGTGGATTTCGCTCAAAGGCGACAGTGTTGCGGGCCGCAGCGAGAGGGCAACCCGCGGGATCCTGAGATTTAAGGGATTATCCATGGCAGGATCCTCCATGGCGGGATCTGGTGGGAGAGGCGGGGAGGCGAGCCTAGGCACTGGGAGAGCCCTACGAGGCTAAGATAAAGTTAGTACTACTCCACTCCACCCATATTTAAATACAAGGGCCACCAATAGTAGCCCTGCAAAAATTGATAATGATGCCTGCATCCTGGTTTATTGGCCCCCTTTTTTGTGCCACTTTTTATGACATGCATAAATATTATGTTACTTAAAAATATGGTGAAAAATTGGCACAAAATAAGAAGGAGACCAATGGAAGTAGCAAGCCATGATTTAACTACTTGCATGCACGCAGTGGAGTAGTAATGTATTTCTCCTCCCTCATGTCCACTCAATTTGCATGCGCTGTATTAATTGACCATCAATGAAGTGAAGGACTTTACACGCGTCAAATTATCACATGGGGTGGATCTTCGTACAAAAATGTGTCCCCCGGTGTACGCGCATGTGCGTGCGAGGGAATAGTGCATCTGTGTCGTGCGTGCACATCTTCGCTTCATGCATGTACCGCCACTGTGCCTCAGAGAGGACGAGTACATTCTTCTGGAACCAACAACACGTCACTGTGATCAATCCACACAAGGAGGTCGCGACAACGCCTCCACATGTGGCATGTGGCTTCATGAACTGTAAGAGAGACACTGTGTAGCGTGCCATTGGAATTCTAATTTACGTGTTTTGCACATACTCAAAGTACTAGTAAGGTACACATGCATTGCACGCATCAGATTTGGCAACCAAATTATGAATAAATACCACACTATAGCATGTAAGAGTTGAATCATATATGCCTGATGTAGACGTTCGTTTAATTCTTATAGTTCGTCTCATTCAAAATCATTTAGTTTTTACAAAAAAGCTAGGGCCTCTTTGATTCGTAGGATCTCCAAAACGCGAGAATAGGAAAAACATGGGATTAGAGTGGAATGTCGTCTTGACTCCTCCAGGATTGTACGAGTGTTTGATTGTGCATAGAAAAAATGCAAGATTCTTTCAAAGAGGTTTGAGTGGATGGTGTTGGGGATATTACTACTGGAGGTAAACCGACCTTGGGTAGCCGGGTTGACTCTTTGAAGATTAGAAGCCCATGAAGATGTAAAGATGCTAGCGCTTTACGGAGGGCCCAAAGGCGAGTTACAATATGTAAATGTAAATCGGCCCAGTCATATAACTTGTATAGTAAGATAGAAAGAGGGAGGCCGAACCGGATACGTTTATAAACCGACTTCGGGACTCTGTGGCCCGGCGGGCGTCAACCTATGTATATAAAGGGACGACCCGGCAGTGGTTTAGAGAAAGACAACAACAACTCGAAATCCAGACAAAGCGGGTTCGCTCCCTGGCCTTCAGAACCCTAGCAATACCAATCACAACTAGATGTAGGCTTTTACCTTCATCGAAGGGGCCGAACTAGTATAAACTCTCATGTCCCCTTGTCCGGTTTAACCCCTTTAAGCTAACCCGTTGCGATGGCTCCACAACTAAGTCCTTTCACGAGGACATCTACCGTGACAAACCCACGACAGGTGGCGCCCACCGTGGGGCTATCGCATGATGGTTTCGAGTTCTTGAAGGGCAGCTTCGATGGACTTAAGGGATACGCTATGGGCCGGATGACGAAGAGTCACCGCGGCAAGCTCTACATCGACAACGCAGGATGGGGTCCCGAGGCCGATTCAATCGAATACGGGTACCGGGTCCCCTTTGGTGGGATTCACGTCTTCATCGGCAAGATCGGCGAACCGGCCCCCGAGCCGGACATCTGCACCGACATCATCGAAACGGCTCGGCGTGCAAGTCCTTCGCCGGTTCAGCCCGAGGCAAGGCATGTTTTCGTAGGTGTCGTCCATGGATCAGGGCACGAGGACGGACCGGTGTCCGAAGGAGAAACCGTAGTCTGCTCTGATGACGAGTCTTCTGGAGAAACCGAATCGCTTTACCAGTTGCAGGACGGCCGGATTGAGGGAGGATCCGAGGGCAACAGTATTCCGGATTCCCCCGGTCTGCCAAACCGGGCCGCCATCTTCATGGCCGGCACACAATCGGCGCCTCATTCATCTACCGCCGCAGCAATGCTCTCCGGTTCAACAACGACCACACCAGCAGGGGCAAGAAGCTCGGCGCCACTTCCGGCCCAAGTCTTATCTGATTTGTTTGACACTCTGGCAACATTGATGTCCGCGAAGGTAGACGCAGCAGCCAGGGATCAGCACGATGCGGAGATTGCAAAGGTGAAAGATCAGATAGCCCAGGCCAAGGCGGACCTGGCAGCAGAGAACGCCAGGATGGCTACGGAGCGGGCCGAGTTGGAAGCACAGGCTTACCGGATTAGACTGGATCAGAATGCTTCAGAGGAAGTCATGAGAAGAAGGTACCGATCACGTCTCCCGTCGGTTTATGAGCCGCAGAATCTTTTCAACACGCCAGGTGCAGGAGCTGGTAACCAACCCACACTAAACCAGGCGGGGCGCCGGGAGCAGGAGCGCCGGTTCAGCCGCGCACGACGGACCTGCCTCGCCGGAACAACATTGTACCATCAACGCCGCCCGGGCATTATTCCAACCCGTTGGACAACATTGTGGCTGCTGCATCATGCCTGGCGGCCCTCCCAACTGATGGCGAGTCACCAGTGGCAGTGGAAGCACGTCGGGCCAGGGATCTCCTTCAGACAGCGCTAAATCAACAGCAAGCATATTCACACAGCCGTGAGAGGATTCACTCCACTCCCCGCCCAAGCCGGAGTTATAGCAGACACGTGGAAGACGAACCGGCCGTGTCCAGTAGTGCACGCCGCCGAAATTCGCCACGAGGGAACAACCCGGCTGGGGGAGGTGCTAATGCACAAGATGTTGTGGATCATGGCCGCGCACGTCGAGAGGCCGAGTTGACAGCTCGACACGAGGCACGACAGCATACTCCGGTTCACCCCACTGCCTCCGTGGAGCCAGGGGCGATGTTCAGTTCCTTAGGGGTACCGTGTTTATCTCCTGCTTTGCGTAATGTGCGGCTACCCAAGGATTTCAAGGGACCTCGTAAGGTACCAAATTATACCGCCGATTTGCAGCCAGAGGCGTGGGTGGAGAGCTATGAGATGGCAATGGAGATGTTAGATGTGGACGAGGCGGTGTGTGCTAAATATTTCACCATGATGTTGGAAGGAACAGCTCGCACTTGGTTGAAGAGCTTGCCGACCAACTCTATTGGATCATGGGCCGAATTGAAGCACCGGTTTATCCAGAACTTCAAGGATACGTGTAAGCAGCCGATGTCAATTGTAGATCTGGCCGCTTGTGTCCAAGAGGAAGGGGAGTCCACGACCCATTGGGTCAAACGGGTCTCGGCGATTTTGCATTCGTCAGATCGTATCAACGCAGACACCGCAGTGTTAACGTTAGAGGGTAATTGCGGTTTCAAACCGTTGAAACAGAAGTTGGGAAGGCTCAAACGTCACTGCAACGACATGTCAACACTCATGGCTGCTTTGGTTAAATACGCCGATTCAGATAATACCAAGGATCCGGATTCAGAGGAGGACAAACCGGAGAAGGGTAAGAAGACCGGCAATGCCAAAGGCCAACAACACAATCCGGCAGGCCATGGAAACGCTGGTAAGCGCAAGGCCGACAGTGGTTTGGACTTTGTCGCAAATACCAACGCACAGGAGAATGGCCAGCGCCGTAAAGGCAAGCAGCCCCAGAGGGGTGGAGGTCCAGGCAACAATTTGGAGCGTTTGTTAAATCAGCCCTGTCCAAAGCATGGATCAAAGGAGAAACCGGCATCACATCTCTGGAAAGATTGTTATATCATGCGGGATTTCAAGAATTCCAATATGTTCCAATATGACAACGGCCCGCCCGGCGGTTCAGGAGGAGGTTTCCACGGGCCGGGTTACGGAGGCGGTGGTTCCGGTTCAGGGTTTCCAGGCAATCAAACCGGACACGTCAATCAAGGACACCAAGGCAACCAGGGAGGTTACAACCATCAGGGGAGTCAGCAGCAGCAGCAGCAGTCGGGTTATCAGAGCAATCCCAAACAGCTGAACAGCGGGCAATATCATGTCTTCACTACTAGTTTGTGCAAACGTGATCAGAAGCTTCACAAAAGGGTAGTCAACTCTGTTGAGCCGGCAGTACCTCAGTATTTACGCTGGTCGGAGCAACCTATTTTGTGGAGCAGAGAGGATCACCCGCCCCGGGTTGATAATCCAGGTCATTTGGCCTTGGTGGTAGCCCCTCAAGTTGGGGGATACAAGTTCACTAAAGTGCTCATGGATGGGGGAAGTAGTATCAATATTTTGTATTATGATACATTCCGCCGTATGGGGTTGACAGATAAGGATCTTAAACCGTCGAATACGGTATTTCATGGTGTGGTGCCTGGTAAGTCTGCATATCCTGTTGGTAAGATAGCTTTGGAGGTAGCTTTTGGAGATGACTACGATTCAAGGTCAGAAACAGTGACATTTGAGGTGGTGAAGATCAAAAGTCCGTACCACGCTCTGTTTGGGCGGCCGGTTTATGCTAAGTTTATGGCAAGGCCATGTTATGTTTACCTGCAGCTTAAAATGCCAGGTCATAAGGGGACTATCACAGTACATGGAAGTAGAAAGGTTGCTTTGGAGTGTGAATAAGGCGATGTGGCTTATGCTGAGTCGGTTTGTGCCATGGAGGAGTTAACATTCTATAAGGAGCAAGTTGATCCGGCAGACATGACCTCCTTAAAAAAGCCAACCACGGAACATGATCCAGCATTGAAGTTCAAATCAGCTACAGACACTAAGATGGTTGACTTTGTCCCTGGCGATTCATCCAAACAGTTCAGCATCAGCGCTAACCCTGGATCCCAAATAGGAAAGCACGCTCATCGAGTTCATCCGTGAGAATCGGGACATCTTTGCATGGAAACCTTCTGACATGCCAGGTGTACCGAGAGAACTCGCTGAGCACACACTCAACATTGATCCGAAATTCAAACCGGTCCGACAGTTCCTCTGCCGCTTCAACGAGGAAAGGCGCAAGGCTATAGGTGAAGAGGTCGCCCGTTTGTTGGCTGTTGGGTTTATTGTTGAAGTTTTTCATCCAGAGTGGTTAGCCAATCCGGTGCTGGTTCTTAAGAAAAACGGCACTTGGCGCATGTGTGTGGACTACACAGATTTAAACAAGGCTTGCCCTGCAGACCCCTTTGCTCTCCCTCGCATTGATCAGATAATTGATGCTACGGCGGGTTGTGACCGTTTGTGTTTTTTGGATGCTTACTCTGGTTATCATCAGATCAAAATGGCAGTTAAGGACCAGGAGAAGACAGCCTTTATAACTCCCTTTGGAGCCTTCTGCTATGTTTCCATGCCCTTTGGACTCAAGAGTGCCCAGGCAACTTACCAGCGATGTGTTCAGAATTGCCTTCATAAGCAAATTGGGCGCAATGTCCATGCGTATGTAGATGATATTGTGGTCAAATCCAGAAAGGAGGAGACGTTGATAGATGATCTACGGGAAACTTTTGACAATCTCCGGGTCTACAAGATGATGCTCAATCCGGAGAAGTGTGTTTTCGGTGTCCCGGCAGGCAAGCTCTTAGGCTTTCTGGTTTCAAACAGAGGCATTGAGGCTAATCCGGAAAAGATTGCAGCGATTACGTCCTTGGCTAAACCGGCGTGTATTAACGATGTGCAACGTCTGGCCGGCCGGATTACAGCCTTGAGCCGGTTTATCAGCCGCCTTGGAGAGAAGGCCATTCCCTTATATCAGATGCTCAAGAAAACGGATAACTTTGTCTGGAGTGAAGCAGCTGATAAGGCGTTTGAAGATCTGAAGAAACAGCTCGTGGAACCGCCCGTACTGGCAGCACCGATCGATAAAGAGCCCTTATTATTATATGTGGCTGCTAATGCCCGGGCTGTCAGCGTAGCCATTGTGGTAGAGCGCAAAGAGCCTGGCAAAGAGTATCCGGTTCAACGGCCGGTTTATTATATCAGTGAGGTGCTCATTGAGTCAAAGCAGAGGTATCCGCATTGGCAGAAACTGGTGTATGGGGTGTTTATGGCAAGCCGGAAGCTCAAACACTATTTTCAGGGCCATCCTATCACAGTAGTCAGTTCAGCTCCTCTGGGTGACATCATTCAAAACAGAGAGGCAACTGGCCGGATTGCCAAGTGGGCCATTGAGCTTGGACCCCACGGGCTCAGATATATACCCCGCACGGCGATCAAGTCCCAGGCACTCGTAGATTTCATCAACGATTGGACGGAGTTACAGGCACCTGAGGAGAAACCAGATAATACATATTGGACTATTCATTTTGATGGGTCCAGACAGCTAGAAGGTTCGAGGGCTGGAGTCGTATTAACCTCCCCACGAGGTGATAAGTTTTGTTATGTCCTCCGTTTAATGTTCCCTTGTACTAACAATGCAGCTGAATATGAGGCTTTACTCCACGGTCTTCGGATGGCTAAAGAGATGAATTTGAGCCGGGTTAAGTGCTTCGGCGATTCAGATCTAGTGGCTCAGCAAGTGTCTGGCACTTGGGATTCTAAGGACCCACTCATGGCTGCATATCGGCGAGAGGTGGACATAGTAGCTGGTCACTTTAAAGGTTATCAGGTGGACCATATAGACCGGTGGAAGAATGAAGCGGCGGACGCTTTAAGTCGTCTTGGTTCCCAACGTAAACCGGTTCCGCCCAATGTCTTTCTTGATGTGTTGCACAATCCGTCAGTCAAAATACCAACCGAAGAAGATTTGGTTGTTCCTGATCCGGAGGCTCAATTGGTGGCAGTTTTGCATGCTACCGGATTGGATGATCCGATATCTAGATTACATGAACCGGGGCAAGTTACCAGCTGAGGAAATGTTGGCCCGACAGATAATCCAGCGTTCCATGTCCATGACCATACTCAACGGGGAGTTACATCGTTACAGTGTTTCAGGAGCGATTCAACGATGCGTTTCTCCTCAAGAAGGTTGTGAGATTTTGCGAGAAATTCATGAAGGGGATTGCGGTCATCACGCCGGTTCAAAGTCGTTGGTTGCTAAACCTTTTCACCATGGTTTTTACTGGTTGACGGCGCATGCTGATGCGGAGGATTTGGTCAAAAGATGTGATGGATGTCAAAAGTTTGCCCGCTGTGCGCACGTTCCGGCTCAAGAGTTGCGGATGATCCCAATTACGTGGTCGTTTGCCACTTGGGGGCTGGATATGGTTGGACCCTTCAAGCGCTCCAAGGACAAGAAGACCCATCTGTTAGTAGCAGTTGATAAATTCACTAAATGGGTAGAGGCAGAGCCAGTCAGCAAGTGTGATGCAGCCACAGCGGTTCAATTCATCAAAAAGGTGATATTCCGGTTTGGCTTTCCACATAGCATTATAACAGATAATGGCGCTAACTTGTCAATAGGAGAGATGGAAGAATTCTGCCAACGTGAGCACATCCGGCTTGATCTAGCATCAGTGGCTCACCCCCAATCTAATGGTCAAGCGGAAAGGGCAAATCAAGAAATTCTGCGGGGTATCAAACCAAGGCTTATGGTTCCCTTAAAGCGGACGCCGGGTTGTTGGGTCGAGGAGCTACCTTCTGTGTTATGGAGCATCAACACCACACCCAATAGGTCTACGGGTTACACGCCTTTCTTCATGGTTTATGGAGCAGAGGCGGTTCTTCCTAGTGACATCCGTCACGATTCGCCCCGTGTGGCAGCTTATGTTGAAGCTGATAATGAGAAGGCACGTCAGGATTCTCTGGACCTGTTGGATGAAGAGCGGGATCTTGCAGCAGCGCGTTCGGCGATTTATCAACAAGATCTTCGACGTTATCACAGCCGCCGGGTTAAAACTAGAACCTTTCAAGAAGGTGATTTGGTGCTCCGGCTCATCCAGGATCAGACTGATATGCATAAGTTATCCCCCCCTTGGGAAGGACCCTTTGTGGTCAGCAAAAATCTGCACAACGGATCCTACTACCTCATTGATGTTCGAGAGCATGAAGACTCACGTCAATCGGAGGAGGAGACAAAGCGGCCATGGAACATAGCTCTCCTTCGGCCTTACTATACTTGAAGCCATAGGCTTTTTCACCTGTACATATTTATGACAGTGTATATACCATATAATAAACCGGAGCCTCCGTTATAAGCGGGGTATCTGTTCTTTCTTATATCATATGTGTGCTTTTACAAGTTAACGGTCAAAGCGGAGTCTTTGTTAAACCGGATTTAGCAACTGCATAAAGATAAAGAAAATCACTAGGGGGCTTGGTCATGTTTGAACCACAGCTACACCTCTTGATAGGCATTTCAGCCACACAAGGAAAAATTTGTGGAGCCAAAGAGAGTATTGTGCACTGTACAAACTCAAACATAGGCACACGCTGAGCATCGCTCACAAAGTTACTTGGGGGCTCTTTTTTGCAAAGCAACAAAGAGTTTGAAAGGACCCTCGTAATTGGCTATCAAGCCACGGCTTGGAAGCCTGGTGTATTCACCTAAAACCCCGGGTTAACCTGCCTTCATCAAGTAAGCCACTCCTATCCAGGTAATCCTGGCATGACCCATCGAACGTTTGACAAGTCAATCTTTTACAGACCCTGAACTTGTCATAGTTAAAATGGTGATTGGTTAATTGGAGGCCCATCTTAAAAGGCTTTGTTAAATGGTTTAACTCAGAGGCCTGGCAGCCCATGAAAAGCCTCGATTTGGAGCCTGGCAGCTCGTAAAAAGCCTCGCATATTTTCCTATTTGAATTTTGTTTGTTGACAATCATAAGTATTTTTTGATAAACCGGCATCCTTGATCCGGCTTGCTTTCCAACCACCAGCTGTTGGCTCATGATCAGTTATAAACCGGTGGTCACTGACCCGGTATGGTTTGACTAAATCACCAGTGTTATGAAGAAAATCCGGTAGGTATACCGGTCCGGTTTAATAGATAGACCGGCATTATGAAGATGAGATTATCAAACGTATCGGGTTGGTGTTAAACACCTTTGCTGTATACACGTTTGCTCACTCAATGAGGTATGTTCTGTACATTATTTTTGTACAAACACTTGATTATTCAGCTCAAGTACTATATACTTCTTGGATATTATGACATGTTTAGCGGTAAACCGCTAGACACTTTTAAGTTTTTTGTACCCAGGAAGGCAAGTCATCATAGACTATGCATAAAATATATCCTGAAGGGCGGCACAGATTGTCACAAAGGGATATGAAGCATGCTCGATGGCATGGCAGATAAACAAAGTTTCAGCTATCCTATTACATGAAGCTTTAAAGCGGCTCAACAGTGCCATTGTTTTTCACAGTAGCCATATAAACCGGCGACCGGATCAGGACTCTTCATCACGACGGTTTGACGGTTGCGGATCAGTTGGTGTACGCACTTCTTCATCCCTCCCCAGCCGCTGGAAATCAGCCGTTGACCAATCGATTCCGGTTAAAGCTCGGAATACTGCTTCTTCATGGATAAGATCAGAAGGGTTAATATCAGGGGCATAAGTGTGCTTACGAATCGGAGGCACAAGTTCTTCGACTTCATGGATCTCGGCCGGCTGTCTTTTCCCTTCTGCATCATAAAACGGTTGAAAATGGGACAAATCGGTGTCTTCAGCTAATTTGCTGGCCGCTGGCCGCATCTGTTTGGTCAACCGCCGAAGATCATCATTGTCAAAGTTTGAACCGTCTTCTTTAACGCCTGGATACCCTTTAATGATATCCTCCGCTTCAAGATCTGGAATCCAGGCCTTGGCTCGAATAAGGGCAGTTAATGCTCCGGCTCTTGCAGCGGCTCTTTTCAACTCGGCAATACGCGCCGGTAACATGCCCAGCTTCTCAAGGGTTTCCTTAATCAACGTTGGTGCCGGTTTGTTATAAGCTACTGTACTAATGGCTCGCTGAGATCCAGAGTATAGCTGCTCAACCAATGTGTATGCCGCTTTGAGCTTCATCCGCATATCTGCACCAAGATGAGTGATCCGAGTTCCTGCCAAAGATTTTTTCAACATCGTGGTCAGTTTTAAGATTCATTGACTGATGCAACATACATAAGCAGATACTTACCAAAGATAGCAGAGGTCATAGCGTTGATTTGGCGCTTCAAACCGGCTAGTTCTTCAGCCACCGGTTTCAGGGCTTCCTCGGCATCTACGGCTCTTTTGGTCAAACCGGCTTTTTCGGTTTCCCATGCAGCACGATCTTGATTGAAGGATTCTTTCAATTTTTCCATTCCGGCCAGGGCCTGGGTCAGCTCCTCTTTGGCTTTTGCAGCTTCGGCTTGTTGCGACTTCACATTTTCTTGCAAGTCAGAGTTTTTGGCATCTTTGCTTCTCAGTTCAGCCTGCAACATTGAAGGTATCTTCAACAAAACAACATATATATGCACTAAGTATAAAGCATATAACAAGTTATCCACTTCATACTTGGGGGCTAATGCTTATTTGCTCTCAAATACTACCTTCTATGCAAGTCTCCAGAACAATGCAAGCATTATCCTTGACACTTGGGGGCTAATGTACGTTTGTTCTAAACTGGCGGTGTGGATTAAAAACCGGATTAACTTGCCAAGTTAAACCGGCCTTTGGGGGCTATGCTACAGAATGTTATCTCATTTTTCAAACATGAGTTTTATCTATGATTGAAGACACGCCTTGGCAAGGATTAATGATGGGATGCTTAAAGTGTTACAAAGACCCGGTTTATGATTGACAATCATAAAACGGCTCTTGGGGGCTACTTGGAATAGTATTTCAGCTATAAATCAATGTGCAAGGGAGAAGAATTTACCTCATATCGTTCTTTCATCAAATTCACCAAACCGGCTTCATAATCCCGGTTTGAGTGCAGACGGTTCAAGAAGCCGGAATGAAGCTCATCAGCGTTAAGATGAGCATAGTTTGATAAGTCGCTGCTCCATTTACCTTTATCCCTGGCAATTTGCTCTTCTTTGGCACTATGCTGAGCCAAAATGACGGGATGACCAGGAGAACTGTGGCCTGCTCCAGTAATAATAACGTCATCGCCTTGGCCTTCAGGATTTTGGGCGGATGATGATGGAATTTCAGTGTCTTTCATTGGATTAGCCCGGTTTGGTTCTGCCGGTTCAGCATCAGGGGCGGCAGGCTCAACATCTGTGGGTTCGTCAGTATGTTGGCCGTCAAGGGGCGGATCATCAAACGTTGTTTCAGGATGGAGGCCTTCCGGTTCACCTGTTTGCTCCGGTTCAACTCTTGGTTCTTCTTCTTCAGCAACAGGGTCTTCTGGCGGATTGGTGACCCGAGCTTTCTTGCTGGGTCTGGCTTTGGCCCTGCAAACAGAATAAAAAGGGTTAACATCCTGTTCAAAAGATGTAGGGCGCATTGAAAGGAAAGGTTTTTCGTAACTCACCCAGCCACAGTTTTCAAAGGGGGGAGTTGAGTTGCTGTCGATTCACCAGAAGAGGAAGGAGGTGTCACCTGATAATTTGAATCGGACGGATTAAGAGGCTGTCTGAAATAACCTGCCTTGGGGTAAGAATGGTCAGAAGTAGGAGAGACCTCAGACCGACGCTTCCGAACCGGAGTATCAGGTAAACCGGTAGAGGTGACCTGTTGGCCACTGTGCCGAGTTGTCCGGCGAGCCTCATGCTGTTGAGTCTTCAAAATAAATGTTGGATCCAAGTGAGCAAGAGGATGAGAAAAGCTTACTTTCCGGATTGTTTGGCGAGGTTTTTGTGTTGGCATAGAGTCTGAACCGGAGGAAAGGGTAATTACCTCTACGTCCTCAGCCTGACTAGCTTCGGCCTCCTCCTGAGGAAGATCATTGTTAACAAGATGCATAAAAAGAGAGCCAAGTGAGTCAAGTTCTACCTCAGCTTCTGGGTCATCAGTATCATCATCAAGCTCCATATTAATCCGGTCAGCCGTTTTCCGCTTTGACGTCCGTTTTACGGCTTTGGTCTTCGGGCGGGTTGGCTTGGCCACTTTGTCTCCAGTTGGCTTTGCCGCTTTCTCTATGGATTTCCGTTTCCAGAAGGGGTCATCACCCTATACATATAAAGAAGAAGGGTTACAGCTTGTATAAGTCAAAGATATTAGAGATGAAGAGGAAGTGTAATGCTTACAGCAGGCGGTTTGTTCTTGGTGTAGAAGGGACTCAGGCCGGTTTGACTACAGACCAGTTCCGATTCATTCAGAATCTTCTTTACACCTTCAGTAACTTCTTCCTCAGATAATTGGATGTTGCAGTGGCGTTGAGGATCGTCAACCTCACCGGTATATTCGCACATTAAACCGGGACGCCGGCTTAGCGGCAAGATACTCCAGGATATCCAACAGCGTACAAAATCCACACCTGTTAAACCGTTTGCCATAAAGGCCCGGAGCTTGGCGATTTGAGGAGCATATTTTGCCCTTTCTGAGGAGCTCAGGCGTTGTGGCATTGGGTGAGTATTGGATAATCTATGATCTCGGAAGCCGGGGAGGGGATTCTCATCTTCAGGCGAAGTGTCTCTGCAATAGAACCATGTTTGGTTCCATTCCTTTGGGTGGCTATGGTGTTTGGCATGAGGAAATTCCACTTCTTTCCGCTTTTGAATCGAAACACCACCAAGCTCTGTATTCGGGCCATTCACAAACTCTGTGCGCCGGTTTAAGTGAAAGAAATCCCGGAACAATTCTGCAGTTGGTTCTTCCTGTAAATAGGCTTCACAGAAGACTTGGAAATTGCATAAGTTGGAGACTGAATTGGGACCAATATCTTGTGGATGCAGTTGGAAGCTGGCAAGCACATCTCGATAAAATTTTGACCCTGGCGGTTTGAAGCCACGGCCTATATGGTCAACAAAGATTACCACTTCGCCTTGTCTTGGGGTTGGAGGATTCTCAGTTCCTGGGGCTCGCCATTTGATCTCAGTTTTCTTAGGCAGAGAGCCGATGCTAACCATCTCATCCAGTTGAGCCTCAGTAACCCGGGAACGAGCCCAGTTGCAGGCAGTGAATTGTTTGGCCATTGCAAAGCGAACAAACTGAGAATGAAAGGCAGGTTTATAAATATGCATGATCATACACAAGAGATAAGGGAGTAAGAAACGTACTGATATAATAAATGGTACAACCCGGAGACTAGTATAATGAGAAAGAAGGTAATGCTAGCGCAGGATTGATCAGACACTGTTAAACCGGAGCGTAATTATGAAGGTAACATGCTCTTCCGGTTTATCAGAGGGCTAATGGCATAGACTATTTATCCAATGTCAAATCGCTTATATTGGTGCGAGGAGAAACAGATCTCACAGTGATGTATAAAACTTTCGGATCTAGAGATAAGACAGAAAGGCTAAAATAATTGGATCTTGAAGGGGTGCAGAACTGGAGCAATTTTTGACACACAGATCAGTTGTTTGCGCATAAAGATTTGTGATGATCATGGTAGGTAAGCTACGGTAAGAGATGTATCAAGCATGAAGTGTCCATCTATTAAAGGAAGAACATGGAAGAATAGCACTGTAGAACTTCGGAAGAACTGCGAGGAATATCGAAACCCTAGAACAGATCTATGGTGAAAAAAGCAGAGAACTTACCGGAGCTAGTGAGGAATCGGAAGGGCGCCGCAGTTCTCTGGTGCGTTCAGGGCGATGCAGGGGCCAAGGTCGGAGCAGAAACGACAGTCGACAGTGGCGGCGGAGTTCCAGAGGCTGAGCGGCGTGAGGAAGATGATGCGAAGAGGCATGGGGGGAAACGGTGAAAATGACCCCTCGGTCCTATTTATAAGGCAAAGTGAAAAATGGCAAGTGCGGGAATTGAGGAGTCCAAAAAATGGATAAGTTAATAAAGGTGTCGCCTCGATAACTGGACATATATTAAATGAAGGAAATCTCCGATATCAACGAATGGATGACGTCAGGATGGTTTATCGTAATTTTGAAGTATGACATCATGGCGGTTTACAAGATCAAAAACGAAGACAAGAGAGAAGATTTTTTCTAAAGTGTGGAAGATTGACATGAACAAGTTCAAACCAATCTGGGGCCTAATGTTGGGGATATTACTACTGGAGGTAAACCGGCCTTGGGTAGCTGGGTTGACTCTTTGAAGATTAGAAGCCCATGAAGATGTAAAGATGCTAGCGCTTTACGGAGGGCCCAAAGGCGAGTTACAGTATGTAAATGTAAACCGGCCCAGTCATATAACTTGTATAGTAAGATAGAAAGAGAGAGGCCGAACCGGATACGTTTATAAACCATCTTCGGGACTCTGTGGCCCGGCGGGCGTCAACCTATGTATATAAAGGGACGACCCGGCCGCGGTTTAGAGACACACAACAACAACTCGAAAGCCAGACAAAGCGGATTCGCTCCCTGGCCTTCGAAACACTAGCAATACCAATCACAACTAGACGTAGGCTTTTACCTTCATCGAAGGGGCCGAACTAGTATAAACTCCCGTGTCCCCTTGTCTGGTTTAACCCCTTTAAGCTAACCCGTTGTGATGGCTCCACAACTAAGTCCTTTCACGAGGACATCTACCGTGACAAACCTATGACAGATGGGATGTTTCCTATGAAATCTAGTGGAAATGAATCCCATGGAAAAATTCCTATGGTTTACAATCCCACGAATCAAACAACCAAGATAGGAAAAATTTCTAAGGATTAGGATCATCCAAAATTCCTTTGAGAGTCCTTTGAATGAAAGAAGCCCTTAATCTATTTTATGATTCATGGAATTGTGCGTTGTAAAGCATAAAGTAAAAAACAAATAATGGCAATTCAACTAGAAAAAAAGTTTGGGTGGCTATGATATGGAAGATTCTAGAACAAAGGAGAGGCACTTGTGTTTTAAGGTTTGTGTATTATGCTTAAGTTCAACCATGGAGTATGCTAAATTGTACATGTGGCAAAATCCGGTGGGGGGCTAGAAGATGGTGCAAGGGGCCAAGTGGAGGGAGACTATGAAGGAGTGCACAAGTCCGAGATCCATATTTAAAGAGAGGGGGCGAGTGTCGGTGTCAAAACTGGTGGATCTCGGGTAGGGGGTCCCGAACTATGCGTCTAGGATCGATGGTAATAGGAGACAGGGGACACGATGTTTACCCAGGTTCGGGCCCTCTCTATGGAGGTAATACCCTACGTCCTACTTGATTGACATTGATGAATATGATTGTTACAAGAGTTGACCTACCACGAGATCGTAATGGCTAAACCCTAGAAGTCTAGCCTGTATGACTATGGTAATGAGTATATCCTTTCTGGACTAACCCCTCCGGTTTATATAGACACCGAGGGGATCTAGGGTTTACATAGAGTCGGTTACATAATAAGGAATCTTCATAGTCAGTCGCCAAGCTTTCCTTCCACGCCAAGGAGAGTCCAATCCGGACACATGTATAGTCTTCGGCCCTCATGTTTTCACAACCCATCAGTCCGGCCCATGGATAACAGGTCGGACGCCCGAGGACCCCTTAGTCCAGGACTCCCTCAGTAGCCCCCGAACCAGTCTTCAATAGCAAGGTGTTCAGCACAAATTGTCTTCGGCATTGCAAGGCGGGTTCCTCCTTTAATGATCTCCAAGTGATGTATTCGGCCATCGGTTCAATGTCGCTCCCCTTGGCTTCTGCGCGTTAAATAACTTTGCCTCCCACGTGTCAAGCAAAGGTGAAAGGTCAGGGTATTTTTGCAGATAACACCCCGTCCATGCAAAGAAGAGCGCCTATTAAAGAGATTGGATCCTAGATCCATTCGGCACCGCGCAGAGGAAATCCCCGGAAACTGCTTAGGATAAACCATTCCAGCATGGCCAGTGCCCCTAGCTCCTCCACCCATTCCAGCCCAGAGAAAGGCCAGTGGGAGAGGTGTTCAGTGCCTCACAACCATTTGATGAAGCTGCAGACGCAGGGGTTTCTTCCCCCTCACAGATCTAGTTCCTATTCGAGCGGGGCTAGATTCCTTCAATGGTGAGATTCAGGCAGAGGACTTCCCCAATCCATCCGGGGAGAGCGAGTATGTTTCGTCCCCTACCTGCTAAGGGGTGTTGGATTTCCCATTCATCTGTTCCTCCGAGGGCTTCTGGAATACTATGGCCTCCAGCTGCACAACTTCACCCCCGCCTCCATTCTGCACGTTGTGGGTTACGTCGCTTTATGTGAATTATTCCAGGGTATCGAGGCCCATTTCGAGCTGTTTAGGAAGTTGTTCTGTCTTGTCCCGCGTAATCACGAGGGGTCAGTATTCGAAGTGGGCGGAGCCAAAGTATGGCATATCGCTGATACCGGATATCTGAACGGCACACCAAGGAAGGCATTAGAAGAATGGCATTCCGAATGGTTCTATATTGAGTACGTCGCTCTTGCTGGCCCAATTCGAAAGGGTCTTCCTAAATTTGCGAGCGTTCCGCTGAAGAAACGCCACAGTTGGCATCCTCGGAGTCTTGAAGAGGATGATAGCGCAGAAATTTGCCAGCTTATGAGAAAGATAAAGACGCTTGCTCAGTCCAGACTCACAATAATCGAGGTAATGGCGATCTCCATAGTGCGTGGGGTTCAGCCGCTACAATACAGAGGGCTGCCCATGTGGCACTATAATGGAGAGGATGACGCCTCCCGCTATGGCTGGAAGGGTCCGGATACCCCCACCGCTCTGGCCAAAATATTAGCCGAACTATTTAAAGGGGAGGAAGAGGAGTTTCTTCGCATTAAGCGCAAAGATGGATATTCTATGTATAATCCTCCCAGTTGGGTAAGCTTCGACCCCTCTATTCCACTCATTCCCCTTCCGGATTACTTTTGATAAATTTCAAGTCTGTTTATCACAGCACTGCGGAAGGTCACCGAAGGACTTCATAGTCCTGCCCCACAGCCGAAGATCCACAACCGGCAGCTAGATCCTGGGTTTGAAGAGGATCCGCATATATTTGTGGTGCTTGCGGGGGGAGTGTTTTACGAGACAAGCTATGACGGCACAGAAGTGGCCATCACCGCCGACTACCCTGGCCTTCTTCTTGCTTCACATGTAAATAATTAAGAAACACCTTCTCTAAAAGAATGCTCTTATTCTGCCTCACCCACTGCACTATATCGTGCTTCACAGGGGAGACGTTCGGCGATTTCGAAGAGATCGGCTCCCGTGCCGGGCAAGCCTTGCAAGAGGAAAGAAAACGAAGACACAGCCGTGCCTTCATCGAAGAGGTATGAATTCACCAACCCGCACCTGGGCAGTCACGTCCAACCGTGACCTTCCTATTTTCCATGTGTCAGGAGGAAGGTGCGCCGGATTATATCCGGAGGTTCGAGCGGTCGTACTTTCCACATCCAGGATTCAAATCCTGTCGTGCAGACGGGGCTGATGCAGGGGCGATGTCGGACTGTCCTCCCACCGAGGACTCAGATGATGTATCCGTCACAAACTCAGAAGTGGAGAGTGCCATGAATCATCGGCGCCGCCGGGCCATTTTACAAGACCCTGGCTTTTCGAAAGAGTTGTTTAACGCCTTCAACGCGGCCGATGCATACATCCGGGCTGCTCGAGATGGGATTAACAGGGCCACAAAGCAACATTTGAAAGATGTGCTGGTAAATTTGCTTTGTCTGACTATGATAACCATATGCCAGCAGCCCCCGAGACTTAAAGGAGTTGAAACAACTGATTTAAGGATCAATGTACAACCAGGTGCTTACGGAAAAGAATACCCAGCTAGCTCAGGAACTAGAAAAGTGTAAGCACTAGCTGCTTGCTACCAATGCCGAACTGGATAAATACAAGGCATCTCTAGGTAATATTTTCCTCTATCAAAAATTCATGATGATACACCGATAGTGTGGATCTGGGTTCTAATCTTTGTGTTGGTTCGTTAGACCAAGTACGAGAGCAGCTGGACGCCGCTCGAAGCGAAGAACACGAAGCCAAAAAGCTACTAGCAGCAGGCGAGCGTGTATTGACAAAAGTCGTTGAAGAGAAAAAGAAACTCCAGGATTCGAACATCAAACTAGGCGAAGAGCTGAAAGATGTGCGAGCGCAGCTAGACGACTCTGTGAAGGAGAACAAGAAGCTCCGAGGCGGCATATTTAGTACGTGGTCGCTTTTGTCTTATAGCAGTTTGGAGGTAACAGTAGCTGATATAGCTGTAATTGCAGGTGTATTGACGAACCGCCCCGAAGAGGAAGTGTCCGGATCATCAAATGATCTTCTGCAAGGGCTGTCGCAGTTGCACGAGCAAGCTCGGCAGGCTATGCAGAGTGTAGCCAAGTCTTTATGGCCATCCGACTCCCCTCCAGGAAGCATGAAGAAGCTGGTAGAGTTGTTCAAGGGAGCGCGGCGGCGTATCCGGCTGTGGAAGATATCTGCCTGCCGAGAGGATGCGCAAGAGGCCTGGGCCATGGTGAAGACGCGCTATACCAAGCTGGATCCTAATCACATGGCTGGTGTCGGGCCGGTAGGGCCGAATGGGGAAGAAATTCCCGTTAGTATAGTATATGACCAAGTAGAGGTGGCCGCCAAATATTCTCAATAGGATTGTAAGTTAGACTGCCTCTTGGAAGGTGTAGAGGAAGAGCTGTTCGAGTCCAAGTGACTGTGTACTTTCCTCGTCTAGCTGAATTGTATATCATTTGTCATGGCAGACCTTTTCGCTTCAACCTCCAGACCCGAAGGTGCGGAGTGTTTCCGAATACCGTCGTGGCCGAATAGGCCGGGGTATGTCTGCAAAACTAGGCGTAGGGGTCATAGTTTCTTGAACAAACAAGTCGTATCCGGCTAGCTATGTTATATTACAATGATATCGTAAGAAACATCTTCCAGAGAGAATAGTTCCCTTAAGGGTTCATTTCTCTGGGTGTGCATGCATTTAATGTACACGTCCGAATTGTGATGCGAGCACCACAATTTGTATAACTTCTGGGGGTGCACAATGGTGTGAGTTTAGAAAACATGTTTAATTCACTGACTGAATATTCCCTTAAGAATGCTAGCTTTCGGCTTCACCCAGTTTGAGGTACACATCCGGATGACCCGGCAGTAACAATCGCAGAGTTACTCCCTTTATGCCCTAGCCAAACTAACGGGAACGTAGGGCATAAGCATAGGAGCCAGGCAACCCAGCTTGGCCAAAACTTAAGTCATATGGATGTATATAGTGGCAAAGAAAAGGTACATATGGAAAAACTCATATGTGAGGAGCTTAATGCTCAAGGAATGACAAGAACTTCTGTCCGAGAAGCCCCCAGGTACAAGTGACATACATATTTAGAGATGTACGTGTCGATGGTGTGCGGTCTAGCCATACCAAAGCGTTAAAGCAAGAAAGAAGAAAATAATCGGAAAAGAGAAAAAATAATGGAAACTATAGGGGAGGAGGAGACGAACAAGGGGTTTGGTGCTAGGCATAGAATCTCCGGAATCTGGCCGTGTTCCAGGGGTTCGGTTCGAGGCGATTGTCTGATGCATCATGAAGATGGTACCCTCCTCCGGTGAGAACTTCGTCAATTATGAAGGGACCCTCCCATTTCGGCTTGAGTTTGTCCTTTTTCTTTTCCGGCGGGCGTAGAACGAGTTCGCCAACGTTGTAAGTCTTGGCATGTACTTCTCTGCTTTGATATCTTTGAGCCTGCTGTTGGTAAAATGTCGAATAGGCTTTTGCGACATCGCGTTCCACCTCCAGGGCATCTAGGCCATCCAGCCGATCAAGCTCGGCTTCTCTCTCTTCATACATACGCACTCGTGGTGAGTCGTGAATAATATCGCAGGGCAATACCGCCTCTGCGCCATACACCATGAAGAAAGGTTTGTATCCGGTAGTGCGGTTGGGCATGGTCCACAGCCCCCAGAGTATGGAGTTGAGCTCCTCAACCCAATGCTTGTCTGATTCTTTCAAAGACTGCACTAGTCTTGGCTTGATGCCACTCATAATAAGACCGTTGGCTCGTTCGACTTGGCCGTTGGTTTGTGGGTGGTAGACAGAGGCGTAATCGAGTTTAATACCCAGATTAGTACACCAAGTTTTTACATCATCGGCTGTGAAATAGGAGCCGTTGTCAGTGATGTTGTTGTGTGGGACACCATAACGGTGCACAACACCGGATAAGAAGTCTATCACCGGGCCGGACTCAGCCGTTTTTACCGGCTTAGCCTCTATCCACTTAGTGAATTTGTCCACCATAACCAGCAGATATTTTTTTATGGCTTCCCCCTTAAGGGGTCCAACCATATCGAGTCCCCGGACCGCGAAAGGCCAAGTGATGGGGATTGTTTGTAAGGCGGTTGGGGGCATATGGCTTTGATTGGCAAAGAGTTGGCATCCGACGTAACATTGGACAAGGTCCTGTGTGTCTGCTCGGGCCGTCGGCCAATATAACCCTGTACGGAAGGCCTTGCTAACAAGGGCCCGAGCTGCGGCGTGGTGACGCCGTGTCCGGCATGAATTTCAGCCAAGAGCTGCCGCCCCTCTTCCCTGGATATACATCGCTGAAGGACTCCGGTGGTGCTGTTCTTGTAGAGCTCTCCATCATGAACCTTGTAGGCCTTTGAGCGCCGGACAATGCAGCGGGCCTCATTATGGTCCTTAGGAAGCTCTTTCTTGTTGAGGTAGGCTAGGAAGAGTTCGGTCCATGTGGCAATGACTGCCATGATGAGATGCACTGACGGTGTTATTTCGATGGCGGAGCCCCCGACGACGTCGGTTTTTCCGGGATCTTGGATTATGTTTGATTCCGGACTCGTATTGACGTTTTCCCCCTGCCACACCACGGATGGCGTAAAGAGCCTTTCCAGGAAAATATTAGGTGGGACGGGGTCATGCTTAGCGCCGATACGAGCAAGAACATCCGCCGCTTGATTACTTTCTCGAGCCACATGATGGAACTCGAGTCCTTCATACCGGGCCGACATTTTTATGATTGCATTACGATACGCTGCCATCTTCGGATCTTTAGCGTCGAAATCTCCATTTATTTGAGATATTGCAAGGTTGGAGTCCCCATATACTTCTAGGCATTGTATGACCATGGAGACAGCCATCCGGAGACCATGTAATAAGGCCTCGTATTCGGCTACATTATTGGAGTCTGTGTATAGTATTTGGAGATCGTACTAGACGATGTCTCCCTTAGGGGACGTTAAAACGACGCCCGTTCCTAACCCTGCCAGCATTTTGGAGCCGTCGAAGTACATGACCCAATTGGAGTATGTGCCGTACTCTTTAGGGAGTTCGGCCTCTGTCCATTCGGCGACGAAGTCAGCTAGTACTTCAGATTTGATAGCTCGACGTAGTTTATATGTAATGTCAAATGGGAGGATTTCAATGGCCCATTTGGCAATCCGGCCTGTAGCATCGCGGTTGTTTATGATGTCATTGAGTGGTACTTCGGAGGCCACCATGATCGAACACTCCTGGAAGTAGTGACGGAGCTTTTGGGATGCCATGAAGACCGCATATGATATATTTTGATAATGATGGTATCGGGATTTGCATGGTGTAAGGACAGTAGATACGTACTATACTGGCTTCTGAAGCAGGAATTTATGTCCGTCATGTTCTCGTTCGACGACGGGTACGGCGCTCACCACCTGTTGTTATGCCGATCTGTATAATAACATCGGTTCGCCGGTGTTTGGTGCGGCCAGGATTGGATTGCTCGCAAGACGGGTTTTCATTTCCTCCAGTCCAGCTGTTGCCACGTCCGTCCACACGAAGTGGTTGGTTCACCGTAGAAGGTGATAGAGTGGCAGTGCCTTTTCTCCCAATCTGGAGGTAAAGTGGCTTAGAGCTGCTACGCAACCCGCAAGTTTTTGAACTTGTTTAAGGTCTGTTGGATTAGCTAATTGTGAAAAAGCTCGGATTTTGGCTGGGTTTGCCTTGATTCCTCTATTGGAAACGATGAAGCCCAGCAGTTTTCAAGCGGGGGCGCCGAAGACACACTTTTCCGGGTTGAGCTTAATGTCATATGCCCGGAGGTTGTCGAATGTAAGACGTAAGTCGTCTATTAGTGTTTAAACGTGCCTAGTTTTGATGACGACATCATCGACGTAAGCTTCTACTTTTTTACCGATCTGTTTCTGCAGGCATGTTCGAATCATGTGTGGGTATGTGACGCCGGTGTTCTTGAGCCCAAAGGGCATGGTGTTGAAGAAGAATGGCCCATATGGTGTGTTAAATGTTGTTGCGGCTTGATCGTACTCCTTCATTTTGATTTGATGGTATCCGGAATATGCACCGAGGAAACACAGTGAGTCGTGTCCTACGGTGGTGTCGATGATTTGATTAATGCGGGGGAGGGAGAAGGGATCCTTAGGGCAAGCCTTGTTGAGGTCTTTCAAAACGATGCACAAGCGCCAGGATTTGTCCTTCTTTGGTACCATCACCAGGTTTGCCAGCCAGTCCGGATGTTTGATTTCTCTAATGAATCCAGCCTCGATGAGTTTGGCCAGCTCCTCCCCCATGGCTTGTCGCTTGGGTTCGGAAAAGCGTCGCAGTGATTGCTTGACCGGTTTGAACCCCTTTAATATATTGAGGCTATATTCGGCCAGATCGTGTGGGATCCCTGGCATATCTGAAGGGTACTAGGAGAATGTGTCCTAGTTTTCACACAGGAATTCTCGTAGTGCAGTGTCAACTGTTGGGTTTAGTTGAGCTCCGATAGATGCTGTCTTCTTGGGGTCCGTTGGGTGGACCTGTAATTTGACTATTTCTTCGGCTGGTCTAAAGGATGTGGATTTAGGGCGTTTATCGAGGATCACGTCGTCCTTGTCCACCGTGGAGTGTAGTGCGGTTAATTCATCAGCCGTGAGGGCTTCGCATAGCTCCTCTAGGGCCAGGGAAGCGGTTTTGTTTTCAGCACGGAGTGCTATGTCCGGATCACTGACGAGAGTGATTATAATGTTTGGTTCGGGCATTTTGAGCTTCATATACCCGTAATGGGGTATGTCCTAAAAGCATGTAAAAGCATCCCACCCCAGCATGGCGTGATATCCGCTCCTGAAAGGGGCCACTTGGAAAGTTATTTCTTCGGACCAATAGTTCTCCCGTGTGCCGAATACTACGTCAAGTGTGATTTTGCCCGTGCACAGCGCCTCCCGACTTGGAATAATTCCGCGGAAGGTTGTGTTACTTTGCATGATGCGGCTCCTGTCTATTTCCATTTTATGGAATGTGTCCTCATAAATGAGGTTTATTCCGCTGTCGCCGTCCATGAGGACCTTGGTAAGTCGAAACCCGTCCACGATGGGACTAAGGACTAACGCGGCTGGCGCTCGTACTATTCTGTACTTTGGTTCGTCACCAGTGTTGAATGTTATAGCCGTGTCATTCTAGTGGTTTATTGCAGCAATTTGGTAGACATCGGCGAGCTCGCGAAGCGCCCTTTTGCGCTTGTTGTTTGAAGCGAATGTCTCAAAGACCGTCAATACTCTTGAGTTATTGTCCCCTGGGGGATGCCGTTCTGGGTCGTCCTTGATAAGGATGTCCTCGCCGCTCTTGGCTACCTATCGTAGTATCCAACATGCTCTAAGGCTGTGGGTTGCCATGGTATCCGGTGTTGTATGTATTTTGCATGGGCCATCGAGCCAGCCCACCAGAACTGTGCCGTGCTGCATAGTGGTTTTATGTTTCTTGACTGCTTGACTGGGCGTGCCGCGAGGGTGCGCCCTTTTCGCCTGTAGGGGGAGTTGAGTTGGGACTGACGGTTCCTAGCGAGCTGCCTGAGTTTTCCAGGTGCTCTCCATCGCGCTGTACTTTTGTATGATGGTTGCTAAGTCGGCTAATCTAAGTATGCGGCGGTGATTGATTGCGTTGAGGATTCCTTCGTCTGCGCAATTGTTGCAGAACGCTGATATTGCATCCTCGTCACAGCAATATTTTACCTTGTCGTTGACAAGGAGGAATCTGGCCCAGAAGTGGTGGACCATTTCTTGAGACTGTTGTTTTATGCTCATGAGAGCGTCTATATCCGGGTGGGTGGTGGAATTAAATCCTAACCCCGACCTGACCGATTATCTGGAGTCTAACGACCTTCCGGGCTTAATAGTCCGGGTTTAGGAATATCATCTGATTGTTCAGGACCGCCATCCGATGCTATGTTCAGAGGGCTGGTCGCATCCTTTCGCGGGTGGGTATCCGGCTCTTCCTGATCGTTGATCCGAACAGAGTCCGTCTTCGGTATAGAAGAAGACTCACCGTCCTACTCCACGACTACCGCAATCTGGTGGGTGACCGGTAGGGTCTCGATTTCTCCTTGATCGGTTTTAGGCCCGATCTGATCGTAGTCTGTGGCTATTCCCAAAGCGGCGATGCGATCTAGGAGTTTGTTCAAAGACGAAAGCTCTATCGGATCCATCTGCTTGGAGTGCTCGAAGTTGATGCAAAGGGGATTTTCGATGCCCCGAGAGGTCATCGTCGGCTCAACGGCCGAACGGGCGATCATAGTAAAGCCGCCCAACCACAGTGTTTGGCCCGGGGCCAGAGCTCCCCCGGAGGTGATGTTGTCTTTAAGGACAAGGCGAGCCATCGAGCCTTTCGTCGACGGCACAATGGAACTCTCAATGAAAGCACCAATGTCGGTGTCAAAACCGGCGGATCTCGGGTAGGGGCTCCCGAACTGTGCGTCTAGGATCGATGGTAATAGGAGACAGGGGACACGATGTTTACCTAGGTTCGGGCCCTCTCTATGGAGGTAATACCCTACGTCCTGCTTGATTGATATTGATGAATATGAGTGTTACAAGAGTTGATCTACCACGAGATCGTAATGGCTAAACCCTAGAAATCTAGCATGTATGACTATGGTAATGAGTATATCCTTTCTGGACTAACCCCTCTGGTTTATATAGACAACAAGGGGATCTAGGGTTTGCATCGAGTTGGTGAGGGAGTCCTTGATTAGGGGGTATCCAGACAGTCGGACTATATCCTTTAGCCGGACTGTTGGACTATGAAGATACAAGATTGAAGACTTCGTCCCGTGTCCGGATGGGACTCTCCTTGGCGTGGAAGGCAAGCTTGGCATATGGATATGTAGATCTCCTTCCTTGTAACCGACTCTGTGTAACCCTAGCCCCCTTTGGTGTCTATATAAACCGGAGGGTTTAGTCCGTAGGATGGACAACAATAATCATACCATAGGCTAGGTTCTAGGGTTTAGCCTCTCTGATCTCGTGGTAGATCAACTCTTGTACTACTCATATCATCAAGAACAAGCAAGCAGGACATAGGGTTTTACCTCCATCAAGAGGGCCCGAACCTGGGTAAACATCGGGTCCCCTGCCTCCTGTTACCATCAGCCTAGACGCACAGTTCTGGACCCCCTACCCAAGATCAACCGGTTTTGACACTGACATTGGTGCTTTCATTGAGAGTTCCTGTGTGTCGTCATCATTAGGCTTGATGGCTCCTTCAATCATAGATAGTGATGCAGTCCAGGGTGAGACTTTTCTCCCCGGACAGATCTTTGTATTCGGCGGCTTCGCACTGCGGGCCAACTAGCTTAGCCATCTGGAGCAGATCGAGAGTTACGCCCCTGGCCACCAGGTCAGGTTTGGAAGCTTAAACTACACGACCGGTATCGATGAAGACTTGATCTTCGACGGATTCGAGCCCCTATCGAGTGCGCCACACGGTCACAATGAGCATGATTTAGCTCTACCATCGGACAGTGTTCGGGAGATCGCACCGGTAACCGCTCCGACCCTCAACTCGGAGCCAATTGTGCCATCCATGGACTGGTGGATAGACCCCGCCACGAAGGCCGCATCCTCGGCGGTGATCGAGCCAAGTGTCGACCTTACCCTTCACGGGAGCCATGACGCCGAACTACCGGATTCTTCCCCGGCCACGGACTCTGTACCGCCTGCGCCCGTGCCAATCGAATCCAACTGGGCGCCGATCATGGAGTTCACCTCTGCAGATATCTTTCAGCACTCGCCCTTCGGCGACATACTGAACTCATTAAGGTCTATCTCTCCTTGTCAGGAGAGTCCTGGCCGAACTATGTCCCGCAGGATTGGGATGCGGATGACGAAGAAATTCGCCGCCCACCCACCACCCACTTAGTAGCCACTGTCGATGATTTGACCGACATGCTCGACTTCGACTCCGAAGACATCGACGGTATGGACGACGATGTAGGAGACGAACAGGAACCACTGCCCACAGGGCACTGGACGGCCACTTCATCATATGGTGTATACATGGTGGACACACCCAAAGAAAATGACGACGAGGAACGGAAGGACGCAGCGAAGGATCGTTCCCTCGAGAAGCAGTCAAAGCGGCGGCGTAAGCGCCGCTCCAAATCCCGCCTCGGCAGAAACAGCGATCATATAGACCCAACGATAGAGCAGGGTGAGCCAGCGGATGACAAACACGGCATTGAACCACCGTCCGACCACGGCAACACGGAGAATCAAACCAAACAACCCGATTCCGGCGAAGATAACAGTCTAGATGACATCACACCGGACAGGCACCCAGAGCAACAGAATACCCATCAAAGGCTTTTTGCCACTGCAAGGAGTCTAGAAAAGCAGAAGCAAAGGCTCAGGGCTGCACAAGACACACTCAGAATTAGATGGAGTGAAGTACTCAACACTGCAGCAAAGTACGGCAGTAGTCGCCACACAAAGGGCTACCCAAAGCGAAAGCTG
The DNA here is from genome assembly GCF_018294505.1 of Triticum aestivum. Lineage (NCBI taxonomy): Eukaryota > Viridiplantae > Streptophyta > Magnoliopsida > Poales > Poaceae > Triticum > Triticum aestivum. The sequence continues at coordinate 195,232,882 of NC_057800.1, read as the reverse complement.
CTACCTGAATTCGATGAGGAGGCCTTAGATCCCCCGCAATCAAAAAATAAAAAAGACATCTGGTCAGATAGACGACCTCGTGGACAACATAGAGCGGCAAATGACGCCGCACACAAGCCAGTACGTGATCCACGTGAGGGCTCGCATCAAAAGGATAGCGCAACCAGATCCATCTACGGGCCAAGCAAGCGCGCTCCAGCACGCAATGCAACACAACAAAAATCCGAACATCATGGTACACCCAAATATAGGGGTGCAACACACCCCTATGTTTCACTGATGAGGTGCTGGACCATGAATTTCCAGAGGTATTCAAACCCGTAAACATAGAGGCATACGACGGAACGACAGACCCTGAGGTCTGGATTGAGGACTACATCCTCCATATCCACATGTCTCGGGGAGACAATCTCCACGCCATTAAGTACTTACCGCTCAAGCTCAAAGGGCCAGCTCGGCACTGGCTTAAAAGCCTCCCCGAAAACTCCATTGGAAGCTGGGAAGAGCTAAAGATGCTTTTCGGGAAAATTTTCAAGGGACCTATGTCCGACCACCGTATGCAGACGATTTAAGTCATATAACACAATAGCCTAGAGAGTCAGCCCGAAAGCTTTGTAACAGGTTTCTCACTAAAAAGAACCAAATAGTCGACTGTCCGGACGCAGAAGCCTTAGCAGCTTTCAAGCACATCGTTCGAGATGAATGGCTTGACAGACACCTTGGCCAAGAAAAGCCGAGAACGATGGCAGCATTAACAAGCCTCATGACCCGCTTTTGCGCGGGCGAGGACAGTTGGTTAGCCCGATGCAGCACCAACGACCCAAGTACATCCGAAGTCAGGGACGGAAATGGGAAGCCACGACGCAGCAAAAAAAGCGCCGGAATAAAGAAGACAGCCCGAAGAGCATGGCGGTAAACGCCGGATTCAGAAGCTCTCAGCCAGGTCAGCAAAAGCTGCCCTCCAAAGGCAACAGAGATGAACTGTCCAGCCTAAACAAGATTCTGGACAAAATATGTCAGGTCCACAGCACCTCGATAAACCTGCAAATCATACCCATAGAGAATGTTGGGTCTTTGAGCAGTCCAGCAATCTCAACGCCGAACACAAGGGGTAGGATACACCAAGCGAAGACGAGGATCAGCCTCGCCAGCAAAGCACTGGGGAACAGAAGAAACTCCCACCATAAGTCAAAACAGTAAACGTGCTACACGTGATAAAGGGTAGAAACAAAGCGGCACTCCTAGAGACACATGCCACAGGGCCTATCACCGCGGAGTTCAGCCAGTGGTCATCCCAACCGATCACCTTTGACCATCGGGATTACTCGGCAAGTATTCGACATGCAGGATTGGCTGCCTTGGTGTTAGACCCGATAATTGACGGATACCACTTCACTCGAGTCCTGATGGACGGCGGCAATAGTTTAAACCTGATATATCAGGACACAGTCCGCAAAATGGGGATAGACCCAACAAAAATCAGCCATAGAAATACTACCTTTAAAGGAGTAACGCCAAGCCCAGAAGCCCATTGCACGGGCTCCCTGCTACTAGAGGTTATATTCGGCTTTCCCGATAACTTCCGCAGTGAAAAGTTAACCTTCCACATCGCTCCGTTCCAAAGTGGCTATCAAGCACTACTCGGACGCGAAGCTTTCGCTCGCTTTAACGCAATACCGCATTACGCTTCTCTCATGCTTAAGATGCCCGGTCCACATGGCATCATTACAGTAAATGGAAATATTGAGCGCTCCTTGCGCGCGAAAGACCGTGTGGCCGCCTTGGCAGCTGCACACTAGACGGCCTCACCAACTAGAGCATTTGACGGGTCATTAAGACGACAGACGCGATTAGATGAGTCAGGTGCGGTTATATATAATTGATACAGGTTTGATGGCTATACCCCTATAACAATACAAGGCGCTCAACGCGTGTAAACAAGTGACAATTAGGCTCAACCTTACTTATCTTATACTGTACATGGTTTATTTAGTATAACCTACCTTTTTGCACGAAAACTTTTTAACTAAGTTCCTCTCTTTTACAGATGACAATCGTGCTACACCCGTCTAGGATACGGCACAATGGAGACACAGGCGCAGACGTGCAGCAGGGACCCGTTCCAAGGATTCTTTTTATATTAAGACCCTGCGTAAACCTTTTTTATTATCTCTTGTTGATACACATCCCCTGGATTCTCAATATAATTGAGAGGGATGCTGACGTATTGGCATGTGGCCACGTCAGAATTTTGCACGTACCTGGACACTAGGGGCTTATTACAAAGGGCACTGTTTAGGCCGGATTTACATAATAAAGACCGAATACCTTACGGAGTGTTCGCCGTCGCGAGTTTGGCCTTATATCCATCAGCTCCGAATCATGTATTTGGTCAAATGTTGGGTTTGCCCGGCTCCTATGTTTTGCTGCCTTATGTTACGCTCTATCGTCTAAGGCGGCACCAGGAGAACTACTGCGATTGTGCCCTGGTTCATCCGGACGAGCACCTCAGTAGAGAAAGCCAAAAACGGACTGTCATGATATAGCGTGAGACTGGTAAACCACTCGATGACCTAGCGGAATCTTCGGGATTCCTCCGCCTTAACGAAGGGCCGTTTCCCGGCCATGCATGTACGCGCCCCGAATCCGGATGAGCGCGGAGCCACCAGGGGCTATGTAGTAGCCCCACTGTCAAACTCCTCTGGCTAAGTGAAAGTGTTAAAGCATTATAGTCCGATTGCCTAATTCGCTGTGCTATCACCTCCTTAATGGACCAAGACGTTGGATCAAGTGTAAACATGCGTCTTCTGCGAACACCCTCGCATTATGTCGACTGGTAGTGTGTGTGCATGCATGCATGCGAGAAAGTTAGTGGTACAATTATAAAGAGAAGATGACCGTGTGGGTGTAAAAGAGTAGGTGAGGTCATAATCAATGTAAACTTGAATTCAAATATTTGAATAAGATATCATGATGTTTGAAATCCATGCATGCATGAATATAACTGAAATATGTGTGGTGTGGTTTGGAAACGAGCATGTTGTACTGTATACACATTGAACAAGGTCAGACTGATTTGAATTTGACATATCGATGGCAGACATCGTTTGGACACAGTGCATCCGTGCATGGACACACTATTCTAATTGGAGATGATGGGTGGCTTTCGCATCACATATCTATATCTATACACCTATATATTATATTTTATATTTTTATATAGTGTGCGGACAACTTTAACTTTGAAAGATGGTCGTTGGATGAAGCCAATCCGATGGTGCAAATTTGAGCACTACTGACCGTTGAATATCATCTAGATTCCACCAGATTTTGCCACATGTACAATCTAGAAGACTCCATGGTTGAACTTAAGCATAATGCACAAACCTCAAAACACAAGCACTTCTTTGTTCTAAAATCTTCCGTATCATAATTGCCCAATTGTTTTTCTACATGATTTGCCATTATTTGTTTTTTACTTTATGCTTTACAATGCACAATTCCCTGAAGATTAAAATAGATTAGTTTTCTTATTAAAACTAGATGATTTTGAATGAAATGAACTATAAGAATTAAATGAACATCTACATCATGCATATATGACTCAAACCTTACATGCTATAATGTGGTATTTATTCATAATTTGGTTGCCAAATCTCATGCGTGCAATGCACGTGTACCTTACTAGTCTAAATGGTGTTTGTGTGTGTGTTGTGCGTGTTAAACACATTGTATGTAGTATCATACATGGTTTTGATTCCAAACATCTAGCTAGAGCATACATGTACTATGATTTGAATTCAACATAAAATGGATACATATATTTGAACTTGAGATCGAATATACATGTAGTTCTTATTTATATAGGAACTTACTTCTCCTATATTCATGTCATGTGTTGTGAAGATAATATTTAGATGGTTGTATAACTAACCTGAGTACAATCCCATTCAAACAAGGAAAATATACTCAAATTTAGTCCATATGCTAGACAACACATATTGTTTTTTTATTGTTGAGGGAAGTGCAAATTGTTTTGGTACTGTACACATTATGTTTGTTGTCACGATTTTTTTAGTTTTTGTTGTTGTATTTGAATGCATTTCTAGTAATATAGTAAAACATGACATGGCTCTCTCTAGTGATGAGGTGCAAGTTGTCTTTTCTTGGGTTACACGTTAAGATTGTTCTCCCGAAATTTCAAGTCGCGCCTTGTTATGCTGAAATTTCAAGCTAGCATCTCTGTCTATCGTGCTGTGAAACTCCCACCTCTTAAACCCGCGCCATGTTACTCTGAAATATTCTAGATATATCTTTGTCTCGTTGTGCTCCAAAAACTCCCTCCCTCTCAACCCACGCTTTGCTATCAGAAAATTACAACGCGCGCGAAAACTCCCACCTCCTGCGAAATCCTAACACACAAAATGCCCGTGATACCCCTGAACCGAAAGAACCGCCTAGCTCAGATCGGTGGGGGTACTTTCGTAACTTACCGCACATTTTAGACAAGCGTGTCCGTAAGGTTTTAGTTCCCCACTGCCATCCCATCCGCCCACCCATTCGTACACCGAGGCCGCGAAAACCCATGAAGCCCCACACCCTCCTCCCTCCGCCACCCAGCCGGATCCTCTTCCCCGATGACGTCATCCATAGCAACACCTCGACGTCCGTCATCCACCGTACCGTATGAGGATCCATCGTCGATCTTGTCGTCCCGCCGGTTCAGCCACCCCATCCACGGTGATGTCGCCGGCCACTTCCTCCATGACATCGCTCCCTCGGCGGCGACGTCCACATCAGTAGGAGCTGCTGCTGCTTTAGCTCTTGCTCACGCTGCTGCTCTGCTCTTGCTCTTGGTCCCTGCCTGCTCTACTCTTGCTATTGCTCTTGCTTGCGCTGCTGCTCTCGCTCTTTCTCTTGCTTGCGATGGTGCTCCGACTTGGCTACACTTCAGTCGAGTGAATCAACTTTTGGGTCAGTCAATTTTCAGGGGGTGGGGGGTTTGCCGGTGTTAACGAAGAACCAGCAACAGCGGGGAGGGAGGCTCACCGGACAGGTACCCCACTATCTATCTTAGGGTTCAGGGAGGGGGCGGTGGTGGGGCGGTGGCATGCAGATCACCGGAGAAAAAGCTTGGCTCGGGGGGCCGAGAGGGATGGCCGGGGCGGCGGCGGACCTGCGGTGGGGAGTGGTTTCAGGGCGGGTGGGGCGGCGCACCGCCGGCCGCGGGCAGCGGGGAGCGGCTCTTTGGCCGGTGGTGGCTGGCGGCTCAGGGGGTGGAGGTTGAAGATGAACTGCTTCACGACCAGCTGCCCCGGCTCTCGCACGCGCTGCTGCTACTGCTTTTTTGCTACTAGTGCATTCAGTTTCGACAGTAAGAATCAGTTTCGACAGCAAAATTCAGTTTCGACAGTTAAGTTCAGTTTCGACAGTTAAATTCAGTTTTGACAGTTAAGTTCAGAGATGAGTGGCTGATGTATTTTACATCTAGCACTTTGTGGTTATGTATTTTACGTCATCTATTGGAGATGCTATTAGAATTCCACTCAGGTTAACATTGTCTCTCTTGTCCTGCTTCAGCCTCGGCGTCGTGCAACTCACCGGACCTACTCCAATGATGAAACCCTCCATCACAGCGGAGCAGTACCCCGGGCTCCATCTCCAGGCGCCTGAGATCTTCTTCCCCTCCTCCGACAGCCAAGTCAGTCGGAGCATCCTCATTGACCAACCCAATCGCGCTGAGATCGACATGGCTTCACCAAAGAGGTTGTACACTTGTTGCATCTCTTTTTTACTCTACATGTTACATATATTGTCCAGTGAGCACACGTAGTAATATGAAATACGATTATTTTATCCTACTATATGACAAGCAGTGAGGTACCATGCAACTTAGCTATCTGTGATGGACTCTCTTGAATGCCATCATTATTTATCTCTGCGTGTTTGAGTTGTGCATTTGTCGATGGGCCTGGGAGTTGAGCTAGTAGGGCAGTGGCCTGGGTCCAAAGTAGTAGAATTAGCACAAAAACATTTTTTGAGTGTAGGCTTTTCCTTGGTCAAGCCTGCCTACTAGAATCCCCAGTGCTTGAAAGGAAAAGTGAAGGAAAAACATAGGAATTGGAAAGTTTCCTATGGTACTACTACACATGCATTTGGTTCAAAGGAATGGAGCAACGGAAAACTGTAGGATTGGTTCCTTTAGTGTCTCCTTGAAAGAAAATTCATAGGAATTCTAATTTCCACTTGTCCTCCATTTCAAATTCCTATTCATGAAGCACAAGACTAAGAGATAGTAGCATAACATCATTATAACCGTACATTTTCTTGTGGTTTGACTTAATCTCACCATGCTTCTTTGCATCCTGTGATCTTCCTATTCTTGTGAACCAAACACCCAGATTGGCAGAAATCCTATGATTTTAAATTCTCTGTGTTGCATGTGCATTCCTATCCTAGTCCTGTCTATTTCCTATCCCTGCATTGTTAGAATCCTCAAATTCAAACAAGCCCTTACACAATTACTTCTATTACAGATATGTGTCAAAGAAAACCTTGTGTGGTTTGCCATGCTCCTGTTGCGCTGTGTTCCACCCCAGCTCAGATGCTCCAACGACAGAAGGGTTCACCACAGCAGGGATCCGCTCTCCAGACTGTCTTTCGACGACATAGATCTTCTTCCCCGCCGCCGGCAGCCACGACAACTGCACTACCATCATCAACTGAGTAGATGACCTTGAGGACAACACGGGTCCGCAAGAGAGGTCGCACTCTTCCGTGTCTGCTTACGTTATGCATGGCTTAATATGATGACATGCTACTTTATCATCGTGTTCACCTATTAGACTCTGAGTCAGGTCCAAACTAATGCTGAAACTTGAGTTTTTAAATGGTTGTGGGGTACATATTAGGGCAGAAATCAGTACTATCTGGTTAATCTTGGGTTCCTAATATGAGTTTCATGTTGGGTGTAAACAAACATTAAAGGAGCTAATATCTATATTTTTTAACTAAAGCTATTATCTGCCTGCTATGATTGGTTTTGGGTCTATCCAAAGTTGGCTACCATCACTCTGGATTTGTGCATGCACTCCTTACATAATCTCACTATGTTTTATTCCCATGCATGTCAGTTATTGTACACAATGGAACTGAACATGTAGAGCAAAAGAGACGAGCCTTGCATGGCAATAACATTTCATGCATACGTCGCTCCATGTTGGGCACAAAGGCAGCCCCCCTCCACCCATTTCAGAATCTAATCAAGAGGAAGATAATTGTTCTAAGGGGGATTCAGAAGGAGAAGACCACTCCTATTTACCTCCCGAGGTCTTCGCTCTAACTTGGCATGCTGATGTTGGTAATATCATGCATGTGGTGCCTTGCATTGCTTACTTTATACATCAAATATGTCATCTGCTTAGTTTAGACATGCTTTGTTTGAATGCCATCTATTTAGTTTCTTTATGGTATATGTGAATCATGCGGTTCAATCTTGTTTAGCCAGGCATCATATATGTGAATTTTGCAATGCCACCCTAGTTAGCCAGTCATCTTATATGTGAATTATATCATGCGATCATTTTTTTATTACATGTTAATTTTGTCAACAATTTTAGTACATTTACTCTTCCTGTGCATCAGCCATTCGGCACGGTCATGGAAAAAATCTAGAGTGGAAACAAGGTCTTTAGAGCAGACAATAATATCCGACGAAGCGCGTGTCTTGATGGTTACGGATAGCTCCTCAGAGGAGGATTCAAAGACAGATGACCAGTCCTATCCCCCCCCCCAAGGTGCATGCTCTAATTTGGCAGGGTTATGTTGCTCATATCGTGCGTATTGTATCTTGCATTGCTATGTCATTTGTTTAGTTTAGACATGCTTTGTGTGAATGTGTAACACCCACGATGCGGCTATATCTCCCACGTGTTGAAGCACGACATAGAGGCATAACCGCATTGTAAGCAATGTCGCAAGTGGGGTAATCTTCACACAACCCATGTAATGAATAAGGGAAAAGGTACATAGTTGGCTTACACTCGCCACGTCACACAATAGCATAAATATCATTACATTCATCCAGATACAATCAAGGTCCGACTACGGAACCAAAATAAAGAATAACCCCAAATGCAACAAAGTTCCCGATCGCCCCAACTGGGCACCACTACTGATCATCTGGAAAAGAAACGTAGTATCGTCCTGAATCCTCATCGAACTCCAACTTGAGCTCAGTCGAATCTCCTGGAGCGGTATCATCGGTCCCTGCATCTGGTTTTCGAAGTAATCTGTGAGTCACGGGGACTCAGCAATCTCACACCCTCGCGATCAAGACTATTTAAGCTTATAGGAAGGGTAAAAGTATGAGGTGGAGTTGCAGCAAGCACTAGCATATATGGTGGCTAACATACGCAAAAGAGAGCGAGAAGAGAAGGCAAAGGCACGGTCGATAAACTATGATCAAGAAGTGATCCTAGAACAACCTACGTTCAAGAATAACACGAGACCGTGTTCTCTTCCCGGACTCCGCTGAAATGAGACCATCATGGCCACACACTCTGTTGATTCATTTTAATTAAGTTAAGTTTAAGGTTATCTACAACCGAACATTAACAAATTCCCATCTGCCCATAAGCGTGGGCACGGCTTTCAAAAGATCAAATCCCTGAAGGGGAGTCCCAACTTATCCCATCACAAGCTCTCACGGTCAACAAAGGATATTGCTTCTCCCAAGACAATCCGATCAGACTCGGAATCCCGGTTACAAGACATCTCGACAATGGTAAAACTAAACCAGCAAAGCCGCCTGAATGTGCCGACAAATCCCGATAGGAGTTGCACATATCTCATTCTCAGGGCACACTCAGATGAGACATCCTACAAGTAAAACCAACCCTCAAGTTGCCCCGAGGTGGCCCCGCAGTCTACTCGGTTCGGACCAACACTCAGAGGAGCACTGGCCCAGGGGGGTTTAAATAAAGATGACCCTCGGGCTCCGGAAACCCAAGGGAAAAGAGGCTAGGTGGCAAATGGTAAAACCAATGTTGGGCATTGCTAGAAGAGTTTTATTCAAGTCGAACTGTCAAGGGGTTCCCATTATAACCCAACCGTGTAAGGAACGCAAAATCAAGGAACATAACACCGGTATGATGGAAACTTGGGCGGCAAGAGTGGAACAAAACACCAGGCATAAGGCCGAGCCTTCCACCCTTTACCAAGTATATAGGTGCATTAAAGTAGACAAAATATAATAATGATATCCCAACAATAAACATGTTCCAACAAGGAACAAATTCCAATGTTCACCTGCAACTAGCAACGCTATAAGAGGGGCTGAGCAAAGCGGTAACATAGCGAAACAACGGTTTGCTAGAACAAGGTGGGTTAGAGGTTTGACATGGCAATATGGGAGGCATGATAATCAAGTGGTAGGTGTCGTATCATAGGCATAGAAAATGAGCGAGCATCTAGCAAGCAAAGATAGAAGTGATTTTGAGGGTATGGTCATCTTGCCTGCAAAGTTCTCTGAGTTGACGTTAGCTTGATCCTCGTAAGCGTACTCAACGGGTTCCTTGATCACGTACTCGTCTCCCGGCTCTACCCAAACTAAGAACACAAGCAAAGGTAGACACAATCAACCACGTGCAATGCGCAAGCAACAATGATGCAAAAACATGGCATGATATTCGGGATGTTATATGCGATGCATATGCATGCTTCAGAAAGGAATGATTGAACCTGGCCTCAACTTGGAATACCAAGAGTTCCACTGGAAAGAGGAGTTGATTTCGGTCGAAATCGATATAAAGATCACCGGAATCGGATGCACGGTTTGGAAATGGCAAGCAAAACAAATATGGCACCAATCCGCGATTAACAGCACGAGGCCATCTAAATGCATCAAGAATAACAAGCTACTGCACTTTGACATAGCAACAAAATACATGGCAGGGATCCACTCAAGATGCTTGAAAAAATATGAACACTGAGCTACGACTAATTCACTCAATAGCAGGTTCAAACAAGCATGGCAAAAGTGCAAAAGATATCAGGTTACAGACTTAGTGAAAATAACATGTCAGGAATTTAACATCAGAAGCAATGTTTCGAGCAAGATAACAACATGCTACAGGAACATATCAAGGTAAAGCAAGGCATGGCATGAAGCTACTCAAAGCATACAACAAAAGTCCCTTACTGACCATAAGCCAAAAGGGATCAGAAAATACAATGGCAACCATGTGAACATAGCAATTATCGTTAATAGATTCAGACTTAGTAGAAAACTGGAACATGGCAAAACAAATATTGAGTAGGCATGTTTATGAGCTCGATGCAATCACCACAAGGCATTGCATGACAAACTAAGAATACACCCACCAAGTAGACATGGCATAGAAGCTAAACATGGCAAGAACAACAACATAGCATGCATGGATCAACTACAACAAGCTCGGCAAAAATGCTTAACATGTAAACAATCTGTCAGGAACATTTTATAGCAAAAATAGAGCTCGATTGAGTCAATCTAGGGTGCTCCATAATTGAAAACAAAGACATGGATGGATAGATCACAACAAATCTACAAAACATCCTTACTAATCCTGCTTAAAAGAGGCATGGATCACTCTGTAACAACATGAATACATGGCATAAAAATATAATCAGGAAAATGACTTACAAGATTTCTAAGTCCTTGAAATCAGCAACATTATGAGAGCTACTTTGCATGCTTGTGCTAGTCACCACAGAGATCACAAAAATACATGGCATACAGCCCTGTAAAGATGGCATGGCATACTTCAAAACTCATGTAGGGCTCAAGTTCATAGGAGGCACACATCAATCATGGCAAAAATGACAAATGTCCAATTACTGACATGAATCTGAAACTAACATAAACTAGCACTCTTGCAACAGCATTTATGGCATCAAGATGAGCTCAAATGGACATGTGCATTGAGATGAAACGAAGTACTCGTTGAGACGAACATTTCGATATGCTACACGCCCGAAACGGAGCCACGGTTGCAGAGTTATGACATGACGAACATATGCAAAAATTACTATGATGAGGGCAAAAAGTCAGTCGAGGTTAGGGTTCCAGATCTGGATCCGGATCGGGGCACTGTAGTGGCGCGCTTCCTAAGGTTCACCGGCCGGAGTTCGTGCTCGCCGGGGATCGGAGAAAGGGCCGGCGAGGTCAGGGCAGGACGGTGAGGTGGCGGCCGGAGCGGGCGGCGACGGCGATGCCGGGCGGCGGCCGGAGCGAGGCGGCGCGGCGGCTGATAGGCGATGGCGTCGAGGCGCAGCAGAGCGGTGAAGGTAGCCGGGCGGCGCGGAGGAGCCGGGCCTCGGGGGCTCTCCCTGGGCCCGAGCAGGCCGGCGGCAAAGGGGAGGCGGCCGAGCCAATGGGGCAATGACACGTGGTGGCGGCAGGGCAAGTCGGACACGTTCGGCCTGAATCGGACGCGTCTGGCGGCGAGATGTGGGAGGAGACTAGGTTAGGTTTGGAATGATCCGAAAATTTCGGGGGAGTGGACTTTTTATAGATAGGAGGAGCTAGGAGGCTCCAAATTGAGCACGGTTTGCAGCAACACGATCGTGATCGAACGACCTAGATGATGGAGGGGGTTTAGGTGGGTTTTGGGCCACTTTGGAGGGGTGTTGGGCTGCAACACACACGGGGCCTTCTCGGTCCCTCGGTTAACCGTTGGAGTATCAAACAAAGCCCAAATGGCACGAAACTTGACATGCGGTCTACCAGTAGTAACCCAAGGCCGCTTGGCAAGTCTCGGTCCAATCCGAGAATGTTTAATACCCGCACACAAAAAGAGGTAGAAAGGGACACCAGAGGACATAGGAGCGCCGGAATGGAAAATGGACAACGGGGAAAATGCTCGGATGCATGAGACGAACACGTATGCAAATGCGATGCACATGATGACATGATATGAGATGCATGACAAAGACAAAAGCACACGAAGACAAAAACCCGACAATGAGGAAATATCATAACTTAGTGCCGGAAATGGCAAGAGTTCGAATACAAATATGGTAGGTTACATACAGGGTGTTACAACACTCCACCACTACGAAAGGATCTCGTCCTGAGATCTAGGGCTGGAAAAACTCCGGGTACTCAGAACGGAGGTGGTCCTCGCGTTCCTAGGTGGCTTCACGGTCGGAATGCTGTGACCACTTGACTTTCAGGAATTTGATAGACTTGTTGCGAGTCTTGCGCTCAGTTTCTTGAAGAATAGCAATGGGGTTCTCATGATAAGACATGTCTTCTTGGAGATCAATCTCGTCAAAGTTGATGGTGCGGTCAGGAGTCTTGAAACACTTGCGAAGCTGAGACACATGGAACACGTCGTGCACGTTTGCAAAGTTGGACGGAAGCTCAAGTTGATAGGCGAGATTGCCTCTTTTGCCAATGATATTGAAAGGACCCACATATCTAGGGGCAAGCTTCCCTTTGATAGCGAAATGACGAGTACCTTTCATTGGAGAGACACGGAGGTAGACATGGTCTCCGATCTCGAAAGCCAAGTCATGATGCTTGCTATCATAGTAACTCTTCTCGCGCGAATGCACGGCTTTGAGATTTTCACAAATGACTTTGCTCATTTCTTCAGCCTCTGTGATCAAGTCATTGCCAAGAAGTTGATGGTCACCAGTCTCTGACCAGTTAAGAGGAGTACGGCACTTCCTACCATAGAGAATCTCGAATGGGGCCTTGCCCGAACTCGCTTGGAAGTTGCTGTTGTAGGAGAACTCAACATATGGAAGACAATCTTCCCACTTCATACCGAAAGAGATGACACATGCCCTAGCATATCTTCAAGAATTTGATTGACACACTCGACTTGGCCACTAGTTTGAGGATGAAAAGTTGTGCTGAAGCGAATGTTGGTGCCCATGGCCTTCTGAAAAGAATCCCAGAACTTAGAGGTGAAGATGCTCCCACGATCAGAAGATATCAACTGCGGAATGCCGTGCAGAGAGACAATCCTGGAGGTATATAGCTCTGCCAACTGAGCTGCTGTGATAGATTCTTTGATAGGAAGAAAATGAGCCACTTTAGTGAGCTTGTCGATGACAACGAAGATAGCATCATTGCCACGCTTGGACTTTGTAAATCCAGTCATGAAGTCCATCTCAATATGGTCAAACTTCCATTCTGGAATGGCAAGAGGTTGGAGGAGAACAGCTGGCTGTTCGTGTTCTGCTTTCACTCTTCTGCAGACATCACATTCATTCACGAACTGAGCAATCTCGCGCTTCATTCGAGTCCACCAATATGACTGCTTGAGGTCCTAGTACATCTTTGTACTTCCAGGGTGGATAGAGAGGAGTGAATTGTGAGCTTCGTTCATAATGACTTTACAAAGGTCACCCTTAGGAACAACAATGCGATCCTCGAAGAATAGAGTATCCTTGTCATCAAGAAGATAGCACTTGTACTTGGGTTGACTCTTGGCAATCCCAATCTTCACCTTCTTCACCATAGCATCAAGAAGTTGAGCCTCACGAATCTGATCTTCCAAAGTAGGAGAGACTTAAAGGTTGGCAAGAAATCCTTGAGGAACAACTTGAAGATTGAGTTTGCGGAAAGCTTCACAAAGCTTCGGTTGGTGGGGCTTGATAATCAAACTGTAGCAGTAAGCCTTCCTGCTCAATGCGTCAGCAATTACATTGACCTTGCCTAGAGTATATTCGAAACTGTAGCAGTCTGCCTGATGTTGAGGTTTGGCTGAGTGAAGATGTACTTGAGACTCTTATGATCAGTGAAGATGCCCACTTTTCTTCCCAACAAGAGATGTCTCCATGTTAAAAGAACATGGACAACTGCCGCCAACTCGAGGTCATGAGTGGGTTAATTCTTTTCGTTGGGCTTTAACTGGCGAGAGGTATAGGCCACAAGTTTCTTATCTTGCATCAATGCTGCACCAAGACCTAGAAGGGAAGCACCACAGAAGACCTCGTACAGTTTGGATTCATCTGGAGGAGTCAGAACTGGAGCAGTAACTAACTTCTCTTTCAGGGTCTTGAAAGAGATGTCACATTCAGGCGACCAGACATACTTCACATGCTTCTGGAGAAGGTTGGAAAGAGGCTTCGCAATCTTAGAGAAGTTCTCCACGAACCTTCGACAATAGCTTGCGAGCCCAAGGAAGCTGCAGAGTTGCTTCACATTTTGAGGTGGTTCCCAATTAACAATTGCAGACACCTTCCCAGGATTAACAGCTATGCCCTTGGCGGAGATGATATGCCGAAGGTAGAGAGCCTCATCAAGCCAAAACTCACACTTTGTAAACTTCGCATAGAACTGATGTTCTCTAAGTTTATCCAGCACCAATCTCAAATGCTTGGCATGATCCTCCTTGTTGTTGGAAAAGACCAAAATATCATCGAGGTAGACCAAGACGAAGTCATTTGTGTAGGCGTTGAAGATGAAGTTCATCATGCGAGAGAATGTTGGAGGTGCATTGACAAGGCCGAAAGACATGAGAGTGTATTCATATGAACCATAGCTTGTTCTGAATGATGTCTTGGGGATATCTTCTTCACGAATGCAAATCTGATGATAGCCCATACGGAGGTCAAGCTTGGAAAATACTTGAGCACCTTTGAGTTTTTCGAAAAGCTCATTGATGTTGGGAAGTAGGTACTTGTTCTATATGGTCTTCTTGTTCAATGGGCGGTAGTCGACACAAAGTCGGTCCATTCCATCCTTTTTCTTGACAAAAAGAACACCACAACCCCATGGAGAAGAACTTGGTTGGATGAGACCCATACGCTCTTTAATATCGAGTTGCTTCTTTAGCTCCTTCAACTCTTCAGGTCCAAGCTTGTAAGGACGTTCGCAAACAGGTTCTGTGCCAGACTCAAGATCGATGACGAATTCAACTGGCCAGTGCGGAGGCATTCCTGGAAGCTCTTCTGGAAAGACGTCTTGGTATTCGCAAACGACTGGAATCTGAGAGATGGCATCCAACTTGCCTTTCTCATTGAGAGAAAACAGTCGAATGGTATTATCACGAGTGGCAAAGACGATTACATCCTTAGACGAATGTGTCAACTAACTCTGTCTGGCAGCACAATCAAGCTGAGCCTTGTTCTTAGAAAGCCAGTCCATTCCGATAATAAGATCAATATCCGAGTTACCAAGGACCATTGGAGAAGAAAGAAACTTGAAGTCGTCCATCATGATAGAAACATCCGGAGCAACCAAACTAGAAGTCATAAGCTTTCCGGGAGAAACAACTTGCATGACTTTGGGCAAAACCTCTGTGTCAACATTGTGCTTCGATGCAAATGGGAATGACAAGAAAGAACGCGATGCACCAGTATCAAAAAGTACTTTTGCAGGAACATCGTTAACAGGAAGGTTACCCATAATCACATCTGACGAGTCCTCTGCCCGAGCTGCATTCATCATGTTGACCATGGCATGCTTGGGATTATGCTTGACCACTGCAGTGCTGGCAGATCTCACAGGAGGAGGAGGAGGAAGACGCCTCTGATTAAAGCATTTGTTGGCATAGAGATCCTTCTGCTGACACTTGTTGCACGTGACCTCTGAAAGCGGATGGTGATACGGAGCACTTGATCTTGGAGCTTGAGACGAAGTCTTGTTCTGGAAGCCTGGGTTGGGTGGGTGGGAACATCCATTGCCACCTTTGCTCTTCTACTGATAAGGCTGGCGGAATGGAGGAGGAGGAGGCAACCAATACTTTTGCTTCTTAGTTGCCACTTGAGTTGAAGAAGGAGTTTCATCCCTGACTCGTTTCTTGGAAGCATCGCACTTGAGTTGAGCAGTCTCTTGTTTCAGTGCCATATTGTAAAACTCATCGTACTTCTGCGGATCAAAAAGCACGAGAGCTAGCTGGAGATCTTCTCTGAGGCCACCTCTGAACTGATAAATCATGCTCTTCTCATCAGGGACGTCTTGCTTAGCGAAACGAGCGAGCTTCTGGAACATGATGTTATACTAGTAAACAGACATGCTGCCTTGCTTCAGGTTGCGGAATTCCTCACGCTTGCTCTCAACAACACTTTGAGGAATGCGATGAGCTCTGAAGTCTTGATGGAATTCATCCCAGGTAATCACACGACCTCCTCTAGAATCTTTGTATTGCTGATACCACTCTGAAGCTTGGTCTTTGAGTTGGAACGAAGAGAACTTGACAAAGTCCTCAGGCCTGACGTTACTGCACTCGAAATGCTTGTAGATATCCACGAGCCAATCATCAGTGTCTGTTGCCTCGACACAGTTGCTGAAGGTCTTTGGCTAGTTAGCGAGGAACTGGTTGAGTGTAGCAAACTGATTCTGATTGTTGCCATGGCCCTGGTTCCCTTGGTTGCGCTCTTGCAAGAGTTGCATGATCAGCCACATGTTTGCATTGGTAGAGGCCATCACAGCTTGCCATGCCTTCGGATGTGGAGGTGGTGGCGGCGGTTTAGGATTCTGACGTGTTGGAGGAGCCATCCTGAAGAGGGTGACATCCGTTAGCATCATGACAGACATATATTCAAGCTGAATCAAATGGATCGAAATTGCAACATATAGTCTTAACATCCGAACAAAATGAACGAATGCAATCCAATTGAAATGGTCACACTTCCATAAATTGAGAAGCCACTTAGATAGAGGTAGATGAATAAAACAAAGAGGTACGGACAAGAACAAATACTTCGTGAGGATTACCCAATCACAAACCAAATATCCGTGGAAGAAATACTAGAGCTACATCGGAGCTCAACTCCCCGGGACAACACCTCGGAGCTCAACTCCCCGGGACACTGCCACAACCCCTAAATGTCAGGAGGCACCAAGAACAATGTTCTCATCACAAAAACATCGGAACGATTCCAAGATACCCGCGTGATCCTAAAAAAAATAGTGAAATTTGAGAAGAGAAGAGTCAAAACTCTACGTCAGGATGCCTCACCAGAGCGACAAAGGGACTTAGGAGTAAAAAGAATCCTACTCTCCGATATATATAATACTAAATGACTCAAAACATTTTTTTGAACTCAACAACGCCAATGATTCGATCAAGCAGGGGGCTCCTAAGGTCGGGGAAGGCTCTGATTACCAACTTGTAACACCCACGATGCAGCTATATCTCCCACGTGTCGAAGCACGACTTAGAGGCATAACCGCATTGTAAGCAATGTCGCAAGTGGGATAATCTTCACACAACCCATGTAATGAATAAGGGAAAAAGGTACATAGTTGGCTTACACTCGCCACGTCAAACAATAGCATGAATATCATTACATTATTCTAGATACAATCAAGCTCTGACTACGGAACCAAAGTAAAGAACAACCACAAAAACAAACAAAGTCCCCGATCGCCCCAACTGGGCACCACTACTGATCATCTGGAAAAGAAACGTAGTATCGTCCTGAGTCCTCACCGAACTCCCACTTGAGCTCAGCAGAATCTCCTGGAGTGGTATCATCGGTCCCTTCATCTGGTTTTGGAATTAATCTATGAGTCACGGGGACTCAGCAATCTCACATCCTCGCGACCAAGACTAAGCTTATAGGATGGGTAAAAGTATGAGGTGGAGTTGCAGCAAGCACTAGCATATATGGTGGCTAACATATGCAAAAGAGAGCGAGAAGAGAAGGCAAAGGCACGGTCGATAAACTATGATCAAGAAGTGATCCTAGAACAACCTACGTTCAAGAATAACACGAGACCGTGTTCTCTTCTCGGACTCCCCGATAAACTATGATCAAATCAGGAAGCTTACCAAAGATAGCAGCGACCATCTGAGACACCCGGCCTTTTAAACCATTCAGTTCGGTTGTAATTTCCTTCAGAGCTGTTTTGGCTGTCTCAGCTCGCCGGGTCAGAAGTATCTTCTCATCTGCCCACGTTTTCTCTTTGACAGCAAAATCGGTCTTCAACTTCTCTATTTCGGAAAGGCTTATTTGCAGTTGGGAGGTGGAAGATTTAATTTCTGATTCCTGGTTCGCTAGCCGGGTCTTTGTATCAGTCAATTGGGAGTTCAGTTCAGACAATGCATTCTGTGAAAACATTCAGATAAATCAAGACTTGGTTTCAAATTCCAGTATCCAATTTCAAGACTCAAGTCTCAAGTACTTTATGAATAAACCACTTGACACTTGGGGGCTAATGTATGTCAAATCAAATCTTTATGACTCTACCAACATATTTGAAGTCCCAAGTCCTTTACAAGGTAACAGCAGTTGGCACTTGGGGGCTAATGCACGCAGTTCAGCAAGTTTTTTAAGTTTAAACTGGAGTGTTAAGTATTTTGAAGGCGGTTTTAATTTTAAAAGTACCGATTCATTACTAATCAAAATGAACCGGTCCTTGGGGAGTATGGGTGAAGTATTATTCTATCAGTACAAGGCAAAACTTCAAAGATAAAAGTTCCGGCTCATATTCTAAGTCTACAGGTTATTTTGTTTCTCTTATAAACTGAAGACTTGGGGGCTGAAGGAATATTGGTAAACCCAAAATAATATACCTCATACTCCAACTGAAGCTGCTTGACCATCTCAATTCAGACTCACGACTGGAGTGTACATGACTGAGATAGCCTGATAAGATATCACTGGCATTAAGACGGTCATAGTTGGCAATATCAAAGCGAACTTTCTGCCACTCCAAAGCTTCTTGCTTCGCTGTGCACTGAGCCAACACTGTTGGATTCCCCGGCTCAACAAAGTGGCTCCCAGTAATTTGAACATCCGGAGCATGTGGAGACGGTGGATCAGTTGAGCTTGATGGTCCGACTGTGGAAGGATTCATGTTAGTTTGGTCAAGGGACGACTATGAAGGATTCGCTTCATGGATAATATGCGGGTCTTCTGGGGTGGCAGTTAGCGGAGGTGGCCTAGCCGGCTCAGACATTGGCACTGGCGGGTCTTCTGCCGGCTTTGTTACCTTCACTTTCTTGGATTTTGCCTGGCCACTAAAGAAAAAATATATATATATACATTACAGGACAGTTAACATCAAAGACACAATTAAAAGTCCGGAAGAAAAGAAGATTTTTTTGATTACCCAGGGGCAGTCTTGAAAGCCGGGAATTGTGTTTGAGAAGAATCGCCTGAAGAACGAGACACCTCCTAAAAAAAGTGGTAAAAAGGAGTTAAAAAGGAATACAGTGAGCAAAATTAATTAAAACAAGTTAAGGACAGCAAAAGTAAACCTCGTTCGGACGTTTTCGAGGGGTTTGTTGCTGCTTTTTCAAATGAAAGTTGGGATCCAAGTGAGCTAAATGGTTAGAAAACCTTACTTTATGGATCACTCGTCGAACTTTGTGTCTTGATAAGGGCTCTGAGTCGGAGGAAATGATAGTTACCTCTGCTTCCCCGGCCTGACTGGCCCTAGTGTCATCCTAGTAAGGATCAGTGTCAATAAGATTGTTAAAAAATTGGCCAAGGGAATCAAGGGCTACCTCCAAGTCAGACGAATCATCAAGCTTCATCAAATCTTCAGAAGTAGTTTTCTTATTTTTCTTTGATTTCCGGGTCGTCTTCTTAGTGTTCATAGCGGCGGCTTTCGCCTTCTTGGCAGCTTCGTGGTCATATTTCACCTTCCAGAAGTCAGAATTGGCCTATAAAGACAAGAAGAAAGATCAGTATTAAGTACTGATAGCTGGGCAAAACACAAAGAAAAAGAGATACACTTACTTCTGGTACAAGATTAATCTTGCAGAAGGGACTTAACCCAACAATACTGCAATCTTCGTACTTCCCATTTACCAAGAGGCTTGACATTGAAACAATGTCATCTTCGGTGAGTTCAACTGGGCTGTGACGAAGAGGGTGGCCCGAGCTACCGTCATATTCATACATTAGTTGAAATCGACGACTTAATGGGATAACCCGCCATGAGATCCAGCAACGGGTCAGATCTACTCCGGTTAGACCATTACCCAACAAGCCATTGATTCTTCTAATGGAGGGAAGAAGCTTCCTACGCTCAGCGATGGTAAGCTTATCTGGAAGGGTGAACTTGGAGTCAAGATGGCTAGGGCGATAACCCGACAGAGGCTTCTCGTTTGCTGGAGAAGTATCCTCACAATAAAACCAAGTTTGGTTCCAATCTTTTGGGTGGCTCGGTAGGACGATGAGAGGAAAAACAGCACCCTGACGGCGCTGAATTGAAATGCCTCCAAGTTCTAAGCTAGAACCGTTGGTGCATTCATTCTGGCGATTCAGATAAAAGTACTCTCTAAACAATTCTACGGTGGGCTCTTGCTGAAGATATGCCTCACAGAGCACTTGAAAGTTACAAATATTGGAAATAGAGTTGGGTCCAAGGTCCTGAGGATGGAGTTTGAAAAAATGAAGGACCTCTCTGAAGAATTTTGAACCGGGTGGTGAAAATCCCCAGTTCATGTGGTCAGTAAAGATAATCACTTCTCCATCTTTCGGATTGGGACATTCTTCCTCCGGGTTAGGAGCACGATAAGACATGACATTCTTTGAAGGCAGAAACCCAATGATGAAGAACTGTTTTAACCGTTCCTCAGTTACGGAAGAAGGGACCCAGTTACAGACGGTCAGTGACTTCGACGGCATGATGAGCAACGAACTGAAAAATAAATAACAATATGCCGGTTCAGTCTATGGTCAATTATAAAGCAAGTAATGGCGGTTTAACTAAGGGCTAATGGTATATAAGGAAAATAAAGCCGAAGTGGTAAGACGTTATGACTACAGATTTTCTCAAAAGGCAGAATTCAGTTAAGTGTTGGCATAAACAGGTTTCACCAAGTTCTTATTATCATTTTGGATCAAAGGGCTGATTCAAAAAGGGAAATATTCTAGACCAAAAAAACATAGTGCATAGGAGTTCGTCGACTATAACGAAGCATCTATACAGGTAAAAGGGATCTACTGATATCAAAAACGAATGCCAAATAGCTACCGCGTGAGTTATATCTCTTTTCTGGATCAAACTAAGTTGCGGAGAAGATCTACAAGATGGCCCGTGATGAACAGATGAAGAACGCTGAAGAACTCATGAAACCTAGAAACAGATCTAGGTGCGGGAGAGAGAGGAAAGCTTACAAGAAGCAGGCCTGCTGTGAAAATTCACCGCGTTTTCTGGATGAACTCAGGGTGATGCAGTGGCCAAGCTTGACGATGACGATGAGAGTTGCAGCGACGGCGGAGCTCAAGCAGCGATGGAGGTTGCGAGAGGAAGAAGATGAGGAAGAAAGGAGAATGAGAAATACTTAAGTTATGCCTATTTATAAGGGAATGTGTGAACAGGCGGGCGCGAAAATCAACGAGACCCAATAATGATTATCCAACTGAACAGACGCCTCGATTCTAGGAAGGCATTAAAAATGAAAGATCCGTTGGAAGATGACGTCATGAAAGTTTTTTGTGTTTCAAAAAGATGACGTCACGGCGGGTTAAGGAAATTTTCAGACAGAGGATGGATTCTGCCTAAGTATTGAAGATTGACAAGGAACAAAGTTCAAAGTGAACCTGGGGCCTAATGTTGGGGATATTACTATCAGCTGAGACCCGCCCAGGAGAGGCCGGGTCAGACTTAATGGAAGGTTACATAAGAAGCCCAATATACAGTCAAGATGATAGTTTATTAGTATATATAGAAAGCCCAAAGGCCTCGGGCCGGCTTAAAAGCCCGTTATTGTAAACCGCCATATGGGCAGAAAGACTTGTAAAGAAAGGCATGTAAAGGAAGTCACCGAGCCGGACACGATTATGAGCCGGCCGGGACTCTGTAAGCCGCCAGGCGTCAACCCGTGTATATAAGGGGATGACCCGGTGGCGGTTTAGGGGAGGGAAACAATCAAGTCGAGAACCTAGCCGGCGAGTTGAGCCTCTTGGTAATCGAAACCCCAGCAATTCCAACACAACTAGACATAGGCTTTTACCTTCATCGTAAGGGGCCGAACTAGTATAAAACCTCTCGTGTCCTTTGTCCCGATTAACCCCTTTAAGCTTCCCTAGTTGCGATGGCCCTACGACGAAGTCCTTTGCTAGGACATCTGCTGTGACAATTCGACGACAGAAAGAATGGAGAGGCTTCCCATCAATAAAAGGATACTTGAATAAGAAATCTGAGTCCTTGAAGAAACAAAGGGAGGGAGGGCGTGAAAACAAAGACAATTTGGAAAGGATGAAACGATCACCATTGAGAAACATAGAATTAATCTTGTGGATGTTGAAATGAATGGATCCACTTGAAGAGGAGCACACCGGTTGAGAAGAAATTGAAATGACAAACTCGATGATCAAGAAGGATTAGCATCCACAAAGAAATATGAGAACACTGCTTAGGGAAGGTATGGAATCAACACTTGACATTGAAGCAACTCGAATACCACAACTCAAAACAAAACAAAGGATTGGCTTGCAGAATAAGCCAGAACAAACATATGATAGAGATTTCGTCCGAAGTTTTCGTGGTGGGGCCCACACGGGCTTAATCATACAGCACCATCATGTACAAGGCAGTGCACATGACATACGAAGCGTCCCCGAGTCAGCATAGCCAAGGACTCTTTAAGACACAAGGAGACCACTGTAAAACCAACCGTAAATGGGCGGACCACTAGACGTTGAACCCCAATCTCATATCATGCATCTATCAGAAAGATATCCTAGGAGCTACTTGAATTCCCACTTATAAACTCCGGAAGCTTTCCGATTATGCAATCGGGTGTTGGGGATACAGGGGAAGCATAATATCTCACCCAAAACTAACAAATCCTACATCCATGATGTATCCATCCTTCAACACATAACCAAGAAACCTTCGGAAATTGTTTACCTCAACCTTCGAAAAGCATCCGTTATACGAGTTATGGCAATACTCCCGCACTCCCGCCCCAGTACTGGGTGGCGTTGAGGTTATCTCACCAACAACTTCATAAAAGAGATTTTTGATGTTAGCGAAACTCAGGTATTCTAGAACTACAACGATAAAATTGTGACGACAACACCTCAAAGCTCAATTCCCCGGGACACTGCCACAACCCCTAAATGTCAGGAGGCACCAAGAACAATGTTCTCATCACAAAACTATCGGAACAATTCCAAGATACCCGTGTGATGCTAAAAAAATTTAGTGGAAAATTTGAGAAGAGAAGAGTGAAAACTCTACGTCAGGAGGCCTCACCAGAGCGACGAAGGGACTGAGGAGTAAAAAGAATCCTACTCTCCCATATATATAATCCTATAAGACTCAAAACATTTTTATAGACTCAACAATGCCAGCGATTCGATCAAGTAGGGGGCTCCTAAGTCGGGGAAGGCTCTGATACCAACTTGTAACACCCACGATGCGGCTATATCTCCCACGTGTCGGAGCACGACTTAGAGGCATAACCGCATAGTACGCATGTCGCAAGAGGGGTAATCTTTACACATCCCATGTACTGAATAAGAAAGGGATAAAGAGTTGGCTTACAATCATCACTTCACACAATACATAAATATAACATTACATCAACCAGATACAATCAAGGTCCGACTATGGAAAAGATCCCCGATCTCCCCGATTGGGCTCCACTACTGATCAACTAGAAACGAAACAACACAATGGACACAATCTTCATCTAGCTCCTCTTTGAGCTCAATTGCGTCACCTGCACGGTATCATCGGCACCTGCAAACTGGTTTTTGGAAGTAATCTGTGAGTCACGGGGACTCAGCAATCTCACACCCTCACGATCAAGACTATTTAAGCTTATGGGTAGGGAAAAGGTAGTGAGGTGGAGCTGCAGCAAGCACTAGCATATATGGTGGCTAACTTACGCAAAAGAGAGCGAGAAGAGAAGCAAAGCACGGTCGTGAACTAGAAGTGATCAAGAAGTGATCCTAAAACTACTTACGTTCAAGCATCACGGCTACACACGCGGTTGATGCATTTTAATTAAGATAAGTTTCAGGTTTTCTATAACCGGACATTAACAAATTCCCATCTGCCCATAACCGCGGGCACGGCTTTCGAAAGTTCAAATCCCAGCAGGGGTGTACCAACTTAGCCCATCACAAGCTCTCACGGTCAACGAAGGATATTCCTTCTCCCAGGAAGACCCGATCAGGCTCAGAATCCCGGTTACAAGACATTTCGACAATGGTAAAACAAGACCAGCAAAGCAACCCGAATGTGCCGACAAATCCCGATAGGAGCTGTACATATCTCATTCTCAGGGCACACCGGATGAGCAAGACGTCGGGTTAGCATAGACCCTGGTTGCCCAGGGGGCGCCAGACATCACTTAGGTCCGACCAACACTTAGAGAAGCACTGGCCAGGGGGGATAAATAAAGATGACCCTTGGGCTCCGGAAACCCAAGGGAAAAAGGCTAGGTTGGTAGTGCAAATGTAAAACCAAGGTTGGGCCTTGCTGGAGGAGTTTTATTCAAGGCGAACTGCCAAGGGGTTCCCATTATAACCCAACCGCGTAAGGAACGCAAAAATCAAGGAACATAACACCGATATGACGGAAACTAGGGAGGCAAGAGTGGAACAAAACACCAGGCATAAGGCCGAGCCTTCCACCCTTTACCAAGTATATAGATGCATTAATTAAATAAGAGATATTATGTATCCCAACAAAATATCGATGTTCCAACAAGGAACAAACTCCATCTTCACCTGCAACTAACAACGCTATAAGGGGGGCTGAGCAAAGCGGTAACATAGCCAAACAATGGTTTGCTAGGAAAGGTGGGTTAGAGGCTAGGCCTATCAATATGGGAGGCGTGATATAGCAAGTGGTAGGTATCACAGCATAGCAAAAGAGCGAGCAACTACCAAGCAAAGATAGAAGTGATTTCAAGGGTATGGTCATCTTGCCTGCAAAGTTCAACGAGAAGACGAAAGCTTGGTCCTCGTGAACGTACTCAACGGGTTCCTCGAACACGAACTCATCTCCTGGCTCTACCCAAGACAAGCACACAAGCAAAAGACCAACAATCAATCATGGTGCAATGCGCAAGCAACATGATGCAAAACATGGCATGATATGCGGGATGTGCTATGCAATGCATATGCATGCTCCGGAAGGAAAAGATTGAACCAGGCCTCAACTTGGCAAACCAAGAGCACCTCTGGAAAGATGAGATGATTTCGGTCGAAATTGATATAAAGATCACCGGAATCAGATGCACGGTTTGCAAATGGCAAGCAAAACAATAATTGCACAATTCTGCGATTAACAACACAATGCCATCTAGAATGCAACAAGAAACTAAGCTACTACACTCCAACATAGCAACAAAGCACATGGCAGCAATCCACTCAAGATGCTTGAAAAAAGATGAACACTAAGCTACGGCTAAATCACAAAATAGCAGGTTCAAACAAGCATGCCAAAAGTGCAAAAGATATCAGGTTCATAGACTTAGTGAAAATAGCAACATGTCAGGAAATAACATCAGGAAGCAATGTTTAGAGCAAGATAACTACATGCTACAGGAACATATCATGGCAAAGAAAGGCATGAATCTACTCAAAGCATGTAACAAAACTCCCTTACTGACCATAAGTCAAAAAGGATCATGAAATATGATGGCACCCATGTAAACATAGCAAGTTTCGTTAACAGATTCAGACATAGCAGAAAACTGGACATGACATAAACAGAATTACGAAGGCATGTTAACGAGCTCGATGCACTCACCACAAGGCATTGCATGACAATATAAGCATACACCCAGCAAGAAGACATGATCAAGTAGCTAACCATGGCAAGAACACTCTCATAGCATGCATGGATCAACTACAACAACCTCGGCAAAATTGATTAACACGTAAACAGCCTGCTAGGAACATTTTATAGCAAAAGTAGAGCAAGATTGAGTCATTCTAGGGTACTCCATAATTGCAAACAAAGACATGGATGGATAGATCATAACAATATCTCAAAATCATCCTTACTGAACATGCTCAAAAGAGGCATGGATCACTCTGTAACAACAAGAATACATGGCATAAAAATAACATCAGGGAAATGACTTAGAAGAATTCTAAGTCCCTGAAATCAACAACATCAGGACAGCTACTTTGCATGCTTGTGCTAGTCACCACATTGATCACAAAAATACATGGCATACACCCCTGTAAAGATGGCATGGCATATAAAAAACACATGTAGAGCTCAAGTTCATAGGAGGCACACATTAAATATGGAAAAAATGAAAAATGTCCATAATCTGTTAAGAAACAGACACTAACATTATGAATCACTCTTGCAACAGCATTTAGGGCATCAAGATGGACTCAAACAAGCATGGTGCAACGGAATGAAATGAAGAGGACATCGAGACAAACAATTTGGTATCTCATGCACGCAAAACGGAGCAGAGGATGAGAAGTTATGGCATGAAGAACAGAGCTACTCCCTCTGTCCTAGAATATAAGAACGTTTTTGACACTATGCTAGTGTTGAAAACGTTCTTATATTTTGGGACCGAGGGAGTAGATAATATGGCAGATGCAAAAGACTTAGACAAAATCTCACCCTCCGAGTGTAGGGTTGACCCGACACGGATTACGAGGTGGCGGCGGATCTGGCCTGACTTCGTCGGAAGCTCGCCGGAAAAGAAAGGGAGGGAGTCTGGATGGGTTTTGGGCCACTTTGGAGGGGTGTTGGGCTGCAACACACACGAGGCCTTTACGGTTCCTCGGTTAACCATTGGAGTATCAAACAAACTCCAAATGGCATGAAACTTGACAGGCGGTCTACCGGTGGTATACCAAGGCCGCTTGGAAAGTCTCGGTCCAATCCGAGAACGTTTAACACCCGCACACGAAAAGAGGCAAAAGGATGCGCCGGAGGACATAGGAGCGCTGGATTGGAAAACTGACAACGGGGGAAATGCTCAGATGCATGAGACGAACATGTATGCAAATGCGATGCACATTATGACATGATATGAAATGCATGACATGCAAACAAATGACAAGGCAACAACAACGAATAACTGGAAGATACCTGGCGCATCGGTCTCGGGGCGTTACAACCATCGTCTGGCCAGGTAAGTTCAAGCCGGACTTGCCTCCACGCTACGACGGCACCCCCGACCCTGTGCAGTTATTGCATCTCTATGAGCTAAGCATCAAGGCAGCCAACGAAGTCGAGAAGGTCATGGCGAATTGGTTTCCCATAGCCCTCAAGGATGGCGCGCGCTCGTGGCTCCTGAACTTGCCCGCGGGATTGATCTCCTCTTGGGCGAGATGCGCGAGCCTTTCGTCGCCAACTTCCAGGGCCCATGCGACCGCCCGCCAGCCGCAGGAAACCTGCGGCACAATAAACAACAACCAGGGGAAACCCTGCAAAAGTACATCCAGTGCTTCAATAGTGTCCGCCTCAAGATCCCCAAGGTGACGGACGAGGCCATCATCTCCGCATTTTCTGATGGCGTCCGTGATGTCAAGATGAAGGAGGAGCTCGCCATCCACGAGGAGCTATGCTCGGCCCTGGAGATGTTCAACATGGCAACCAAGTGCGCAAGGGCCGAGGAACAGCACCTCTCCCTCCTTGAGCTCCCAGCTGCTGACCAGGAAGACAAGAAGGCCAAGATCAAAGACGCGAAGCACAAGGGGGCTGTTGTGCTCGCTGAAGAGCCAGAGATGAAGCGCGGCCCCGACCACCCCGAGTCATCCAGGGCCACCCGCCCCTTCCGCGCCTTACACAACGTCCACAACCACAACACCCGCGATTTTCAGGAGCTCAGGGCTATCCGCAATGGGCGCTTCGGTCGAAGCCCCGAACGCAATGACCAGGGCTACGACCAAGGAGGAGGAGGAAGTGGAGGATGCTGGGACGACCGCCGCCCCCGCCAGGAGTGGCACGACCGGCCTCGCGAGGACCATTGGCAGGACCCGCCTCGTGAGGGCGCCTGCAGGGATCAGCCTCGGGAGGATCGTCCTCAGGGAAATGCAGGCCTCCCTCCGCTGCCACCACCGCCAAGGAGAAATTACGACCACCATTAGGACGAGGGGCTAGGGGCTTCCAGGAGCCGTGTGTCGTCGCCTGTATCTTGGGTTGCGCTCAAGCCCCAGCCTCGCAGCATGTCTTCAAGTAGTTTGCTCGTGAGGTGAATATGGCCCTTCCCGGCCTTGAGGCCACGCGCCCACTCAGGTGGTCCAAGTGCGTCATCACTTTCAGCTCGGTGGACCAGCTCAAGTGTGCGGCAACCACCGGCGCTCTCCCGATGCTCTGCTCACCCGTCATCTGCAATGTTCAAGTCACCAAGACCCTCATCGACGGAGGCGCAGGGTTCAACGTTGTAGCATCCCGATTCTCGGAATGTTCGTTTTTTAAAGAAATAGTTTTCCAAAAATCAGGGCGAGAAAATTTCATTTCTTTTATTTGTTAACCTAGCTTAAATTGGAATTTTATAATTTAATGGATTTAATTTGAACTAATGTGAACCTAAATTAAAATTTGTGTTTAGTTCTTTTCTTTTACTCGGATATTTTTTTTGTCTTGGGCATATTAATATGCACTTTTGAATTTTCTTCGGTGCTTTTGATATTTGTTCGAGTTTCTTTTCCTTCTCTATATTTTCCTAAAGTGGAAAATCATTTTTCTTCCTTCAAACTCTAGGCCAAATTCCCTTAATCCAACATCTTTCTCTCTTCCCAGGGCATGCAACCTACATTAGTTTTCCATCAAAACTGAATGGCCTAGCCAATTTGTTTTTCTTTCTCTTTCCCAAATTCATTCGTTTTGTCTCACCCGAATGGGAAAGCCCATTTGTATATGATGGGCCGCAGCTGACCTCTGTCTCTCTCCATTTTCCTCCTCCTGTTCTAGCTCATGGGCCAGCCCATCTCTCCCAGTGAGCGAGCGTCTCCTCTCTCTCTTCTTTGTACGTACATGTGAGAAAACATACAGGAAGAGAAACGACCAACAACCAAGCGTTTTGCCTCCTTCCCTCCTCCTGAATTCCCTCTTCTTGACTTTTCCCTTACCTTATCTCTCTCCACTTGCCATCTTCCAAGCGCCAGTCTCAACTGCTTCGTCTCCTCTTCCACTCACGTACGCGCACACCACTATAGAAGGAAACGTACAACCATGAAGAAACCTCCTCTCTAATTCCCTTCCAACTCCCCATCGTTTCCAGACCGGCTAGTACATATAGGTGCGCCTCCACCTCCTCTTCCACCCTGCAGAAACTCCTACCTCTCCCTTCTCTTTCTCTACAGAAACTCTCTCTCCAAAGAATGGTGCTCCATGGACACCGGTGCTCGTTCCCGGTGACGTAGACTATCTCCGTTAGCACCCTTGCACCCTACGGTTCATCTCAACACCACGAATCCATTTAGAGAAGAAAGAACGTGTTCCGTCAACTACATGTGAAGAATTCAGCATGTTTGTGTACATTGTTCATCGAGTTCGTCGGATCAATTCGTCGCGCTCGGTGAGTTTCTGTCCAATTACTTTTGCACATGCACTAAACCATGTTCAATCTATCTCCTTGACATCCTAGTTCGACCTATTTCTCTTGTTGGCCGCGTCAACCACGCCATGTCCATCAATCGGAGTCCATCCAATGGCATCCACATATTTCTTCAGTTTTTATTCATCGTATGACTTTGTTCCTAATAGAGGAAATATTCTCTATTGCCATAGGAGCTCGTTGGTAGAATAATCTTGCTTGTTGTGTCAATTGATTTTAGTTTAGGTTTTATCTACTCGTTCTTGTTAAGTGTAACACTAGTTTCTGACATAGTTCTATATGATTTTGTGTAGATAATTCCGTGCATCATGTAGTTGTGAGATACACCTTTGTATTAGTTCTTATGTATTACTACCATGTGGAGTATTTGATCGGTCAAATTTTCTTGTTAGTATGTTATTTTATTGTGTTCGTGATATGCCTACGAGTGTATGTTATTTGGCTTATAATTTTAGTGTGACGTAGGACTTGTTAGATTTATTTCATTCACCAATTATAGTTATTCAAAAAAATTGATCAACGTGTTATTTCATGTTGATATTTTTCTTTCTTGTGGTATATAGTTATGATATGCATATGTACATGTTTTTGCAAATTATTACCATGCGTAGGTTTATGTAGAATTACTGTAACCTCTGTGTGATTATGCAATACCTAATGTCTTGATTATTTCATTTTTTGTTTAGAATGAATATATGTTAGATATTGATTATATATTCATTTTCGTCCATGCCGCACGTTTGTTTTGTTTGCAAATATGCCATGTCTACGAAAGATGTCTATATATTTTTAGTATGTGTTGTTGCATAGTATTCTTTATGCTAGATGTCAAATAACATGCCTTATTGTTTGGATATGAGTACATTGTAGTTCATAGCATAGAATATTATTGGCTAGTTGTTCCTTTTATTTTATACATGTGTGTTATACAAGATTGCATGGATAGTTGCTCATGAAATCATTTGGTTTTGTATTGCTATATATAATTTATTCTTGTAAAATAGAATTTAGTTTATTTCATCTTGGTAACTATCATGTGTGTCCATTTACCTTATTTCATTACCATGCCATGTTAGCACTTGCTCAAAGTCCTACTCATGTTTTTATTGTGTTATATCATTGCTACTTTATATTGTATGACCAATCATATGGTTAATATTTGTTTGGTAGAAGTACATGTTAGTAGTTTATGATCTCATATATTTTAATTAAGTAGGATTCTTGCTTCAATATCGTGCCATGATATTGTGATTATATAACTAGATGGCATAGAGTGTGTGTCTGTATTCATGTATTAGATCACGCCTAGTTGTCCACTATGCAGTTGCAAGTGTAGGTTGTACAACATAGGAATTCTTGCCATCTTGTTACTCATTCTAGTATAGTATTTTTCTTGATATTGATGATGGCATGATTTAGTTGTTTAAATTGCCTACATGCTTAGTATGATGTGTCCATGTGTTTGCATGTTATAAACAACAATTGTTGTGTGCTACTTTCATGCTTCCATGTTCATGCGTGTCAACTAGTCTCATAGAGTTGTGTCCTATTTCCATGCTTTCTATTTATGTAGTCGATATAAACTAAGTTGGGTGTTGCATTGTATTGTATTGGTATCGTAGTGTGGTATCTCGTGTGATGACCATCCATGTTTACACATCATATTAGTTTATCTGGTTATTGCATTGTTGTATGCCTAGCATTTGATATGTTTTGTTTACCTTTCTATTGCATTATGATATGCCTAGACATCTTTCATGCAAGTAATCTTTCATGTCTTATGGTGTTGTGCGTGTTATGGTTGCTTAGTTTAGTTCTTTCTTATAGATGTTTAACTTCATTACATCTTAGTCTTATGAGTGTTTTAATACTTGTTGCTATGACTCTTATACTTAGGACGAGTCATATGTCATGTCAGTAGAGTTGTGCTTTGATCACACACTCAGTGAGTGCATCGTGCTTTATTATTGCAAGCATGTGGTGATAATATTGTTGCTGGTGGTCATTAGTATTAGGTGTTCTTTATTATTAAGAGCATGTCTTAATTTAGTATCTTCTCTTGATAACTTTTATTTGTGATGCTTGTGTTATTACTTAAGACATCTGTATGATCCTTTACTCACATGCCTTGTGTGGGATGTGTGTTATTATATTAAGTTGTTTAATTAGTTTCTACCATAGTATTGGTTTGTCTTTTATTATAGAAATGCTTGCTATAGTTGTTATGATTGATGTTTGAGTGCTTAACTAGTATGGCTTATAATGTTGGTTTGGTTGTCATATAGAATACTTGCTTTTGAGTTATTATAGTTGTTGTTTATATTTGCTTGCTAATAACCATTGTAAATATTTAGATTCTATCTAAATATTTATTATGGCTAAGTTTTACCTTTATCATGCCATGGTTATGATTGTGTAGTATGCAAAGGACACTTCATTATCATGCGTGTTGATGCCATTGCTTTTGTTTTATAGTTAGGTGAGATGTGTAGTGGGTACTACTAGTGGTTAGTACCATAGTTCGTATTAGAACGTTAGTATTGTTGGCAAGCCTTGATTATCCATCATCAACCTAAACCCTGTCAATTCATCGAGTCCTCTACTTACCTTCTAGTCACGTTATCTCCTTTTGGAATCTCCATCTTGATCAGTATCTTGCTATCCATCCACTCTTAATTTGTTTTGGATGTTATTTGGATTTTCTATTGCTTTGCCATTTATTGTTTGTCTTCTGCTATCGTTATGACGAGTAGGGAGTGACGACGATGTTGGACAAGGACAGAATCAGGTTACCGAAGAAGGACTCAATAACGAAGGCATGCCTCCTTCTTAGATCATACTTATCCTATGTTTTACAAAATTGCATTGTGTTTTATGGTTACTATATGCATGCCATTTTAATTCTTATAGCTAGCGTGTCGATTGACACATTACCTTGAACCGCTTGTCGCCTATTCGTTTGACACCTAAGTAGAAGTATATAATTCCGGTAGAGTAGAAGTGCTTAGCCATGCTTATCACCCTATAGGTGGCTTGTTGAATGACCTCTGAGTCATTGACAGTTGAAACTTAATGCTGAGCTAGGCCAGTTGGCCTTGTTGACCTTCTCTATCCTCTTCTACTCTGGGTGAAACTTACCATCTGAATACTGGCGCGGGCGACAGCTGAATCAAGGATTGAAGAAGCGATTGGCCGCCCTTCATGAGTTGAAGGGGGCAATCAGTCGTCCGTGCCGCATAAGGCCTAATAAGTCTTGGATTTGAATATTGTGATAACAGTACAACCACATGTTATATAGGCACTGGCTTGGTCAAGTAAGCTAGTCAGCCTTAGGTGTCAATGTTGCCGTACCGCAGATGGGATAGCTGCCTTGCGAGGAGTATCATCGGCACAGATGGGGGGACCGGTTTGAGGATGTACTCTCAGTTCCGTGCGCCAGACCCGGTGGGCATGTCACATCTTTGGGGGATCTAGTCCAAAGACCTCGTCACAATCTCCCTGCCGGTATACCAAATGGTGTACTATACCAGCGGCCACTGGTGGCATCAAGACGAGATTGTGTCGTGTGGGTAAAGTGTACGACCTCTGCAGAGTGTAAAACTATTCGAATAGCCATGTCCACGGTCATGGACAACACATGAATCTTTCTTGACGTACAGGACATGTCTTGCTTATTCCCTCTTTGCTCCTATTCTTGAAACCTATGAATGACGTGAGTTGATCGAGGATCCTCACTTGATGAAAGTTGTTCTGAGGATAAAACATGTTTTCATCTAAAATTGCTTCCATTCAACTACTTTATTTGTTAAACAAAATTAGCTTGATGCAAATGAGCCATACAGCCTTCCTTTGAAGCCACATGTAGCTATTAGGTCCTTCCCCGAGGGAGGCATGTTGAGTACGTAATGTACTCATGGCAATAATTTTGTTGACAACAGAGTTGCATGGAGATGAAGGTGATGACTACGACTACTATGGCGATCCGTAGGAGTGAGGTCACGTGGACTACATCGACTGCCTGTGGCTGAGATGGAGTCGCTACGCATTGTACTTTCCGCTGTTTTTCTTAATGTAATAAGTGTCATGATACATTTATCTAGGTATGCCTTGTGGCAAGACATATTTAAAATTGTAAACCTTTTATGTATTGTGCAATGATATCATTTCACTGTGTTGTCAACAATGATCCTCGGGTTGACAAATATACACAGGAGGGTCCGGAAGTTAATTCCGGGTTCTCACAAACGTCCTGTCTGTCGAGACATTCGACATCCTTTAGGAGCCATATGATCGGCTACAGCCTACCAAACCTTTCTTAGGAGTGACCGACGGCTCCACCACCCCGATAGGGCAGGTCCGCCTCCCTGTCACCTTCGGCCAGCATGACAACTACCGCACTGAGCTCATCGACTTCAAAATCGCCCACATCCTCCTTTCATACAACACTATCCTTGGATATCCATCCTTGGCCAAGTTCATGGAAGTGACCCACCACGGCTACAATGTCCTCAAGATGCTAGGAAGCGGTGGCGTCATCTCGGTCGCCTGCAAGGAAAGAGATGCGGTGTGCTCCCTCGAGCGCGCTTACCAGGCTGATGCGGCCGAAGACCCCGACAACAGAGGCACCCCGCACCCTCCCTAAGGCCAACCCCAAGAAGAAGAAGTGGCTACTCCGCCAGACAAGGTTGTCAGAATCGCGATTCTGTTATACGATTCTAAGACTCTACGATCCAAACTAACCCCTATGATTCTATGATTTTAGTTCTTAGAATCTACATTTCTACGATCCTGATAGTGAAGATTCTACGATTTGCGATCCTACCATCGAGGCTCCGATCCGATTCTACGGTGCGCTCCGCTCTGGCATCCGTGTGCGCGCTCTGCTTGCCATTGAGGCAAATTTACAATGGCCACGGTTAATAATTATCTTACATATTCAGGATAATTTAAAATGCCACAGGCGGCAAGGTCCAGAACACTCACGACCTACATATCCATACAATTATAATAAAATATAAGCTAAAAGGCTGAACTGGCGGCCATCCGACAACAGCCTTCTCGGACTCCATTATCAGCATAGCACCCTTGCAGCCATTCACTCCAAGTGTCCAGACCCGCCTCCGCCTACGGAGGTGCTGGCGCTAGGAGGCTCTTCGGACTGCTGGGCCTCTTCCAGAAGAGCTTGACAACATGCAATCGCTCACATGATATCTCTACGGAACCGCTGCATTTCCATGTCTTTGGCCTGGTAGCAAATTCTGTCCATCACATGCATCCTCAAGATATCACATTGGCGATGTTCTACTTTGTCGGGGATGTCAATTCCTCCAAGGATGCGCTCAAGCCTAGACACCACATCATCAGGATCGAGGTTGACACGGCTGCCGTGGGCAATGATGAAGCCGGAGGCTACCTGTGTCTTGACTGAATCGTAGAGGTCCTCTGCCCATTCCTTGTGGGGCATCAGGCACTCGATGACAACTGGTGATGGCGGCTCTTCAGGTAGGTCATCGATCATGCCGTCGAGCAGCTATTGATCTTTTGCACAGTGAATGGCAAACTTCTCATCACACCTCCTCTACAATATGTCGATTGTGCGCCCAAGGACTGTCACGCTGATATCGCTGCCGATGGGCCATGGTGCCCGTACTAGCCGATGAAGCTCTTGCTCCCCGACCTGCTCCAGCTGATTCTCCTTGTCGAAGATGTAACTCGGGTAGGGGTCGACCTCGAAGCTTTGGTCGTTGCCTGGCATGCTTGGAATAACTAATGGTAGATGGCTGAGGACAAGATCTGCGCAGAGTGTTGCGAAGGTGCGTTGCCGCCTGGGTTATATGTAGCAAGCCATTAGCTGGTGGTGGGAAACCGATGAGGGAAGAGGCATGGATTTTACAATTCACCCATGTGGAGCATAGGAAGCATTCGCTGGAGCGCGGGAATACTAAGTGGAGCACACACACAATCCGAATACCGTATGCGGTGCCACATGTTATTTATCACAAACGTGTTAGCATAAGGAAACGTATGCGTAACTTTCTAATCATCGCACACGAGTACTCGCGGACGCATCGTGTGTGATACTCCTATCCACCGCAAGCAACTAGTTTGCATTTTTCAAGTTTTTTGTATGAACAGAATCGCACACGAACTAACTATAGTAACCATCTGTGTTATAATTTCTCATCGCAGACAGTTCATCCAAGTGGGCTGTTTGCTGCGTATCACACACATCTTGTTTACAAGAATCGTTTGTGTTCTTTTGGATCGTCGCAAATAGTTCATCTATGTGAACTGTATGCCGCATATGACACAAATCTTGTTAAGTTGATTCGTTTCTCTTCTCTTTCCTAATCGAAAACAGTTCATCCGAGTGAACCATATGCCGTATATCAAACACACCTTGATCTGGCTGACCATTTCTATTACATTCCCTAATAGCGCACAGTTCATTGGAGCAAACTGTATGTCGTATATCACACACACATTGATATGTCTGCCCATTTCTGTTGTTCTGACTCATCGCAAACAGTTGCTCTGGATCAACCATATGCCATGCATTGCACATGTAACTAAAATTTGAACCGTGTTTGATGTCTCCGCCATCGCAAACGTTTTGCATCTTTTTTGATGGTTTTTTACATCCCCGTTTGCGATTAATGCATCGCACATAGTTTTGTCAAAGGGTCTCTATTCGTAGTGTTGCGTTAGCAGCATCCTGCAGTAGTGAACACCAAGAACACAAAGAGGAATTCACTCCAACAAAACCCAATCACACATCCACTAGAATAGCAAACACATTGATGGAAAAGATTAAAAGCACAACCCAAGGAAACAAGCACTAAGTAAAGTTCTTCTCACTCCTAAGGAGGTGAGGTCTTGATGATAGTCTTCTCCAAGAGGAGGCCTTGAAATCCACAAGTGGATCCTCTCCAAAGAGGTATTGGTCTCCAAGAGGAGGGTAAATATGAGAAAAGCTCTCTCAATGTCTATCCAATACTTTGCTAACCCTAAACATGACCCTAGGTACGAAATATATAGGCTTGGGGACGAAGTGAAGGCCCAACACCACTTGGGTACGGAATATATCTGGCTGACCCTAGGTACGGAATATACTGGAGTATTGACTAAGTTGACAAAGCCCTCCGTCCCCGTCAACTTAGTAGGCCCACAAGTCAGCCCAACAATATGGTGGGTCCCAGCTAGCAGGGGGGTATTCATTTTTTGGGCGTAATAAGGAGGCACTTCCTTGCGGGCGAAGCTATAGTTGGTGGGTCCGACCTATCAGCAGGGGGAACGTTTTTTTTGCGAAATACAGAGGCCCTTCCTGTGGGTCCTAGCTGTCAGGTGGATGAATTATTATTTTGCGCGTAATAAGGAGGCATTTCCTTGCGTGCGACCATGGTCCTAGCTGTCAGCCTCTCCATGTGCAGTCCACTTCTGATGGATGTCGTTCAGTGACCACGTTGACCAGGCCGCTCCGAGAGCACCAGGGCGGTGGACGACGGCAAGGCCTAGGAAGGGAACGATACGGAGCCAGGGAATACTCGGCAGTTGTTTCCCACGCGGAGTACGAGGGTTTACTGGTTCATCTGTCGTCGCAGGAGAATAACAGCATGTGTGGGTGAGTAGAGGGATGGCTAGGCCAGCGATGGGAGTACGGTGGGGCCGTGAGGCCTGCGTGGCAGCATAGCCGGCCACGGGAGGAGGGAGCAGGCAGTCGCCGGCGCTTGTTTGAGCGGCTGGAGCATGAAGAGCGGAGATTGAAGAAGCATGACAGTCCTTGGATGGACATCCAACAGTCACTGCTCTCCTGTGTTGACTAAGTTGACAAGGCATTGCGTGTACGTCAACCTTTTTTTATGAAAGCATAGGCGTCAACCTGTAGTAGGCGCACAAGTCAGCATCAGATCTGTGGAAAACAACATACAGCCCATCTACCATTATTTCTAATAATGTACAGCCCATTTGCTAATTATTAAGAATTTTTTTGGAGCCCATCTTCTTTTTGTTAGCATTACACCCCCTATTGTGGCCACAGTTAAAAAGTATACGAAATTTTGCATATTTTGGTGCGGTCAACTGTTTTTAATCCAGAAGTATCGATTCACATTCAAACTATTTTGAAAAATAATTTATATAAATATAAAATCCAAATAATTGTCCACGCATAAAAATCAATGGAATTTAAGATCTTGTAATGAAAAAAATTGAAACTAATTCCCGGTTTGATGTGTTTTAAAAATGTACAGCCCATTTCTAGGCAAACCGCATGAAACTCTTCTCGTCTTGAAAGATTTGCAGCCCAGCAGGGCCGATAAAGCAAGTAGGCCTTGCTTGGGTATTTCTTGAAAAAAATAGAACTGGGCTAGCCATTTTCAGCAAGAAAAAAACACAACTGGGCTCATGATGTGGTAAACATAAATAAAACCCTGGCTAGACGGGCCACAGACCCCGCACAGCCCCGTTGTTACCCTGATCCGTCGCTAAAACTAGTATAAATAACAACTGCTTGTTCCTCAAAAAAAAACTTGTAACACCCTCGATGCGACTATAGCTCCCACGTGTCGAGGCACGACTTAGAGTCATAATCGCATTGAAGGCATATGTCGCAAGTTAGGAAATCTTCACAACATCCCATGTAATATGATAATAAAAGGGGAGATAACATAGTTGGCTTACACTCGCCACGTCAATCAAGTACATAAATAACATTACATCATCCAAACACTCATGGCCCGACTACGGCGCCAAAATAAAAGAGAACCCAACATGCGACACGGTCCTGTTCACCCCCAACTGGGCACCACTACTGATCATCGGGAAAGGAAACATAGTATCCTTGAGAGTCTTCGTCGAACTCCCACTTGAGCTCATACGCGTCTCCTGGAGCGGAATCATCAGGCCCTGCATCTGGTGTAATAGTAATCTGTGAGCCACAGGGACTCAGCAATCTCGCACCCTCGCGATCAAGACTATTTAAGCTTATAGGTATGGCAAGGTAAAATATGAGTGGAGCTGCAGCAAGTGACTAGCAAGTATGGTGGCTAACTTATGTGCAAAAGAGAGCGAGAAGAGGAGGCAAAGCACGAGCGAGAAGCTAGAGAACAACCTGCGCAAACATTACTCCAACACCGTGTCCACTTCCCGGACTCCGCCGAGAAGAGGCCATCACGGTAACACACTCAGTTGATTCATTTTAATTAAGTTAAGGTTCAAGTTATCTACAACCGGACATTAACAAATTCCCATCTGCCCATAACCGTGGGCACGGCTTTCGAAAGTTCAATCCCTGCAGGGGAGTCCCAACTTAGCCCATGACAAGCTCTCACGGTCAACGAAGGAATAGACCTCCTCCCAAGACGTTCCGATCAGACTCGGTATCTTGGTTACTCAAGACACTTCGACAGGTTAAAACAAGACCAGCAACACCGCCCGAATGTGCCGACAAATCCCGATAGGAGCTGCACATATCTCTTTCTCAGGGCACACTCAGATGAGACATCCTACGAGTAAAACCAACCCTCAAGTTGCCCCGAGGTGGCCCCGCAGTCTACTCGATCGGACCAACACTCAGAGGAGCACTGGCCCGGGGGGGTTAAAATAAGATGACCCTTGAGTCTGCAAAACCCAAGGGAAAGAAAAGGCTAGGTGGCAAATGGTAAGACCAATGTTGGGCATTGCTGGAAAAGCTTTAATCAAGGCGAACTATCAAGGGGTTCCCATTATAACCCTACCGCGTAAGGAACGCAAAATCTGGGAACATAACACCGATATGACGGAAACTAGGGAGGCAAGAGTGGAACAAAACACTAGGCGAGAGGCCGAGCCTTCCACCCTTTACCAAGTATATAGATGCATTAAGATAACATAGCAATATAATGATATCCCAACAAGTAAATAAAGATGTTCCAACAAGGAACGGCCTCCAATCTTCACCTGCAACTAGCAACGCTATAAGAGGGGCTGAGCAAAGCGGTAACATAGCCAATCAACGGTTTGCTAGGACAATGGTGGGTTAGAGGTTTGACATGGCAATTTGGGAGGCTTGCAAGCAAGTGGTAGGCATCGTAGCAATGGCATAGCAAAAGAGCGAGCAAACTAGCATAGCAAAGATAGTAGTGATTTCGAGGGTATGATCATCTTGCCTGCACAGTTGTCAGAGTTGACTGGATCCTCAAAAGCAAACTCAACGGGCTCCTCGTTAGCGAACTCGTCTCCCGGCTCTACCCAAACAAGACAAACAAGCAACAAGGATACAATCAACCACGTGCAAACTCAAACAACACGATGCAAAGATGATATGCTATGCGGGATGCGATGCGGGATGCAAAATGCAAGATATGACAGGAAATGCATGAACCTGGCCTCAACTTGGAATTCCAAGGTGCCACTGGAAAGATGAGATGAAATCGCTTGAAAACGATATAAAGAACGCCGGAATCGGAGTTACGGTTTGGAAATGGCAAGCGATTCAAAAATGACACCGGTCTGCGATTTACAGCAAGTAGGCATCTAAATGCAATGAGATGAACATGCTACAGCACCCAAACAAGACAACAAAATATATGGCAGGGATGCATACAATATTCTTAACAAAAGTCTAGCACTGAGCTACGGCCAAATCATCCATTAGGAGGTTCAAACAAGCATGGCAAAAACGCAAATGGTAAAACAGATCTCAGACTTGGTGAAATTAACACTTGTCTGGAATTTCAGATCATATTGCCCTCTTCGGAGCAACAAAACAACATGCTACAGGACCTGAACATGACAAGGAAAGACATGGCATGGAGCTACTCAACAAGCTTAACAAAAGTGCCTTAGTGACCTTGAGCCAAAAAGGATCACAAAATATACTAACAAGCACACGAACATAGCAAAAACATAATCAGTTTTCAGACTTAGTGAAAACTGGGACATGCTGAAACATAACTCACGAAGGCATGTTTACGAGCTCGATGCACTCACTACGGTGCAACTCATGGAAAGACAAGCATACATCCCTCAAGAAGGCACAAAATTCAAGCTAGACATGGCAAGAACAATGGCATAGCATGCACGGATCAACTATAATAACATCGGCAAAATCGCAAACAAGTTGATGATCTGCCCAGATTTGCAATGAAGCAAAAGTAGAGCTCGATTAACTCAAGCTAGGGTGCTCCATAATTGCAAGCAAAGACATGGATGGATAGAGCACTACAAGATTAACAAAACTACCTGAGTGATCATCCTCAAAAGAGGCACGGATCACTAGGAAACAACATGAACATATGGCATCCTGAGATAAACAATCCCAGGACTTAGTAAAATCACCAAGTCCCTGAAAACAGAATTAGCAAGTGCAGCACTTTGCAAGCTTGCACAAGTCACCACACACATCCTAAAAATATATGGGTTGCACCTCTCGAAAGATGAAAAAACCCTTAACAAAACATATGAAGAACTCACGGGCATATCATGCACACAATAATCATGGCAAAAATGACAAAAGTGCTAAACGGAGTAACAGATCTGACAATTAACTCAAGTAGCCCTCTTCTAACAGCATTTCGGGCACCAAGATGAGCTCAAATGAAAATGATGCAATGGAATGAAATGATGTACTCTCTGAGATGAACATTTTGATATGATATATGCATGAATCGGAGCTACGGATGCAAAGTTACGGATCCGCGAACATGGGCATATGGATCAAGAATTTCGGGACTTGGTGAAAAAAAACGACCTAGGGTTAGGATTTCAGATCTGAGATCTGGGCACGGAATCCAAAGTTCGCCTGGGATCCCACCGGAGCTCGTCGCCAGAGTAGGAGGTACGGGCCAGTGGAGCTCACCGGGGGCGGCGGCGCGCGGCCGGCCGGCGGAGTGGCGGCGAGCGGCGAAGGCGGCGGCGCGTCGGGGCGGCTCGGGCGGCGGCCGGGCCGGGCGACGGAGTGGCGGCGAGCGGCGAAGGCGGCGGCCGGCAAGGGCGGCGCGGTGGATGGTGGCGGCGACGCGCGGTGCGGGAGGAGGGAGGAGGCAGCGAGCCGGGCGGCTGGGCCCGGAGGGCTGGCGATGGGCCTCAGCGGGCCGGCTGGGGCGGCGAAGTGGGCGCAGGCGGCGGCGAGTGGCGCGGCGCCACGTGGCAGCTGCGGGGCGGGGCGGACGTGTCCGGCGCCGGCGGATCTGAGATTTTAGGGTTTTGGGGGAGGAGACCCGGGATTTGGAATGGGGGGTCTATTTATAGGCATAGAGGGAGCTAGGAGTGTCCAAATGAGGTGCGGTTTTCGGCCACGCGATCGTGATCGAACGCCCTAGGACATGGAGCAGAGTTAGGTGGGTTTTGGGCCAAATTGGAGGGGTGTTGGGCTGCAACACACACGAGGCCTTTTTGGTCCCTCGGTTAACCGTTGGAGTATCAAACGAAGTCCAAATGATACGAAACTTGACAGGCGGTCTACCGGTAGTAAACCAAGGCCGCTTGGCAAGTCTCGGTCCAATCCGGAAATGTTTAATCCCCACACACAAAAGAAAGCTAGAAATGACCACCGGAGGAGAACGAAGCGCCGGAATGCAAAACGGACAACGGGAAAATGCTCGAATGCATGAGACGAACACGTATGCAAATGCAATGCACATGATGACATGATATGAGATGCATGACAAAGACAACAACACACGGAGACAAAGACCCGAACCCGAGGAAATAAATATAACTTAACGCCGGAAACGGCAAGAGTTGGAGTACAAATGGGAAAGTTACATCCGGGGTGTTACAACACTCCACCACTACGAAAGGATCTCGTCCCGAGATCTAGGACTGAAAGAACGCCGGGTACTCAGAACGGAGGTGATCCTCGCGTTCCCAGGTAGCTTCACGGTCGGAATGGTGTGACCACTTGACTTTGAGAAATTTGATTGACTTGTTGCGAGTCTTGCGTTCAGTCTCTTCAAGAATAGCAACTGGGTGCTCACGATAAGAGAGATCTTCTTGGAGCTCAATGTCCTCGAAGTTGACGGTGCGGTCAGGAGTCTTGAAGCACTTTCGAAGCTGAGAGACATGGAACACGTCATGAACATTTGCAAAGTTTGAAGGAAGCTCGAGTTGATAGGCGAGGTCGCCTCTCTTGCTGACAATCTTGAAAGGTCCCACGTATCTAGGGGCAAGCTTCCCTTTGATACCGAAGCGACGAGTACCTTTCATAGGAGAGACGCGGAGGTAAACATGATCTCCGATCTCGAAAGCCAAATCACGGTGCTTACTATCATAGTAGCTCTTCTGACGGGATTGGGCTGCTTTGAGGTTATCACGAATGACTTTGCACATTTCTTCTGCCTCTGTGATTAAGTCATTACCCAAAAGCTGACGTTCACCGATTTCAGACCAGTTGAGAGGGGTACGACACTTCCTGCCATACAGAATTTCAAAAGGGGCCTTGCCCGAACTTGCTTGAAAACTGTTGTTGTAGGAGAATTCAGCATAAGGAAGACAATCCTCCCACTTCATGCCGAAGGAGATCACACAAGCCCTGAGCATATCTTCAAGAATCTGGTTGACACGCTCGACTTGACCGCTTGTTTGAGGATGGAAAGCTGTGCTGAAGCGGATGTTCGTGCCCATGGCCTTCTGAAAAGAATCCCAAAACTTCGAGGTAAAGATGCTGCCACGGTCTGAAGAGATCACTTGAGGAATACCGTGCAGAGAGACAATACGAGAGGTATAGAGTTCTGCCAATTGAGCTGCAGTGATCGACTCTTTGATAGGCAGAAAGTGAGCCACTTTGGTGAGTTTGTCGATGACAACGAATATAGCATCATTGCCACGCTTGGACTTAGGAAACCCAGTCACGAAGTCCATTTCAATGTGGTCAAACTTCCATTCTGGAATGGCAAGAGGTTGGAGGAGACCAGCTGGCCTTTGGTGTTCTGCCTTCACTCTTCTGCAGACATCACATTCATTCACGAATTGAGCGATCTCGCGCTTCATTCGAGTCCACCAATAAGCTTGCTTAAGGTCCTGATACATCTTCGTGCTCCCAGGGTGGATGGAGAGGAGAGAATTGTGAGCCTCGTTCATGATCACTTTACGGAGGTCACCTTTGGGCACAACAATACGATCCTCGAAGAAGAGAGTGTCCTTGTCATCAAGGCGGTAGCACTTGTACTTGGACTGACTCTTGGCAATCCCAATCTTCACCTTTTTCACCATAGCATCAAGAAGCTGGGCTTGGCGAATCTGGTCTTCTAAGGTAGGAGAGACTTGAAGGTTGGCGAGGAAACCTTGAGGAACAACTTGCAGGTTAAGTTTGCGGAAAGCTTCACAAAGCTCGGGTTGATAAGGCTTAAGAATCAGACTGTTGCAGTAAGCCTTCCTGCTCAAAGCGTCAGCAATCACATTGGCCTTGCCTGGAGTATACTCGATACTCGGATTATACTCTTGAATCATTTCGACCCATCGAGTTTGCCTGAGGTTGAGATTAGGCTGAGTGAAGATGTACTTGAGACTCTTGTGATCAGTGAAAATGTCCACTTTTCTTCCCAATAGAAGATGTCTCCAAGTCAAAAGAGCATGCACAACTGCCGCCAACTCGAGATCATGAGTGGGGTAGTTCTTCTCATTAGGCTTCAACTGGCGAGATGTATAAGCAACAACTTTCTTCTCTTGCATCAATACTGCGCCAAGACCTTGGAGAGAGGCATCACAAAAGACCTCGTACGGTTTGGATTCATCAGGCGGAGTCAGAACTGGAGCAGTGATCAATTTCTCTTTCAAAGTGTTGAAAGCAATGTCACACTCCGGAGACCAAACATACTTGACGTGCTTCTGAAGAAGATTTGAGAGAGGCTTCGCAATCTTGGAAAAGTTTTCAACGAATCTTCGGTAATAGCTTGCAAGACCGAGAAAACTGCGGAGTTGCTTCACGTTTTGAGGAGGTTCCCAATTCACAATTGCAGACACCTTCTCAGGATTCACGGCAATGCCCTTGGCAGAGATGATATGACCAAGATAAAGAACCTCATCAAGCCAAAATTCACACTTGGAGAACTTGGCGTAGAACTGATGTTCCCTGAGCTTATCGAGAACCAAACGCAAGT
Organism: Triticum aestivum; assembly: GCF_018294505.1. Lineage (NCBI taxonomy): Eukaryota > Viridiplantae > Streptophyta > Magnoliopsida > Poales > Poaceae > Triticum > Triticum aestivum. The sequence continues at coordinate 195,188,343 of NC_057800.1, read as the reverse complement.
GCTTGGCATGATCTTCCTTGTTCTTCGAGAAAACCAGAATGTCGTCGAGATAGACCAAAACGAAGTCATTGGTGTAGGCGTTGAAGATGAAATTCATCATGCGAGAGAACGTCGGAGGAGCGTTGGCGAGGCCAAAAGACATGACAGTGTATTCATATGAACCAAAGCTTGTTCTGAATGCTGTCTTGGGAATATCTTCTTCACGAATGCGAATCTGGTGATAACCCATACGGAGATCAAGCTTGGAGAATACTTGGGCACCTTTGAGTTGTTCGAACAGCTCATTGATGTTGGGAAGTGGGTATTTGTTCTTGATGGTCTTCTTGTTCACTGGACGGTAATCAACACAAAGTCGGTCCATTCCATCCTTCTTCTTCACAAAAAGAACACCACAACCCCACGGAGAAGAACTAGGCCGGATGAGACCCATTTTCTCTTGCATATCGAGTTGCTTCTTCAGCTCCTTCAACTCTTCAGGTCCGAGCTTGTAAGGACGTTTGCACACAGGTTCCGTGCCAGGCTCAAGATCAATAACGAATTCAACTAGCCGGTGCGGAGGCATTCCTGGAAGCTCTTCTGGAAAGACGTCTTGATATTCGCAAACGACTGGAATTTGAGAGATGGCATCCAATTCACCCTTCTCATTGAGAGAAAATAGACGGATAGTATCATCACAAGCGGCAAAGACAATTACATCCTCAGACGAATTAGTCAATTGAATCTGCCTGGCTGCACAATCAAGCTGAGCCTTGTGCTTAGAAAGCCAATCCATTCCGAGAATAAGATCAATATCCGAGTTACCAAGAACCACCGGAGAAGAGAGAAACTTGTAATCACCCAATGTGATAGAGATATCGGGAGCAACCAAACTAGAAGTCAAAAGCTTGCCGGGAGAAACAACTTGCATGACTTTGGGCATAATCTCAGTATCAACATTGTGCTTCGATGAGAAAGGGCATGACAAAAAGGAATGCGATGCACCAGTGTCAAAAAGAACTTTTGCAGGAACATCGTTAACAGGAAGGTTACCCATGATCACATCTGACGAGTCCTCTTCCTGAGCTGCATTCATCAAGTTGACCCTGGCGTGCTTGGGGTTATGCTTGGCCACAGTTGTACTTGTCGATCTGACAGGAGGATGAGGAGGAAGACGCCTCTGGTTGAGACACTTGTTGGCATAGTGACCCTTCTGTTGGCACTTGTTGCACGTGACCTCTGAAAGCGGATGGTGATACAGAGCACTCGATCTTGGAGCTTGAGACGAAGTCTTGTTCTGAAAGCCAGGGTTGGGTGGGTAGGAAGAGCCACTGCCACCTTTACTCTTCTGCTGATACGGCTGACGAAACGGAGGAGGAGGAAGCCAAAACTTCTGCTGCTTGGCCACTTGAGTAGAGGAAGAAGGAGTAACATCTCTGACTCGCTTCTTGGAAGCATCACACCTCAACTGAGCAGCCTCTTGCTTCAGTGCCATGTTGTAGAACTCATCGTACCTCAAGGGCTCAAAGAGAATAAGAGCTAGCTGAATTTCTTCCCTGAGACCACCCCTGAACTGATATATCGTGCTCTTCTCATCAGGGACGTCCTGCTTGGCAAAGCGGGCGAGCTTCTGAAACAACTTGTTGTAGTCATAGACAGACAAAGAGCCTTGCTTCAGATTGCGGAATTCCTCATGCTTGCTTTCAACCACGCTCTGCGGAATATGATGAGCTCGGAAATCTCGATGGAAATCATCCCAAGTGATAACACGTCCACCTCTGGAGTCCTTGTACTGCTGGAACCATTCTGCAGCTTGATCTTTGAGTTGGAAGGAAGTGAACTTGACAAAGTCCTCAGGCCAGACGTTACTGCGCTCGAAATGCTTGCACAGATCCACAAGCCAATCGTCAGCATCGGTTGCCTCAACACAATTGCTGAAAGTCTTTGGCCCGTTAGCAAGGAACTGGTTGAGTGTAGCAAAGTGACTCTGATTGCTGCCTTGATTCCCTTGACTGCCTTGATTGCGCTCTTGAAGAATTTGCATGATCAACTGTGTGTTTGCATTGGTTGCGGCCATCACAGCTTGCCATGCCTCCGGAGGAGGTGGAGGTGGTGGCGTATCAGGATTCGGAGTCGTGCGTGTTTGAGGAGCCATCCTGAAGAGGTTGACCACCATTAGCACATTGACAGATAAATACTGAAGCTGAATCCAACGGAATGAAAATTGCAACATATAGTCTTCACATAACAAAATGAACGAATGCATTCCTCTTGAAAGGGTCACATATCCATAAATTGGGAAGCCACGTAGAATTAAGGTAGAGAAATAAATCAACAAGGTACGGATGAAGAACGAATAATCGGTAAGAAATCCCAATCTCAAACCAATATCCGTGGAAGAAAAACTAGAGCTACTAGAATTCCCACCTATGAAACTCCCGAACCTTTCCGGTTATGCAATCAGGTGTTGGGGATACAGGGGAAGCATAATATCTCACCCAAACTAGCAAATCCTACATCCAGCTGTATCCATCCTTCAACACATAACCAAGAAACCTTCGGAAACCATCTACCTCAACCTTCGAAAAGCATATGTTATACAAGTTATGGCGATACTCCCGAACTCCCGCCCCAGTACTGGGTGGCGTCGAGGTTATCTCACCAATGAACTACATAAAAGAGATTTTCGATGTCGGCGTACTAAACTCAGGTATTCCAGAACTGCAACGATAAAATTATGATGACAACACCTCAGAGCTCAACTCCCCGGGACACTTCTACTAAACCCCTGACAGGAGGCACCAAGTCAATGTTCTCATCATAAAACCATCGGAACGATTCCAAGATACCCGCGTGATCCTAAAAAAAATTAGTGAAATTTGAGAAGAGAAGAGTCAAAACTCTATGTCAAGATGCCTTACCAGAGTGATGAGGAGACTGGGAAGTAAAAAGAATTCCTAAACTCTCCGATATATAATTCCTAAAAGAGTCAAAACATTTTTTCTAGACACAACTCGGCCGCTAAAAACGATCAAGCAATGGGGCTCCTAAGGTCGGGGAAGGCTCTGATTACCAACTTGTAACACCCTCGATGCGACTATAGCTCCCACGTGTCGAGGCACGACTTAGAGACATAATCGCATTGAAGGCATATGTCGCAAGTTAGGCAATCTTCACAACATCCCATGTAATATGATAATAAAAGGGGAGATAACATAGTTGGCTTACACTCGCCACGTCAATCAAGTACATAAATAACATTACATCATCCAAACACTCATGGCCCGACTACGGCGCCAAAATAAAAGAGAACCCAACATGCGACATGGTCCCGTTCACCCCCAAATGGGCACCACTACTGATCATCGGGAAAGGAAACATAGTATCGTTGAGAGTCTTCGTCGAACTCCAACTTGAGCTCATACGCGTCTCCTGGAGCGGAATCATCAGGCCCTGCTTCTGGTGTAATAGTAATCTGTGAGCCACAGGGACTAAGCAATCTCGCACCATCGCGATCAAGACTATTTAAGATTATAGGTATGGCAAGGTAAAATATGAGTGGAGCTGCAGCAAGCGACTAGCAAGTATGGTGGCTAACTTATGTGCAAAAGAGAGCGAGAAGAGGAGGCAAAGCACGAGCGAGAAGCTAGAGAACAACCTGCGTAAACATTTCTCCAACACCGTGTCCACTTCCCGGACTCCGCCGAGAAGAGACCATCACGGTAACACACTCAGTTGATTCATTTTTTAGTTAAGTTAAGGTTCAAGTTATCTACAACCGGACATTAACAAATTCCCATCTGCCCATAACCATGGGCACGGCTTTCGAAAGTTCAATCCCTGCAGGGGAGTCCCAACTTAGCCCATGACAAGCTCTCACGGTCAACGAAGGAATAGATCTCCTCCCAAGACGTTCCGATCAGACTTGGTATCTTGGTTACTCAAGACACTTCGACAGGTTAAAACAAGACCAGCAACACCGCCCGAATGTGCCGACAAATCCCGATAGGAGCTGCACATATCTCTTTCTCAGGGCACACTCAGATGAGACATCCTACGAGTAAAACCAACCCTCAAGTTGCCCCGAGGTGGCCCTGCAGTCTACTCGGTCGGACCAACACTCAGAGGAGCACTGGCCCGGGGGGGGGGGGGTTAAAATAAGATGACCCTTGAGTCTGCAGAACCCAAGGGAAAGAAAAGGCTAGGTGGCAAATGGTAAGACCAATGTTGGGCATTGCTGGAAAAGTTTTAATCAAGGCGAACTATCAAGGGGTTCCCATTATAACCCAACCGCGTAAGGAACGCAAAATCCGGGAACATAACACCGATATGACGGAAACTAGGGCGGCAAGAGTGGAACAAAACACTAGGCGAGAGGCTGAGCCTTCCACCCTTTACCAAGTATATAGATGCATTAAGATAACATAGCAATATAGTGATATCCCAACAAGTAAATAAATGATGTTCCAACAAGGAACGGCCTCCAATCTTCACCTGCAACTGGCAACGCTATAAGAGGGGTTGAGCATAGCGGTAACATAGCCAATCAACGGTTTGCTAGGACAATGATGGGTTAGAGGTTTGACATGGCAATTTGGGAGGCTTGCAAGAAAGTGGTAGGCATCGTAGCAATGGCATAGCAAAAGAGCGAGCAAACTAGCATAGCAAAGATAGTAGTGAATTCGAGGGTATGATCATCTTGCCTGCACAGTTGTCATAGTTGACTGGATCCTCAAAAGAAAACTCAACGGGCTCCTCGTTAGCGAACTCTTCTCCCGGCTGTACCCAAACAAGACAAACAAGCAACAAGGATACAATCAACCACGTGCAAACTCAAACAACACGATGCAAAGATGATATGCTATGCGGGATGCGATGCAGGATGGAAAATGCAAGATATGACAGGAAATGCATGAACCTAGCCTCAAATTGGAATTCCAAGGGTGCCACTGGAAAGATGAGATGAAATCGCTTGAAAACGATATAAAGAACGCTGGAATCGGAGTTACGGTTTGGAAATGGCAAGCGATTCAAAAATGACACCGGTCTGCGATTTACAGCAAGTAGGCATCTAAATGCAATGAGATGAACATGCTACAGCACCCAAACAAGACAACAAAATACATGGCAGGGATGCATACAATATGCTTAACAAAAGTCTAGCACTGAGCTACGGCCAAATCATCCATTAGGAGGTTCAAACAAGCATGGCAAAAACGCAAATGGTAAAACAGATCTCAGACTTAGTGAAATTAACACTTGTCTGGAATTTCAGATCATATAGCCCTCTTCGGAGAAACAAAATAACATTCTACAGGACCTGAACATGACAAGGAAAGACATGGCATGGAGCTACTCAACAAGCTTAACAAAAGTCCCTTAGTGACCTTGAGCCAAAAGGGATCACAAAATATACTAACAAGCACACGAACATAGCAAAAACATAATCAGTTTTCAGACTTAGTGAAAAATGGGACATGCTGAAACATAACTCACGAAGGCATGGTTACGAGCTCGATGCACTCACTACGGTGCAAGTCATGGAAATACAAGTATACATCCCTTAATAAGGCACAAAATTCAAGCTATACATGGCAAGAACAATGGCATAGCATGCACGGATCAACTACAATAACATCGGCAAAATCGCAAACAAGTTGACGGTCTGCCCAGATTTGCAACGAAGCAAAAGTAGAGCTCGATTGTCTCAAGCTAGGGTGCTCCATAATTGCAAACAAAGACATGGATGGATAGAGCACTACAAGGTTAACAAAACTCCCTTACTGATCATCCTCAAAAGAGGCACGGATCACTAGGAAACAACATGAACATATGGCATCGTGCGATAAACAATCCCAGGACTTCGTGAAATCACAGTCCCTGAAAACAGAATTAGCAAGTGCACCACTTTGCAAGCTTGCACAAGTAACCACACACATCCTAAAAATATATGGGTTGCACCTTTGGAAATATGACAAAACCCTTAACAAAACATATGAAGAACTCACGGGCATATCATGCACACAATAATCATGGCAAAAATGACAAAAGTGCTAAACGGAGTAACAGATCTGACAATTAACTCAAGTAGCCCTCTTCTAACAGCATTTCGGGCATCAAGATGAGCTCAAATGAAAATGATTCAATGGAATGAAATGATGTACTCTATGAGCTGAACATTTTGATATCCTATATGCATGAATTGGAGCTACGGATGCAAAGTTACGGATCCGCGAACATGGGCATATGGATCAAGAATTTCGGGACTTAGTGAAAAAAAACGACCTAGGGTTAGGCTTTCAGACCTGAGATCCGGGCATGGAATCCGAAGTTCGCCGGGGATCCCACCGGAGCTCGTCGCCGGAGTAGGAGGGACGGGCCGGTGGAGCTCACCGGGGGCGGCGGCGTGGTGGCGCGCGGCCGGCCGGCGGAGTGGCGGCAAGCGGCGAAGGCGGCGGCACGTCGGGGCGGCTCGGGCGGCGGCCGGGCCGGGCGGCGGAGTGGCGGCAAGCGGCGAAGGTGGCGGCCGGCAAGGGCGGCGCGGTGGATGGCGGCGGCGGCGCGCGGTGCGGGAGGAGGGAGGAGGCGGCGAGCCGGGCGGCTGGGCCCGGAGGGCCGGCGATGGGCCTCAGCGGGCCGGCTGGGGTGGCGAAGTGGGCGCAGGCGGTGGCGAGTGGCGCGGCGCCACGTGGCAGCGGCGGGGCCGTCCGGACGTGTCCGACGCCGTCCGGACGTGTCCGGCGGTGGCGGATCTGAGATTTTAGGGTTTCAGGGGAGGAGACCCGGGATTTGGAATGGGGGGTCTATTTATAGGTATAGAGGGAGTTAGGAGTCTCCAAATGAGGTGCGGTTTTCGGCCACGCGATCGTGATCGAACACTCTAGGACATGGAGTAGAGTTAGGTGGGTTTTGGGCTAAATTGGTGGGGTGTTGGGATGCAACACACACGAGGCCTTTTTCGGTCCCTTGGTTAACCGTTGGAGTATCAAACGAAGTCCAAATGATACGAAACTTGACAGGCGGTCTACCGGTAGTAAACCAAGGACGCTTGGCAAGTCTCGGTCCAATCCGGAAATTTTTAATCCCCACACACGAAAGAAAGCTAGAAATGACCACCGGAGGAGAACGAAGCGCCAGAATGCAAAACGGACAACGGGAAAAATGCTCGAATGCGTGAGACGAACTCGTATGCAAATGCAATGCACATGATGACATGATATGAGATGCATGACAAAGACAACAACACACGGAGACAAAGACCCGAACCCGAGGAAAATAAATATAACCTAACGCCGGAAACGGCAAGAGTTGGAGTACAAATTGGGAAAGTTACATCCGGGGTGTTACAAAACTGCCCGACTTGCTGGGTCCCTGGTGTTAGCCACTCGTAGTGTAATTCTCTCGTTTATTGACTACGTTGACAATGGCGTGAGCCCCAGATGTCCAACCATTAGGAGGAACCATATTTTTGGGCTTGTACTATAGAGGCACTTGCTTGCGTACTGCCATGATGCTGGTGGGTCCCTACTGTCATCCTCTCCACGTATAGTCATCTCCTTGTTCCTCTCGGTTGTTGACGATGTTGACAACGCAAGAGGGCAGCGCACCGCGCACGGCAGGCGAACTAAGGCCGCAAGGCGGAGGACGACGGTGAGGCCTCGGACGGAACAAACAGGAGCCGTTGAAGATGTGCCGGTCCAGTCACAGGCGGAGGGGAGTATGAGGGTCAATTGGTTCGGGCGCGGGTGCATGTTGGGGCTGACATCGCTGGAGAATAACCGGACATGTGGGGGAATAGAGGGAGGGACTGGCCAACATTGGAGGGTACATACGGTAGGGTGGCGGAGGCGCAGCCAGCCATGGGAGGTGGGAGCAGGCAGAGCCGACGGGGTGGTTTGGTTTCGGCGGCTGGAGGAAGAAGAAGACAAGAGTTAGAAGATACATGACAGATGTTGGATGTCAATCTAACGGCTGGTAGGCAGAATCGTTAGTTGACTGGCTAGTAAGTCGACACCACCTTGGATAGGCTACTTCCTCGCGGGTCCCAAATGTCAGAATCCAAATCTGTCATGGTCATGCAGCCTTTCCTATGAAAATTTATAGCCCATTTGATGTGCTAGTTCGAAATAAGTTTGTGGGTGCTGGTGGGGGCTAATCACTTGGCTTCTGTAATGCAAAGTGAGCTCAAGCAGCCGGCGAGAGTGGTGTTCTTTCCCTTGGTTGGGATTTGTAACAATATTTCACTCTAAATTAAACGAATGGCAAGCCATTTGCCTTGGTTCAAAGAAAATATGACAGTCACAGCCGAGTTGAAAAGGGGAGGAACATCTAACTCCATCTTACAAACTATACAAAAGCACGAGGGTTAATTGTTCATCAGGTTTACAAAAAAACCAGATTGAAAAGGGCAACAACATCTAACTCCAGCACTGTTTTCGGCAGTCACAGTCAAATGGATCGGTCAGGTCCATAGAATGAATATCCTGGGTCGTAAAATTTACTGGATTATGACCACAATATGTTGTAAATAGAAGCCCGACACGTTCAGAAGCTCTTTTGCCCACCTGAAACTCCTTTTTTTTCTCTTCGACATACCCATCCGTCAATTCAGTAAATATATGGGCGTTTGAATTGATTTTACTATTTGCTAGTGTGGATGGGCTATTTTGTCTTGGGCCCAGAGAAACAATTACTACTAGTACAGTGGAAACACTCTACAGCTACCCAGAAAAACAATTACTACTAGTACAACGGAGACACTCTACCGCTTCTGGCTCCTACTAGTACAGTGAAAAACAATTATTCTTTTGTTCACCGACATGCGGGCCATGTAGCATGCGGGCCCAAATGCCATCCACCAAATTAGAAGGCAGTATGCAAGCGAAGAGTCACCCCGGTCGTAGCGCGGCAGTAACGAGCCGTCGTATCACAAAACCCCACCTCCCCGAAGTATAAGTTTGACGGACGAAGCAACGATCATTTCACTCTTTGTTGAATCCCCTTCTCCCTCACCGTCTTCAAGAAAGGCAACACTGGCATCTGCCACTGTTCTTCTCTCCGAACGAAGGGAAGGTAAGTGGGTCCGTGATGTTGGTATATTTTCATTCAGAGAAAAAAAGAACTTTTCCAAAGTAGTAACCGATCCTCACTCTCTTTTTTGTTTCACTCTCATTGCGATTGTGTTTTCCTTTCAGTGGTCTCCTAGTATTCGTCATTTTCATGATGGACCAAGGAGAACCAGGCAAAGATCTGCTGATATTGGAGCAGACGCGGGAGGTTGATCCCCACGAGACAGAGAGCTCCAAGAAGATGGAGGCAACCACCGAGCCGACCCCAGATATGCTCACGGGCACTACTGAGATGGTCAACGCCCCATTTGATGTTACAACCCCTGTGGCACTGCAAGAGCAGTTTTCCCCCTTCGAGGATGTGTCCCCCCCCCCCCCGCTGAGCTGCCCAAGGTGATTTCCTTCTTTACCGATCTCGATTGTGGTTTTTCATCTAAGTATGTGGTGATTTTTTTAGAAAAGGAAGTATGTGGTGATTAACACTATTGGGAAAAGGCTAGCAGCAGCGCGGGTTTTAGGTGTATTAGTAGCGCGCGGACCGGCGCTACTAATAAGGCGCTACAGCTAACACATAGCAGTAGCACGTGCTCACCAGCGCTACTGCTACACGAGTGTAGCAGCAGCACACTTAATGGAAGCTCGCAACTGCTAATAGCTATAGCGCGCTTCTTCCGTGCGCGCTACTGCTACTACCACGCTGCTGCTAACTTTTCTCCACTCGCTACAGCTAATTTTAGTAGTTTTTTGTTTTTTTCGGCATGTTTATTTTGTATTTGAACAGGCTTTATAGAAGAATCTTTAGCACATACAAATGTCATCATGATACACATACAAATACCTGCGAGACCACATATGTAATCATAGCATATACATACAAATAGTCTCACACTACTGGAATCAGCTAATTTGCCATCTGCCAGCTCTTTGCCGTCTGCTAGCTGACGGCAAAGAAGCTCTTTGCCATCAGCTACCAAAAAGCAGACGGCAAAGATCAGTAGCAGACGGCAAAGTAGCTGTTTACCGAAGCCTACTTTGCTGGAGCCTTTTGCCGTCCGCGGCTGACGGCAAAGGCCTTTTCCGTCCGCCGTTCATGCCTTTGCCGTCCGCTGTGGCAGACGGCAAAGTAGCTAATTCCTGTAGTGTCATCATAATCATCATCTAACACAAAGTGCACACGTCCATACGACGGTCGAGTATCCACCGGTTGTCGTTTCAATATGTTCAACGCCCGGTTGAATGGAGTGTCCCACTTGGGCCTCGCCAATGCCTCAGACGGCGAGTCGCTTTCGGCCGCAATCCAGTGCTGCTCTCTCTGCAAAAGGCACAAGGATCGTTTACAAATATGACTAACGTGTGCAGTCGAATTGATCAGAATCTAAAATTACCAGCAGTCTCATGAACTCCATAATGACCGGTGTTGTCTCGTAAACCTTGTTCACTTGGTCCAATGGTGCCGGGGCCAAGGAGTCTGGGATGCCAAGACTCGCGGCTTCCACATCCTCCTTGGCCCATTTGGACCTCTTTCCGTCGTAACCACGGCTTCCGAGGTGGTGGCTCCCAATGTTCCTCTCTTGAAGCCCCTTCATGTACTGAGACTTCTTTTTGGAAGCTTCGGCCTCGCAAGCCTCCTTGAATATTTGAAACTGCTCTTCCGTGATTGTTGGATTATCCTTCTTGTCGATGATCTTTGCTTTCACTCGATTTTTCTAGGCAGCCCACGCGTTGCTAAACTTGGTCATGGCGTGTTTGTTTATCTTCTTCATTGCCGGGTCCTCATCTGGATCTTCATAATCCTTCTCATTCCGGCCCAGGAACAAGAATATCTGGTGAAATTTCTTTAGGAGGGAGCTCCTCATATTTTCTATATTCGGTAGTTTCTCATCGTTGATGGTGGCGGTTGTCCGTACGATGCAGCCTATTTGATTGTCGTAGCATCGACTCGCTTCCTCGGGCGCCTTTGGCTCAAAATTGCCGCTGTCCACCTCCGTGACCACCAGTCCAGTAGTCTTGAGTTTGTTAGGAAGCTGTTGCCTCTTTGCTTTCTGTTCTACACCGGCTCCACTCCCCGAGGCAGCGTCGGTCTCTGTCTCAGCGCCGGTCTCGATGCCGGTCTGAGTCTCAGCACCGGTCTTAGTCTCAGCACCGGTCTCAGTCTCAGCGCCGGTCTCGATGCCAGTCTGAGTCTCAGCGCCGGTCTCGATGCCAGTCTGAGTCTCAGCGCCGGTCTCAGTCTCAGCACCGATCTGCATGTCGGTCTCAGTCCCTGATGCCACCGGTTGATCGTCGGCAAGGCTAAAAAATTCGTCTGCCGCCCAGTAGACGTCGTCACAATCACCAGAACCCTGTCCTTCATCGTTGCTAGCCATGTTTCCTACGATTAAATCTAGTAAATTAATTCTAGACCTAATAAAATGAATAATGACATCAAAAGGCCTATGTTTTGTAGTAACGTTGACTCCTTCCAGGTGCGGCAAATCCCGGGCACTCGATATGTCCTAGTTTGTAGCACAAGTCATGCCGACATTCACGGAAAATTTCGGCATGACCTTTGCTAAAAAGTGGACAAATCGAGAACCTAAAATTTGCTAGAATAGAAATGAATCAACATTCCGGCAAAACATATATAGGCCACTTAGCTTCATTCAAACAACAAAGCCACTTGGGCACAAACAACATGACCACTTCAATGAAAAGATATAATCAACAATAAAAGTCTAGAAAGGGATCATCTTTAAAATAAAACTTGCCTAAATAACCTAGATAATTAACCTAATTAAACTAGTTAACCTGACTAGTTCTCTGTCAAAGCCCTAACTAATTTTTTGCACTTACCTAGGTAATTAACCTAATTAAACTAGTTAACCTAACTACTTCTCCGTCAAAGCCCTAACTAAATTTTTGCCCTAACCTAGATAATTAACATAATTAAACTAGCTAACCTATGCATGAGAGAGAGAGAGAGGAGGGTGGGGGCTTATAGAGGATGGCTCCGGTGGTGGCGAGGGAGGCAGTGGAGGCGAGGGAGGCAGGGCGTCTCTGGTGACGGTGATGGAGGCAGTTGTGGAGAGGGAGGATCCAGTGGTGTCGACGGCGGCTCTGGTCGCGTTGATGAGGCCGCACGGCTCTGTGGTGTTGGGGGCGGCTCCGGTGGCGTCGACGGCGCACGGCTCTGGTGGCTCCGGGGGCGTCGACGTCGGCAGGAGACGGCGGCGAAGTGGGGCGACGGCGAATCGGGAGACGGCGGCGGGGTGGGTCGAGAGATTTGGGGGGCAAGTGGTGGCCGGGGGGGAACGGTTTTTTGGTTAAGTCAAAACTAGCGGTAGCGCGTTTCGCAGAACGCGCTATAGCTAAGGTAGCTATAGCGCTTTTTCCAAAACGCGCTACTGCTATACATATGTAATTTTCTCTCTTTTTATTTCCTTTTCTATTTCTATAGCAGGGGTCCTGGAAACGCGCTGCAGCTGCGTTAGCTACAGCGCCTCTTACTAACACATGCTACAGCTAAGCCTTTCTCTATCTTTTCGCTTTTTCATTTATTTTGCTTTACATTTTATTTTTTCTTTCTCCTTTTTCTGTTTCTTTAATTTTCATTTACTTTTCTATTTGTTTTTCATTTTATTTTATTTCCATTAGCAGTAGCGCTGTTACAGGGAAACACGCTGCTACTCATGCCCTAGCGGTAGCGCGCTTCCTGCAATGGCGCTACTACTATGCATAGCCCATCGTTACAGCAATGGGATTATTAGTAGTAGCGCTTTTACGGGCACACGCGCTACTGCTAGAATCGTATCTGCAGCGCGGTTTATTCTGAACCGCTACCGCTATCTAGCACTAGCGCCATTTTTTAACCCGCGCTGTTGCTAAATTTCTGTGTATCAGGTTTTCCCTAGTAGTGTTATAATGGAAAATTTTATTAGCTTCGATGCCATGCTATACATAGTGGTTTAAATAACTTGTGTTTCTTATACTGAAAAGTAATTCAAATTTTTTCTATGTTTCAATTAGAGCCCTGATGCAGACAAGGATTGTGTGGTTGTACATGTCACTCTCTATGAGGCGGACGACATGAATATACGCACTAGGAAAATAGAGTTCTTAGGCTGTTGGATCCTAGAAGCCATTTGCGGTTATACCAATGAAGAGTTGTATTCTGGCCTCACTGTTGTCAGGCGTGTTGTCCAGGGTGTATTGAAGCATAAGAAGTTCAAAGCTACTCCTTTGTTTGTGAGGCATACTATTCTTGTCAAGCTTACGCAGGAAGATGACGTGGCATGCCTCCACAAACAAGTTTATTAGTGGCAAGGCCACAAGGTTGTCTTCATGAAGGTTGACAGGATTGAGCTGCTGCGGGACGTCCTCGATGATGTTCATGGCAAGGTCCGTCTTGTGTCCAGCCCAAATTAAATCGAGGCATGAAATAGTTTCCCCAACTAGTGTTTAATAGTAGTTTGGATTGTGTCTAATAATCCGAACCTTGCCTATTATCGACCCCTCTGGGCTAGTACTCTGTTTGAATCCGTCTATGGGAACTGCTGCTACTTTTGTGTGCCCGTGAATTATGTGAGAACCATCGTAATTGTTGCCAAAACAGATGCATCCTCACTAGTTTTTTCATGAATATGGCATGGTAAGACATAAGTTGTCACGGTTTATCATACGAGCAGTGTGTGTTTTGATGAAATAGAGCCCTCGTTCAAGAACCGTGCACTGACGTATACATAAGTACTTGTAAACACTGTTGGTGCTACCCCACTTGTAAGCAGTTGTGCAAAACACGGCACCTTGGCTCAGCTCGCTTCAACACTAGGCTATCGACCAGCTGACAATCAACAATCTGTTGTCTGACATATAAGCAACTATGTATCTTGTTATAGTGGTTCATGCAGTTAATTGAGGCCACAATGTAATAAATTCCAAACGTTCACACGCTAGTCCAGCGCTCATGTGGAACACTCACATTAAACTCGTCTTTATAGAAAACTTGAAAAGCATAAGTTAAGCAATTTTATACATCTCAATGATTCATAGAACATAACAAACATATACTAGTTCATAGCAAAAGACAAAGTTGTGAGAAGGTTTACAAATCAGGAAAAAACAAGCAAGGCTTCTCTGAGCAAAGGGCCTCCCGGCAGGCTTAAATTTCCTGGAGTTCACTCTGGTTTTTTCTTGTTGCCACCATCTAGGGTTAGGTTCTCTTATTCCAGAATAACCAATTATAATTGTGGTCTCAGCTGGAATGCTGAACTGAACCATGCAGTGTACTGACCAGCTGAAATGCTTGTGCATTCCACTAAATTTAAGCACCGCTATTTGCAGAAATAAGCAGACCACAATGCCTCTTGTCCGCGCACCTGTCCAAAAAACCATCGTGCTGCCGTGCTAGCTAGTCCTCGGTCCATGGATGAACTGGTAGAAAGTGCATTCCGGACTAGGATGCAGTTGTTTTCGCTTGTCACTGCACTGCAATCAGGAAGTAAAACGTACGAATCGGCTTCTTTTAGATTGCGCTAGTCATTCTACCTTAGGTACTACCAATGTAGGGATACCATGAAAACGGGAGGTTAGACGACGACAACGAGGGATATCCATCTCATTTTGCGCAGTTGTACTAAAACTGAGGTGTGTGCTTTTGATTGCGCGGATAGAAACGATATGGAGAGAGACATCCCAAAACGATATGGAGACAGACATCCCTGTTTGTGCAAATACGAAATACGCTTATTTAAATAGTGACAGATATTACTACTTTCCCCCGTTTCCTCTTAGAACCAAGTCCTAGATTCATGCTACAGCTTCCCCACTTTCTTCCCTATTTGAAACAACGCTTTGAGTCGACTATATGAACTAGCTTTACTTCTAATAATAGTAGAAGTCTAGGTGGCTTTGGAACAACGGGAGGAAGTAGAAAAGCATCCACACGAAAGGAATATATAACTGAGGGTCGTCGGCATGTGGCAAAGATGGCGTCGGGAGGCCGCATCTTGGCCGCAATACCGCTGGGAGGAAGAAGGGGTCGGAGGCCCTCCCAAGCCTGCACTCTCTCGGAGAGAACGACACGGCCGCCGATCTGGACGCGCAAGCAGCCATTGGTCTCCTCCCTCGCCGTCGACGACAGCGTGAACGATGCACCTACACCCCTGCCCCGGTCGAGGTTGTCCGGACGGATTTCTGACCAGCCGTGATCTGAGAGAGAGTGTGGCCACCTATGTGTTTCTTAGATCTGGAGAGCATGAGAGGGTGAATGACAGGAACCCTATTAAAGCAAGCACTAAGGCTCCTGCTTTTATATATAGTGGAGTGATTTTGTTGTACAAGCTTCAAAAAAATGCGCTCCTACGTGTACACGCGAGTGGGTGTGAGAGAACTAGTGCGTGCGTGCACCGCTTCTCTTCATGAGAGTACAATATACTATGCCCAAAGAACGTTCACCGCAAGAGTAATAGTATAAGTGTGTGACGTGTGAGCTAAAATAAAATGTGCGCGCCGTCTTTAGTTTTTTAGAAGTTCTGAGGGTAGGGTGTCAAGAGCACATATGTGCGTGATGTCTACCTGCAGATAGATGGTGGGTGCGACGTGCGAGTCTGCGAGAGGACTCGGGAGAGTCGTGACACGTGAGGGTGCGTGTGCGTGAGAGAGGGGGGGGGCTCGTATCAATGCAATGCATGTGTCCGCAAATCATTATCCGACAAATGTTCGCCACAAGCCTTTTCCTGACGAACGCCGTAAGAACCGTTAGATCGGCATCCGACAGTGTCAGTTTTGCCATGTCATTTAACAGAACAGCCACTCCTCCTACAGACAAATCTTCCACATGAGTGTTAGCAACTGCCGTATGCTCCCTCCGTTCCGAAATGCAGTGCATATAGATTTATTGAAAATTCGAACATCGCAAACTTTTACCGAGTTTTCGTGTACCAAATTGCACATGTAGAATACCAAGTATATATCATTTCATTCATCTTCGAGAGGTAACTATAAAGATGGGTGAGGAGTCTACAAAGAAAGACCATCGTATCACGTGCAGCAATTTCATGCATCCTTTAGTGTCAAGGAATATCATAGGAACTCTATATGATATGATTTTTATAGGATTTTTTTCCTTTAGAGCTAATTGGTTCATAGGAATAGATTCATATACTCCACATTTCAAAGGAAATAACCTGATATCATTTCTATAGCTTTAGAGTCACTTGGTTCATATGAATGGATTCCTATACTCCCTTAATTTCAAAGGAAAATAAACATTAGCATATATTCAATAGAAAAGTTCCTATGATATGAACCAAATTACATCTCTTTTCTAATCACTCCTCATAGGAATTGATATACATGTCATCTCTAGATTCAATAGAAAAGTTCCTATGATGTGAACCAAATGTCATCTCTTTTCCAATCCCTACTCATAGGAATTGAGATGCTCCATGTCATCTCTTTCCCTACAACTTCCATGTATACATCTTGTATTCCTAAATAGATAGTACAACCCACCAGTAGCTTTTTTCCAAAACATGCAACTATGGCACAAGAACTATATAGTGTGCCAATAACTTTGAAAGATGGTCGCTGGATGAAGCTAACCCGACAGTGCAGAGATAGGCAAATCCGAGCACTACTGGCCATTGGATATCATAAACATTCCACCAGATCTGCCACATGTACAATTTAGAAGACTCCATGGTTGAACTTAAGCATAATGCACAAACCTCAAAACACAAGCACTTCTCCTTTGTTCTAGAATCTTCTGTATCATAATTGATTATTTTTTCTAAATGAATTGCCATTATTTTTTTTTACTTTATGATTTACAATGCATATCCCCATGAATCTTAACATTTTTATAAAACTTATTGATTTTGAATGAGATGAACTATTAGAACTAAACGAACATCTACATCATGCATATATGACTCAAAGCTTTACATGCTATAGTGTGTATTTATTCATAATTTGGTTCGAAATCTCATGCGTTCAATACATGTGTGCCTTACTAGTTTTGAGTAGACTAGCAAATTTCACGTGGCCCGGGGTATATCAAAATGCAGGGCCCAAGCATGATTGCCTTTCGGTCGAACCTATGTCCACAATTTTTTGTACGTACTATATCTCCACTGGTCCCCGAACCCAAAATACTGCCTCGTTCCCGTAAAACCAAGCGGCCCACACATATTTAAGGCGTCAAATCGAACCCGTTTACTACGACGTGGCCCCGCATGCCGTAGTACTCCTACAAACCCTACCGCCGCACTCATCATCGGTTTTCTTCAAGAGGACGAGGGAGAAGCCGATTTGTAGTGGAGGCGCTTTCAAAAAAAAGGATCTGTAGTGGAGACCCCTACCCTAGGGTGCCCTAGGTAGCTATCGCACGCATCATTGTTTTCTCTTTTCTTTATGCTCTTGCTCCCTAGAGTGAAATGATGGTTGCTTCGTCTGTCCAACTTAATGCGAGAAAGGTGGGGCTTTGTGATTTGACCCCTCATCGCTCATTTTCTACTACTGCGGTGCTACGACCAGGGTGCCTCAAATTCCAACCGCTGATCCGAACTGTAATTTGGTGCATCGCACATGGAACAAGACGGTGGATGAGCCACATGTCGGCCAAAGGGGTCTTGTTAAGTGTGTCGCCATTTCGTGTGCGGACTGACCCTGCTTGAGTTGCTACGCCAACACGACAGGAGCAGCCTACCACTTGGTTTTGCTCCTTGGCGAATCCCGACTATATTGATCTAAAAAGATACGTGCTGAACTACCCTCTCCATCTTGGTTTTTTTTATTTTTAGCCCTCTCGGTTTATAGGGCCTGCACGTAGTTCTAGGTCATCCATTTGACTAACTTAATATGAGTTACTATGTCACAAAAAGTATATCATTGGATTCTTAAGAGGATGTAGTTGTATTTAAAAGTTGAGGGCGGGGATTTTCCTGCGTGGTAGGCGGCAGTGCAGTTCCACCTAGTCGGTTCGATAGGGACGCGAGAAGACGAGGGAGTAGGCTGCTGCAAACATAGGGCTGTGTGATTTGGCAGCGAGTTACTGCTGGACAAGTGGGGCCCCGTGATTTGACTTTCCATTATCATTTTAACTGCGGCGCTACAACCGGCGTGAGTCTCCTAATTCCTGACCACCTCCATAAAGGTGCCTCTCCCAATGCTCCACCACATAGTAGAGGCTGGCTCTTGCATGAGAGCCCACTTCTCCACTTTTTCTTTGCCTTTCTTTCCTCCACATATGCAAAAATGTCATGTAAAGTGCACTATTGTACTTACTTTTACTTGCTCCTACAGGTCCTTAAGCTTGCCACATAGGCATAAAGTCTGATGTGGCAAGTTAATCAAGAAGAGAGAGACTAGTTTGGTGACCCAAGGAAGAAACGGTGCTAAGCGCGTGTACCTAGGTGAAAAGACAATTTTGAGTCTATAGCTAATTAAATGAAGCAAACTTAGCAACACCATTTCATTGGAAGATGTCACTCCTTGGCAAATGCAATAAATAGTAGTACTCCCTGTGTCCCATAATATAAGAACGTTTTTGTCTCTACACTAGTGTCAAAAACGTTCTTGTATTATGGGATGGAGGGAGTACGAAGAAAGAGATAGAGAGGAGTAAAAAATACACTTATAGCCAACCTTGTTGTAGTATGAGTGACTAAGTGATGACTATGTATGACATGCCAACATCAGATAGCCTAATGCACCATGTTAAATCTCCAAGGGCGCGACCGCGCGAGCGACGCGACGGTCGTGGTAGGCGCGACCATGATACGGGCTGCTGGCAGCCCTTGGATCTGAGATCAAACGGTCGCATGCTAAGTAGATGAAAATTTGCAGAATAACCGTCCAGGATAGGATATTCACCCATAGGCCTAGAATCACGCCATGCAACCGTTCGATCTCAGATCCAAGGGCTCTCGGAAGCCCGTATCATGGGAGAATGGAAAACCACTACCCTACCATTCGCACGCTGGCAGTTCGCTCCTACTCGTCCCCGCACGTCCTTCAATACTACGGCGGTTCGCTCCTAGTCGTCCCGTCCATTCACATTACGGCAGTTCCAGTAATCCTAACCCTCCTCCCAAATCCATGGCGTCCCAAATCTCCACGATCGGTGGTGAGTACAAGGTTAGAACCATCACTGGCGATGAGTTCGACGTCATCTACACCCGTTCTTCCGCGACGGTGAAAGGATGCCTTTCTCGCTTCAGACGCATGTTCGAAGACTCAGATGATGAGTGGGTCGCTGGGCTAGATATTGAGTACACCACAGTCCTGGGACCAGAGAAGGATCTAAAGGAAGAAGAGAGGAAGAAGCCCACCGTGATCCAGGTTTGCGTGCATGACTTATGCTTGGTCTACCACATATGCCATGCCGACGTTGAGTGCCAGGATTTTAAGGACTTCCTCAAGAGCAACCTAGTCAAATTCGTTACTGTAGACATTGGTAACGACAAAGAAGTCCTGCGTCGGATAGGCCTTGTTGTAGGCAACACCTTCGACCTCCAGAAGAATCGGTTGGTGTCCTCTCGCCAGCCTTCAATGCTGACCCTGGCAAGAGCCATGATTCATCCTTCATACGGTAAACTGGAGAAACCTCCATACACGTTTCATCGTCATGCATGGCAGCAGAATGTACTAGATATCGACCACATCCACTACGCTGCAATGGATGGCTACCTTTGCTTCAATATCTACAAGGGTTGGATGAAGAGCAACAGCCAAGTGTGCGGTTCAAGCAAAGAAGTATCGACCAAGAGGCAGAGGGACAAGGACGAAGTCGAGGACGTGGACGAGGACTCCGGGTAAGGTTGCAGTGTCGTTGCTCATGGTGGTTCTAAACTTCTAATGTAGTGTCTACCGGATTAGTTGCATAGTTTAATTTCAGGTGTGCTTAGTTTAATTTGAGGGGTGTGTTGTGCTGAGCCCCTAGCAGAACTATGTTATGTTTCTTCTTGTTACTTTAACTCTTCAGTATGTACATACAACTAGTATTTCTTTAATAGAATTTAGCACCCCAATTAAAGCACGTACTATCTTTTTTAATAGTACTATATGCATAATTTGGCGACGAGCGCTCTCTATATGTACCACCTTTTTTATTTCATTTTTTGCTCCATGGCGCAAATCCATCGATAGTACTACTGTACAAAAGTATACATTTTTTAAAAGGCTAGAGTACTGTTCATCACATATATAGCCAGTTAAATTCTCAACCTAGAACGACGTGCATGCCATGTAGTAAACCGATACGGAGGAAGTATAGTAAAAATGAGGTGATTTTACCGAGCGATCAGCGGGGGAGCATGGCCTGTCATGCGGTCCCACATGTTATCATGTACCAAGGCGATGCGCGTGTCCCTCTTGCGGCAGAAGCAATACTACATGGTTTGAGATGATGGCGAACCGAAGTGTGAAATAATGGTTGCTTCGTCCGTCTGGGAAGGTGCGGCATTGTGATTTGACGTCTCATTTCTCATTACTACTACTGGGCCGGTACGAGTGGGTTGCGTCCCCCTTGCTGTTCTGCATTGTTATTTGGTGCTTGACACGTTGACCCGGTTGCTATATGTCCCACATGTCGGCGACAGGAAGTACAAAATTCATGAAAGGGAACGTCGACGGAGGAGTATACTACAGAATTCATGAAAGGGAGCGACTTAGTTTTGGGAAAATCTGTTTTTACGGAGTACGTACCCAATAGGGTTTATAGGGCTCATCTAAAAAACATTCATTTTTCCATTTGATAAGCCTCAATTATACTATACTAGTAGTAGTACCATTACATGTTGGATTTCGAGGTGCGTTAGATCACCCGACGCAAGCAGTGTCAAGAGGAAACTAACCAATGCATGTACAAGTTCATGGAAATTTAGTGGTCATTCATGCATTCGTTCTAATTATTGCCTCGGTAAACATAACTTCTTGAGAAAAAACGAGCATACTAATTACTTGTGCAAACTATGAAATTAATTTGACCACTCACCGTCTACCTTGGTTGGAGAGATTTTGAAATTGAGCCATAAACTGGAAAGGAGGGAGTAGTAACTTTTGTCTCGATTACTATTTGTGGCCTTGTATAGATGCAAAATGTATTTTTTATAGTGGCCCTGTATAAATAAATGGAGGGAGTACTAACCAAAGTACGTAGTAGGGACGAGGAGTAAACGGAGGGAGTAGTAAAATTTTCTCCTCGTGCTGCGAGCCACCGCGCGCGTGGGAGAGGGAGTGGGCGTAAAGGCGTACAGTACTACTACTACTACTACTAGTACTACTCGTAAGCAAGCTTCACCTCATCCCGCTAGCCGGGAGGAGCTAGGCCGGCATTGTATTTAACGCCTGACCCGGTCATGAACGGGCGTGTGTCCAGATTGGGTTTCTCGGCTTCCACACGGGCGGGTTTCATGGAGGCGTTTAAATGTGGCACGGAGGCGTGTTCAGCCGGGCGTGCCACGAGTGGCGCCCTCGACTCTGACCTAGGGCACCGCGCCATTCTTCCACTGACGTGTGGGCTCTTTGTGTGCATGGCCTGCATGTCTGTGACCCAACGCAGGCAGCGCACAGCAGAGGAACCTTTTGTGGGCCAGGGCGGTCAGAAGCGGGCATTTCATAAACCAATGATTATTCATTGAGTGTGACATCATCTTTTTCATGTAGATAAGCCTATTATGTTGATAGCCCATTCGATACATTGTGATTCATAAAGACCGCTGCAAACATCAATGTTCTGCTTATCACAGATAAGATTGATTAGTACCCGTAACAATCCATGTCCTTAACAAAGGGTGCATGCAAGTATAGGTTGAGCGTGTGTCTTGCGTCATGTGTTGTGTGCATGCAGGTGTGCGAGTGTTGCGTGCGTGCAAGGGTACATTTCAGTGTTGCATGCATGGGTGCATACGTGCGTGTGTTCGTGAGTGCATGTGTACGTGTCAGTGTTGCACGCCAGCATGCGTGCGTGTGTACGTGTCAGTGTTGCACGCCTACATGCGTGCGTGTCTTGCGCGCGTGCATGTGTACGTGCGGTGTGAGGCTACATGTCAGTCGACTGACTTTTTCATCTCTGGTAATTAGATTTTCCAGCCGTTGGATACGAAATCAAGGGCCTCTAGTTTATCATCAAACTCCACCCCCCCTGAGCTGCCAGCCACCACCGGACGAACCGCCAGCCCCCGCCGCCCACGGCCGGCCCGCCCTCCACGAAACCACTCCCCATCGCCGGTCCGCTGCTGCACCGGCCATCCCTCTAGCCCCCCCCCCCCCCCCCCCCGCCGAGCTTTTTCTCCGGGCATCCCCACCCCACCGCCCAATGAACGCCCCCCAACCGCCGGTGACTGCCAACCAGAGGTCTCACGACTTCGAATACCCACCGACCAATAATTTATTACAATTTATGTCCGTCATATACGCGCTGATGGGTGGGCCCTATGGTAATGTGTGCTTCTGAATGTGGACCGTTTGACTGGTCAATTGGTCGTATTATCAACAAATTACGGAGCTGTATGGTGAGCCAGTGACCGTATGATCACCCTAAAATGTACTACTATTTTATTAACACGGTAAAGACTCAAACTACCATTTCTTTCTTTCATATACGGGCTAACAGGTGGGCCCCACGGTTACGCGCCCCGATGGTGCAACACTACTGTCGGGACCAGATTCCAAGTCACATCGATCTAGCCGGTAACACCTCATATCACTTTGCGGCCTCACGCACGGTATTCCCACGGGTGTCGCCTTACCCTGGCCCGGGACCATTTGCGCCTTTTGGCTCACGTATATGATTGTGTCGCTAGCATCCATATGACAGAGAACCCGGGCCGACATGGCTAGTCGTGAACCCAAAGCGGCACTAACCTATGGGCACAGGCAAACATGTTTCACATCGAGCATGTCGGTCAGCAGCGTGTGAATCCAGGCTGTAGCATTGGCTAACAGGACTCCAGGGGACCCGGGCTGTAGTAGGCTAGGGAGGACTCCGGATGTCACCGCGTGACATTTCCATGAAGGGACAGACACAGGAACGAAGTGAAACACATGCCGGCCAGTCAAATGTCCTGAGCAGTCGTGTTGGGCTAGCAGGACTCCGGTGAACCGGGCTGTAGCGGACTACTATGGCTCAAGGAAGCACTAGACTACATTTCACCATAAGAGAGGCTGCCAAGGATAAACAACTAGATTGTCGGATCCCACGCATAGCAATACACGTCACATGTACGCATAACATGCAAGTATGTGCTGTACAACATGGCATCACAACATAACGCAACTCATATAGCTAAAAGCCCAGAAGAGCCACATAGCATAAAATACAAACAGGGGTCACATGACCCATCATTCAGAGCATACAAGCAACAAGCGGAAGCATTACATGTCTGAGTACAGAAAACTACAAAAGAAAAAGGCTGAGAAGCCTGACTATCTACAAGACCCTCCCAAGGGCACAAGATCGTAGCTGAGGTGCAAGCTACTCGTCGAAGTCCAAGTAAACTAGTAAGACAGAAGTCTCCGCTGAAAAACATAAATAAAGCAACGTGAGTACAAAGGTACTCAGCAAGATTTACATCAGATCCTATCATACATGCATTAGTATCAAGGAGGCAATGTTGGGTTTAGTTGCAGCAAGCCAGCTTGAATCAGTGGCTAACCTGTTCTACGACAACGAGAAACTTCTTTGAGGTGAGGCAGCCCACACGAGTCCGCTAATCACCACATCAATACACTACTATGGATTCATCCTCGTCTCTCTACGAGAAGGCCATCCATAGCACTCACACTTGTCTTGCGAATTTTAGAGTATCCACTTTAAGTTGTCTATGTACCACGTAAGCATCCAAGAAGTCCATAACCGAGGACACGGCTATTCGAATAGATCATGATAACCCTGCAGGGGTGTACTTCTTCACACACGCTCTCACCACTTATCACCATGTACACGTCATGTAACTCGGCAACCTTCAAGCGAAAGCCTGAAGAGGGTGTTGGCCACGACCTGACTAACCACACAAGTCTCCCATCCAGGTTCATCGCCTATTCGGGTTCCATCCGCAAGGAGATCTGGCCGGGGTGTCGCTCACGGCGCCAAACAATGTGAGCAGGGTTCCCAAGCCCACCATCTGGGTGCCACTTGGTACACCGTGCCACTGTGCCTAGTCTGTCCCAAGCCCACCTAGCCGGGTGCCACTTGGTAGACTACTAACACTACATACAAACACCAGAAACTAGTTGCGACTCCTGGACAGAGATCAAGTTGGTTAATAAGTCGAGAGGGGTCGAGTTACCGGAACCCAATGTGTGGTAGTATCGAGTCACTGGACAACATACATAGAACTTAGTTCTTAGGGACGGTTCCAGTGAGACAACCCACCATGTACTCCTACATGGCCTCTCACCGCTACCTTTACCAAACCGTGTTCACACACTTAACTCTCAGCACCAGAACATATCATACCACTCCAATTCATTCCCGATGAATCAGACCTGACATACTCTAAGCAATAGCAGGCAATGCATGGCTGGAACACAACATGGCTCAATCAACTCCTACACATGCTAGTGGGTTTTAACTCTTTACTGTGGCAATGACAGGTCATGCAGAGGAATGGGTTCAACTACCGCAGCATAAAGTAGCAGTTGAATCATTGTTGTCCTAATGCAATAAATGAGAGCAGGAGCGAGAGAATAGGGTTGTATCGGAATGAACAAGGGGGCTTGCTTCCCTGGTAGATCAACAGGGGGGCACTGCTCCTCTGACAGGTACTCTGGATCGGTCTCCGGAGCAGGACCTATCGAGAAAGAACTGTGTCGATAATCAATACACAACCATATGCAACAATATGATGCATGATCATGGCATGAATATGTGATGCTGATTGAGCTAATGCAACTAGCTTTTATTTGGATGAAATCCATTTGAACCAAAGATTCAAATGCATCTCCAAAATAAGCTCTTTATATAAGCCATTCATGTGTTTTCATATATACAGCATGTATAGGTTGGTTTGTCATCCATGAAAATAGTACAGATGGAAAGATTGAATTTTTTGATAATTTTTCATATATAAATCATTTCAATCTGAGTTACGGTTGAATTTCTATGAATTTTTGAAGTTTATATCATTTTATAGAATTTCTTGATTTATTTTAATACCAGAAAATGATATATTGCATCAGCACTATGTCAGCATGACGTAAGCGAGTCAACAGGGCTGACCAGGTCAAACCTGACGTGTGGGGTCCACACGTCAGTGTCACAGGTTAAACAGGGGGTTATTTCTAATTAAACTTAAAAGATTAAGGCACGAGGGCCCACTGTCAGTGTCACTAATGGGGGGGATTAGTCCCAAACTAATCTTGCCACGTGAGCGTCACCGGATTAAGCACCGGCGGAGGCTCGCCGGAGTTGGTCGGGCTCGCGCTAGAGGCGGCGGTTTGCGACGCGGTTGGCCTCTACGGCTAGCTGGAGCTCGTGCGCATCCAGCGGTGGCAGTGAGAGGGTGCGAGGTGGTCTGTAGCGGCAGCAGCGGCGAGCTGGGCAATGGCCAGAGCTTGGGTGTCAACAAAATCGATGACACGGCGCGCGGGAGGACCAACGGTTTGCACCTACATTTTCTACGAGAGCTCACGAACCCAACGGAGGCACGCACGGGACCAATTGGTCACCGGAGCCTCGTCGGCGACGAGCTCGTGTGGCGGCGGCATACGTGACTCGCGGTCATCGGCGTTGCAGCGAGAAATCGACCATGGGGAGAGGGGGAAAATGCTTAGGGGCTCACTGCGGTCACGAAGAGCTTCTCGGCAAGGTTAGGGAGGCAGAGACGGCGGCAAACAGGCGGTGGGGATCCACGGCGGCCGGCAGTGAAGAAGACAACGATGGTGACGATGGAGGCCGTCCGGAGGTGCGTGGCTCGGCGAGGAGGTAGCCGGTGACGTGGCGGAGGTTCTGAGCACGGGGAGAGGGTGAGGGGGAGGCGGTGGCTATGGCAATGGCGAACGGCAGCGACGAACGCGCTCAGTCGCGAGCGAGAAAGCGAGGGAGAGGAGAGGAGGGGACTAGGGAGAGTGAGAGGGTCCGAGGGGGGTGTGTGGCGTCGTCGGGTGCCTCCAGCGGCGAGCAGGGAAGCAGGAGGTGGCCGGCGTGTGCTCGCGCGTGGCGACCACGCGCCCTTCGTCCTCCTGGCAAGAGGAGGAAGATGACAAGGGAGGTGGGGATGGGTCGGGCTGGCCAGCTAGCTGGGCTGGCTTCTCTCCTGGGCCAGATAAGCCATGTGAGGTTTTTCCCTTTTTGTTATTCTTTTCTATTTCTGTAATTTGTTTTGATTTGATTTTTATAGTAAATCATTTCAGAAACTTCTGAAAATTATTATGTGGCCTCCTTAAAAGTATTCAAGGCCACTTCCAAACTTCCAGAGTTATTGGATCATATTTGAAATATATCAAATATAAATTCCAATGCAAATAATTATTGAATTAATTCCAAAAGTCCAAAATAAATAGTTATGAGCTCCCGAAAATGTTGGTTTGAATTTTATCTCTGTCCAAGATTTTCAGAGAGCAACATGAGCATTTTCTTGGACCATTTTAGAGCAATTTTTTTATTTGGGTCATTTCCAGAATGATTCTGAGGGTTTCACAAATCCCCATTTCAATTTTAAATGGAATTTAAACATGATGCACAAATGACTAGATGGTCTAGGTCATACCAGAACTAGGGATGTGACAACTCGCCCCCACTCGAAGAAATCTCGTCCCGAGATTCAGGAGTTGGCGGAAAGAAAGCGGGGTACTCAAGTCGAAGACGATCTTCACGCTCCCAGGTAGCTTCTCTCTCGGAATGATGAGACCACTGAACCTTGAGAAACTAGATGTTATGACGTCGAGTGACATGCTCTGCTTGATCTAGAATGCGGACGGGGCACTCTCGATAAGTGAGGTTATCTTGGAGATCAAGCGTTTCGTGGTCCACTCTGCGGATGTGATCCGAGAAGCAACGCCTGAGTTGAGAGACGTGGAAGACATCATGAACTCGACAAAGATGTGCGGGTAGTTCCAACTGGTAGGTAACCTCTCCTCGTTTAGCGAGAATGTGAAAGGGACCAATATAACGACGAGCCAACTTGCCCTTGATACCGAAACGATGGGTACCCTTCAAAGGGGTAACCCGAAGGTAAGCCTTGTCGCCAACTTCATAAGCCACTTCCTTATGGCTACGGTCATACTGGCTCTTTTGACGAGATTGGGCTGTTTTCAAATTCTCACAAATGATGCGAACTTGCTCTTCTGCCTCCTGGATCATATCCGGTCCAAAGAATTTTATTTCACCGCTTTCTGACCAGTTCAAAGGTGTTCGACATCTTCGTCCATGCAGAACCTCAAAAGGAGCTTTCTTGAGGCTGGATTGGTAGCTATTGTTATAAGTAAACTCGGCGAAGGGAAGACACTTCTCCCAATCCGTACGGAATGAGATAACACAAGCTCTAAGCATGTCTTCGAGAATTTGGTTGACCCTTTCCACCTGACCACTTGATTGAGGGTGGAAAGCAGTACTGGAGGAAAGATGGGTGCCCATGGCAGTTTGGAAACTCTCCCAGAAATGAAAAGTGAAAGGACTACCACGGTCTGAATTGATCTCTAGTGGAACACCATGAAGTGACACTATTCGAGAAATATATAAGTCAGCGAGCAGACTAGCAGTGATACTCTCTCGAACAGGTAGGAAGTGAGCCACTTTGGAAAGACGATCAATGACTACGAAGATAGCACTATTCCCTCTCTTGGTCCTGGGAAAGCCGGTTATGAAGTCCATACCAACTTTATCCCATTTCCACTCAGGGATAGCTAAAGGCTGAAGGGTGCCAGCAGGCCTTTGATGCTCTGCCTTAACGCGACGACAAACGTCACAATTAGCAATGAACTGAGCAATTTCTCTCTTCATCCTAGTCCACCAGAACCTCTGGCACAGGTCCTGATACATCTTAGTACTACCGGGATGAATCGTGAGAGGAGATTCATGGGCCTCCTTAAGGATTAGTTGCCAAAGATGTTCCTTCTTGGGAACCACCAAACGATTCCCGAAGAAAACAACACCTCGATCATCTATAGAGAAACTACCAGCAATGCCCTTGGCAATGTTTCTCTTGATCCGGGTAATCCCCGTATCATGCTTCTGGGCTTCTATGATATGATCCAAAAGAGTAGGTTTCGCCACCAAGGTAGAAAAGAATCCGTGAGGAGCAATGTGAAGGTTAAGTTTACATAATTCCTCATGGAGAAGTGGTTCGCCCTGCTGCAACATGAGATTGTTCCAGTAGGCCTTACGACTTAGTGCATCAGCCATGACATTCCCCTTGCCTGGGGTGTAGGTAATCCCTAAGTAGTAATCTGAGATCAACTCAAACCAACGTCTTTGCCTAAGGTTCAAATCTGGTTGGGTGAAGATATACTTGAGACTCTGGTGATTGGTGTAAATCTCGCAACGCTTACCAAGAAGGTAATGTCGCCAGGTCTTAAGTGCATAGACTACGGCTGCAAGCTCTAGATCATGTGTAGGATAATTCTCCTCATGTTGATGCAACTGTCGAGATGCATAGGCAATCACATGACGATCCTGCATAAGAATGCAACCTAGTCCCTGTCGTGAGGCGTCACAGTAGATAACAAAGTCTTTAGTGAAATCTGGTGGCACAAGTATGGGAGCAGTAGTCAGGCGTCTTTTCAGTTCCTGAAAACTGTGCTCACACTGTGGGGACCACCTAAACTTTATCCTTCTTGAGAAGTTCCGTGAGAGGTTTGGCCACTTTGAAGAAGTTATCAACGAAGCAGCGACAATAACTGGCTAGACCAAGGAAACTCCTAACTTGCTTAACCATTTCAGGCGGAGTCCAATCAAGAATGGCCTGAACTCTCTCGGGATTGATAGAAATGCCCTTACCAGAGATTACGTGGCCAAGATAGGTCACTTCTTGTAACCAAAATTCGCACTTGGAGAACTTGGCATAAAGGCGGTGCTCTCTGAGTTTCTCTAACACAAGTCTAAGATGTTCGGCATGCTCTTCCTCGTTCTTCGAGTAAATAAGAATATCATCGAGGTAAACCACGACGAACTTATCTAAGTACTCCATGAAGATCGAGTTCATCAAGTGAGAGAATGTAGCTGGAGCATTGCTTAGACCGAAGGACATGACGGTGTACTCGTACTGGCCATAACGAGTGACAAAAGCCGTGTTAGGAATGTCCCCGTTTCTGATCTTGATTTGGTGGTAGCCTAACCTCAAATCCATCTTGGAATAGACTGAGGATCCAGCGAGCTGATGATACAGGTCGTTGATCCTGGTGAGCGGATACTTGTTCTTTATCGTGACCAAATTAACGGGACGATAATCTACAACCATCCGATCCGTACCATCCTTCTTCTTGACAAAGAGGACAGGGCAAGCCCAAGGAGAAGAACTAGGACGGATGAAACCCTTTTGCAAGGACTCATCAAGTTGTTTCTTAAGCTCGGCTAGCTCTAAGGGTGCAATCTTGTAAGGTCTCCTAGAGATTGGAGCAGTTCCTGGGATAAGATCTATGACAAACTCTACATCTCTGTCAGGTGGAACACCTGGCAGTTCTTCTGGAAAGACATCCGGAAAGTCACGGACTATCGGGATATCTTCAAGGTCTGGAAGAGGGCTGGCATTAAGAGAATAGAGTTGGCGCTTTGCAACTCTAGTGGAGATGGTGACTATCTTGTGAGATGGGTGTGTAAGCCGAACAGACCTTGTGTAACAATCAATCCTGGCATAATGAGCCTTCATCCAGTCCATACCCAAGATGATGTTAATATCTGTAGACTTGAGGGCTATAAGTGAGGCAAGAAATACAAGTCTGTCCACAAGGATTTCATTACCATGGATTACACTACAAGTTTGCCATTTGGATCTAGGAGTTTGAATGACTAGTGGAGAGGGCATATCACAAAATGACATGTTGTGCAAGTTAGCATAGCTTTCAGAAATGAAGGAGTGAGATGCTCCAGTGTCGAACAGAACCGATGCTGGATGACAATTGACAAGGAGTGTACCAAGAACGGCATCCGGATCATCATGAGCGTCTTTAGCTGAGATGTGATGCACAGATCCACGTTTAGTGGGGGCTGACTTGACACTGATCATCTTGCGTGATGGCTTACCACGGCCAACGGACTTCTCGGGCTGGGGTGGAGCATAATTGGTTTGAGAGCAGTCATGTGCATAGTTTCCTGGCTCTCCGCATGTGAAGCAAGTCCCTGAGGTAGGACGTGGACCTGCTTTGACAAGCGGTCTACCAACAGGCTTGGGTGGAGCATGTAACTGAACTGGGTGAGGTGCCACATAAGAGGGCCTCGGTGAATAACCGGGTGGAAGAGCGGAGTTCGGAACCCAAATCCGACGCTTCTGCGAACTAGTACCGAAGTAGGAACCCAAATCACGGGTGTGCTTACGAGACTCCTCGTAAGTGAGTTGAGCTGTCTCTGCATTAATGGCCTTGTTCACAAGAGCCTGGAATGTATCACAGTGATGCAGGTGGAGATCACGACGCATCTTGGGATGGAGACCCTTCCGGAACCTAGCCTACTTCTTGGCATCTGTGGACACCTCTTCTGTAGCATAGCGGGCAAGGTTCTCAAATTCCCTACTGTAAGCATCAACAACCATCTTACTCTGGGTGAAACTACAGAACTCTTCTCTCTTGCGGTCAATGAGAGCCTGAGGAATGTGATGCTCGCGAAAAGCCTCAGTGAAATCTCTCCAGGTGGTTATCTGGCCAGCTGGAAGCATAGCCTCATAGTTCTGCCACCAAAGACTAGCAGGACCTTCCAGGTGATATGGAGCATAGGTGACCTTATCACTGTCAGATTTCGGGTTCCGGCAGAACCTTAAGGTTCGAACACTGGGGTGCGCGCGGAGATTACGCCTTCTACCTCTCCGTCTCGCAAAGATCTAGAATACTGAAAGAACTGCACAAGAGACACAAGGTTTATACTGGTTTGGGCCACCGTTGTGGTGTAATACCCTACTCCGGTGTGCAGTGGGTGGATTGCCTCTTGGGGCTGATGATGATGAACAATACAAGGAAGAACAGCCTCGCTAGGGTCTATTCTTGGACGGGGCGATGAACTGTTGGGAGGAGTTCAACCACCTTTCTCTTTCTCTCTCTCTCTCTCTCTTTCTCTAGCCAACCGACCGAACCCCTTGCTACGTGGGTGGCTGGTTCTCGATCTCTCCCTCTGTGTGTTCTTCTTCCTCTCTGTCTGTCCCCCTCCTACCCTGGGGGGTGGCTAGTCCTATTTATTGAGGCCCTGGTCCTCTTCCCAAATATTGAGCGGGAAGGGAGCCAACAATGGCGGGCTAATTTGAAGGGGGACAACAAGTATCAACTATCCTGACAAAAGCAGTCTTCGCCTGCGCAAAGCTCTGGTGATGACGCCGTCTTGGGCTCCACGGTGACCTCCATCTCGTAGTCCTCCTGGTCTTGGTCTCGTTGCACCAAAATGGCAACCTTTGCCTGATGCCTTGGTACCCCGTGGCTGCGCTTGCCCCCTTTGCACCAAAGAGGAAAGGAGGACGCTGTGCGGGCTGGCACCCGCCTGGCGCCCTGAGTCGTCATGGCTCGCGTCACGGGCACCTCGCGAGGTACCCCGCCTTGATCTCTCTGCCTCCTCGCGAGCCAGCCTGACGAGGCCGTGCCCGAGGAAGGTCCGTGTCATCCGCCCCACGAGGCTTGGCCCCTCGCGAGGGTCTTGAGTCTTGTGTTGATGAAGATGGGCCGTGCTGGGCCCCCGTTCCTAGAACACCGACAGTCACCTTTAGCTACGTTCGCAAAACGCAGCTTGTGAGTGATGCTACGAAGCCAGTCATCTGCATCGAGTGGTTCGATGGAATGATGGAAGGTAGGTGGTTTCAGACCAATGAAATCATAGATGGTCGCTGACTCCTTGCACTGGGGTGCGGTGTTCTCCTCGATACGTGCTAACAAGCGGTTGGTCTCACGCTTGTTCATCTGAACTTCTAACATGAACTTTGCGAACGAAGACTGATCGGGAGGAACCTCATCCCTACCATCTCCATGGTTCCGGCTACGAGCAACAGAACTTCGATTAACCGGCAACATCCTGAAGAACGAAACCAAGGAAAACAAGGATGGATTCAGCATCATCATAAGGATGTAGAATATAGTACAAGGAAAATAGTATCTCTTGAACTCCTAGGACAATTCCGGCAGCATAGCGGCAGTAAAATGCTCAAAATGAGACATCCTGCAAATGATGGGGTAGCACCATACTCAACATCATCACTTAAGGTTCTGAGATATTACTAAACAGACTACACCGGAAGTACTTGAACTGAGATAAGACTCTGATCCACCAATCCTAAGAGACTACAGAGTAGTAACACATGATCCTGATAGACGGAAGTGGAAGCCTAGTTCCTTAACCCCGTAGGAAAGATAGGATGACTCGGATCAGAAGGGCTTGAGGTATAAGGAGTAAAAATTGCCTTACGTTCCCTTCCACAATCAATTCCTCTATATAGCTAAGGAATTTCTAGACTCAACTCCAACCAGGTTGGCTTGGAAATCCTACAGGCAGTCAGGCTCTGATACCAAAGCTGTCGGGACCCCGATTCCAAGTCACATCGATCTAGCCGATAACACCTCATATCACTTTGCGGCCTCACGCACGGTATTCCCACAGGTGTCGCCTTACCCTGGCTCGGGACCGTTTGCGCCTTTTGGCTCACGTATATGATTGTGTCGCTAGCATCCATATGACAGAGAACCCAGGCCAACATGGCTAGTCATGAACCCAAAGCGGCACTAACCTATGGGGACAGGCATACATGATTCACGTCAAGCATGTCGGTCAGCAGCGTGTGAATCCGGGCTATAGCACTGGGCTAACAGGACTCCGGGGGACCCGAGCTGTAGCAGGCTAGGCAGGACTCCGGATGTCACCGCATGACATTTCCCCGAAGGGACAGACATAGGAACGAAGTGAAACACATGCCGGCCAGTCAAGTGTCCTGAGTAGTAGTGCTGGGCTAGCGGGACTCCGGTGAACCGGGCTGTAGCGGACTACTATGGCTCAAGGAAGCACTAGACTACATTTCCCCATAAGAGAGGCTGCCAAGGATAAACAACTAGATTGTCGGATCCCACACATAGCAATACACGTCACACGTACGCATAACATGCAAGTATGTGTTGTACAACATGGCATCACAACATAACGCAACTCATTTAGCTAAATGCCCAGAAGAGCCACATAGCATAAAATACAAACAGGGGTCACATGACCCATCATTCAGAGCATACAAGCAACAAGCGGAAGCATTACATGTCTGAGTACAGACAACTACAAAAGAAAAAGGCTGAGAAGCCTGACTATCTACAAGACCCTCCCAAGGGCACAAGATTGTAGCTAAGGTGCAAGCTACTCGTCGAAGTCCAAGTAAACTAGTAAGACCGAAGTCTCCGCTGCAAAATATAAATAAAGCAATGTGAGTACAAAGGTACTCAGCAAGACTTACATCAGATCCTATCATACATGCATTAGTATCAAGGAGGCAATGTGGGGTTTAGTTGCAGCAAGCCAGCTTGACTCAGTGGCTATCCTGTTCTACGACAACGAGAAACTTCTTTGAGGTGAGGCAGCGCAGACGAGTCCACTAATCACCACCTCAATACACTACTATGGATTCATCCTCGTCTCTCTACGAGAAGGCCATCCATAGCACTCACACTTGTCTTGAGCATTTTAGAGTATCCACTTTAAGTTGTCTATGTACCACATAAGCATCCAAGAAGTCCATAACCGAGGACACGGCTATTCGAGTAGATCATGATAACACTGTAGGGGTGTACTTCTTCACACACGCACTCACCACTTATCACCATGTACACATTATGTACCTCGGCAACCTTCAAGCGGAAGCCTGGCGAGGGTGTCGGCCACAACCTGACTAACCACACAAGTCTCTCATCCAGGTTCATCGCCTATTCGGGTTCCATCCGCAAGGAGATCCGGCCCGGGTGTCGCTCACGGCCCCAAACAATGTGAGCAGGGTTCCAAGCCCACCATCCGGGTGCCACTTGGTACACCGTGCCACTGTGCCTAGTCTGTCCCACGCCCACCTGGCCGGGTGCCACTTGGTAGACTACTAACACTACCTACAAACACCAGAAACTAGTTGCGACTCCTTGACAGAGATCAAGTTGGTTAATAAGTCGAGAGGGGTCGAGTTACCGGAACCCAATGTGTGGTAGTATCGAGTCATTGGACAACATACATAGAACTCAGTTCTTAGGGACGGTTCTAGTGAGACAACCCACCATGTACTCCTACATGGCCTCTCACCGCTACCTTTACCAAACCGTGTTCACATGCTTAACTCTCAGCACCAGAACATATCGTACCACTCCAATTCATTCCCGATGAATCAGACCTGACACACTCTAAGCAATAGCAGGCAATGCATGGCAGGAACACAACATGGATCAATCAACTCCTACACATGCTAGTGGGTTTTAACTATTTACTGTGGGAATGACAGGTCATGCAGAGGAATGGGTTCAACTACTGCAGCATAAAGTAGCAGTAGAATCGTTGTTGTCCTAATGCAATAAATGAGAGCAGGAGTGAGAGAGTAGGATTGTATCAGAATGAACAAGGGGGTTTGCTTGTCTGGTAGATCAACAGGGGGGCACTGCTCCTCTGACAGGTACTCTGGATCGGTCTCCGGAGCAGGACCTATCGAGAAGGAACGGTGTCGATAATGAATACACAACCCTATGCAACAATATGATGCATGATCATGGCATGAATATGTGATGATGATTGAGCTAATGCAACTAGCTTTTATTTGGATGAAATCCATTTGAACCAAAAGATTCAAATGCATCTCCAAAATAAGCTCTTTATATAAGCCATTCATATGTTTTCATATATACAACATGTATAGGTTGGGTTGTCATGCATGAAAATGGTACAGATGGATAGATTGAATTTTTCTGATAATTTTTCATATATAAATTATTTCAATCTGAGTTACGGTTGAATTTCAATGAATTTTTGAAGTATATAGCATTTTCTGGAATTTTCTGATTTATTTTAATACCAGAAAATGATATATTGCGTCAGCATGACGTAAGCGAGTCAACGGGGCTGACCAGGTCAAACCTAACGTGTGGGGTCCACACGTCAGTGTCACGGGTTAAACAAGGGCTTATTTCTAATTAAACTTAAAAGATTAAGGCGCCAGGGCCCACTGTCATAGTCACTAATGGGCGGGATTAGTCCTAAACTAATCTTGTCACGTCAGCGTCACCGGATTAAGCACCGGTGACCACATCTCGTGGTGGAGGCTCGCCGGATTTGCTCGGGCTCGCGCTACAGGCGGCGGTTTGCGACGCGGTTGGCCTCTACGGCTAGTTGGAGCTCGTGCGCATCCAGCGGCGGCAGTGAGAGGGTGCGAGGTGGTCTGTAGCAGCAGCAGCGGCGAGCTGGGCGGCAGCCAGAGCTCGGGTGTCGACGGAATCGATGACACGGCGCGCGGGAGGACCAGCGGTTTGCACCTACATTTTCTACGAGAGCTCATGAACCCAACAGAGGCACGCACGGGACCAATTGGTCACCGGAGCCTCGTCGGCGACGAGCTCGTGTGGCGGCGGCATCCGGGACTCGCGGCCATTGGCGTTGCAGCAAGATATCGACCATGGGGATAGGGGGGAAATGCTCAGGGGCTCACTGCGGTCACGAAGAGCTTCTCGGCGAGCTCGGGGAGGCGGAGATGGCGGCAAACGGGCGGTGGGGATCCATGGCAGCCGGCGGTGAAGAAGACGACGGTGGCAATGATGGAGGCCGTCTGGAGGAGCGTGGCTCGGCGAGGAGGTAGCCGACAACGTGGCGGAGGTTCTGAGCACGGGGAGAGGGCGAGGGGGAGGCGGTGGCTACAACAACGGCGAACGGCGGCGACGAACGCGCTCGGTCGCGAGCGAGAAAGCGAGGCAGAGGAGAGGAGGCGACTGGGGAGAGTGAGAGGGTCCGAGGGGGGCGCGTGGCGTCGTCGGGTGCCTCCAGCGGCGAGCAGGGAAGAAGGAGGTGGCCGGCGTGTCCTCGCGCGCCGCGACCACGCGCCCTTCGTCCTCCTGGCAAGAGGAGGAAGATGACAGGGGAGGTGGGGATAGGCCGGGCTGGCCAGCCAGTTGGGCCGGCTTCTCTCCTGGGCCAGGTAAGCCAGGTGAGGTTTTTCGCTTTTTGTTATTCTTTTCTATTTCTCTAATTTGTTTTGATTTGATTTTTATACCAAATCATTTCATAAACTAATGAAAATTATTATGTGGCCTGCTTAAAAGTATTCAAGGCAACTTGCAAACTTTCAGAGTTATTGGATCATATTTGAAATATATCAAATATAAATTCCAATGCAAATAATTATTGAATTAATTCCAAAAGTCCGAAATAAATATTTATGAGCTCCTGAAAACGTTGGTTTGAATTTTATCTCTGTCCAAGATTTTCAGAGAGCAACATGAGCATTTTCTTGGACCCTTTTAGAGCAATTTTTTTTATTTGGGTCATTTCCAGAATGATTCTGAGGGTTTCACAAATCCCCATTTCAATTTTAAATGGAATTTAAACATGATGCACGAATGACTAGCTGGTCTAGGTCATACCAGAATTAGGGATGTGACAACTCGCCCCCACTCGAAGAAATCTCGTCCCGAGATTCAGGAGTTGGCGGAAACAAAGCGGGGTACTCAAGTCGAAGACGATCTTCACGCTCCCAGGTAGCTTCTCTCTCGGAATGATGAGACCACTGAACCTTGAGAAACTTGATGTTATGATGTCGAGTGACACGCTCTACTTGATCCAGAATGCGGACGGGGTACTC
The DNA here is from genome assembly GCF_018294505.1 of Triticum aestivum. Lineage (NCBI taxonomy): Eukaryota > Viridiplantae > Streptophyta > Magnoliopsida > Poales > Poaceae > Triticum > Triticum aestivum. The sequence goes on along the minus strand of NC_057800.1, from coordinate 195,151,397 downwards.
TCGATAAGTGAGGTTATCTTGGAGATCAAGCGTTTCGTGGTCCACTCCGCGAATGGGATCCGAGAAGCAACGCTCGAGTTGAGAGACGTGGAAGGCATCATGAACTCGAGAAAGATGTGGGGGTAGTTCCAACTGGTAGGTAACCTCTCCTCGTTTAGCGAGAATGTGAAAGGGACCAATATAACAAGGAGCCAACTTGCCCTTGATACCGAAACGATGCGTACCCTTCAAAGGGGTAACCCGAAGGTAAGCCTTGTCGCCAACTTCATAAGCCACTTCCTTATGGCTACGGTCATACTGGCTCTTTTGACGAGATTGGGCTGTTTTCAAATTCTCACGAATAATGCGAACTTGCTCTCCTGCCTCCCGGATCATATCCGGTCCAAAGAATTTTATTTCACCGGTTTCTGATCAGTTCAAAGGTGTTCGACATCTTCGTCCATGCAGAACCTCAAAAGGAGCTTTCTTGAGGCTGGATTGGTAGCTATTGTTATAAGTAAACTCGGCGAAGGGAAGACACTTCTCCCAATCCATACCGAATGAGATAACACAAGCTCTAAGCATGTCTTCCAGAATTTGGTTGACCCTTTCCACCTGACCACTTGATTGAGGGTGGAAAGCGGTACTGGAGGAAAGATGGGTGCCCATGGCAGTTTGGAAACTCTCCCAGAAATGAGAAGTGAAAGGACTACCACGGTCTGAATTGATCTCTAGTGGAACACCATGAAGTGACACTATTCGAGAAATATATAAGTCAGCGAGAAGACTAGCAGTGATACTCTCTCGAACAGGTAGGAAGTGAGCCACTTTGGAAAGACGATCAATGACTACGAAGATAACATTATTCCCTCTCTTGGTCCTGGGAAAGCCGGTGATGAATTCCATACCAACTTTATCCCATTTCCACTCAGGGATAGCTAAAGGCTGAAGGGTGCCAGCAGGCCTTTGATGCTCTACCTTAACGCGATGACAAACGTCCCAATTAGCAATGAACTGAGCAATTTCTCTCTTCATCCTAGTCCACCAGAACCTCTGGCGTAGGTCCTAATACATCTTAGTACTACCGGGATGAATCGTGAGAGGAGATTCATGGGCCTCCTTAAGGATTAGTTGCCAAAGATGTTGCTTCTTGGGAACCACCAGACGATTCCCGAAGAAAACAACACCTCGATCATCTATAGAGAAACTACCAACAATGCCCTTGGCAATGTTTCTCTTGATCCGGGTAATCCCCGTATCATGCTTCTGGGCTTCTATGATATGATCCACAAGAGTAGGTTTTGCCACCAAGGTAGAAAAGAATCCGTGAGGAGCAATGTAAAGGTTAAGTTTACATAATTCCTCATGGAGAAGTGGTTGGCCCTGCTGCAACATGAGATTGTTGCAGTAGGACTTACAACTTAGCGCATCAGCCATGACATTCCCCTTACCTGGGGTGTAGGTAATCCCTAAGTCGTAATCTGAGATCAACTCCAACCAACGTCTTTGCCTAAGGTTCAAATCTGGTTGGGTGAAGATATACTTGAGACTCTGGTGATCGGTGTAAATCTCGCAACGCTTACCAAGAAGGTAATGTCGCCAGGTCTTAAGTGCATAGACTACGGCTGCAAGCTCTAGATCATGTGTAGGATAATTCTCCTCATGTGGATGCAACTGTCGAGATGCATAGGCAATTACATGACGATCCTGCATAAGAATGCAACCTAGTCCCTGTCGTGAGGCGTCGCAGTAGATAACAAAGTCTTAAGTGAAATCCGGTGGCACAAGTATGGGAGCAGAAGTCAGGCGTCTTTTCAGTTCCTGAAAACTGTGCTCACACTGTGGGGACCACTCAAACTTTTTATCCTTCTTGAGAAGTTTCGTGAGAGGTTTGGCCACTTTGAAGAAGTTCTCAACGAAGCAGTGACAATAACTGGCTAGACCAAGGAAACTCCTAACTTGCTTAACCGTTTTAGGTGGAGTCCAATCAAGAACGGCCTAAACTCTCTCGGGATTGACAACAATGCCCTTACCAGAGATTACGTGGCCGAGATAGGTCACTTCTGGTAACCAAAATTCGCACTTGGAGAACTTGGCATAAAGGCGGTGCTCTCTAAGTTTCTCTAACACAAGTCTAAGATGTTCGGCATTCTCTTCCATGTTCTTTGAGTAAATAAGAATATCATCGAGGTAAACCACGACGAACTTATCTAAGTACTCCATGAAGATCGAGTTCATCAAGTGAGAGAATGTAGCTGGAGCATTTGTTAGACCGAAGGACATGATGGTGTACTCGTACTGGCCATAACGAGTGACAAAAGCCGTCTTAGGAATGTCCTCGCTTCTGATCTTGATTTGGTGGTAGCCTAACCTCAAATCCATCTTGGAAAAGACTGAGGATCCAGCGAGCTGATCATACAGGTCGTTGATCCTGGTGAGAGGATACTTGTTCTTTATCGTGACCAAATTAACGAGACGATAATCTACAACCATCCGATTCGTACCATCATTCTTCTTGACAAAGAGGACGAGGCAAGCCCAAGGAGAAGAACTAGGACGGATGAAACCCTTTTGCAAGGACTCATCAAGTTGTTTCTTAAGCTCGGCTAGCTCTAAGGGTGCCATCTTGTAAGGTCTACTAGAGATTGGAGTGGTTCCTGGGATAAGATCTATGACAAACTCTACATCTCTGTCAGGTGGAACACCTGGCAGTTCTTCTGGAAAGACATCCGGAAAGTCAAGGACTACCGGGATATCTTCAAGGTCTGGAAGAGGGCTGGCATTAAGAGAATAGAGTTGGCGCTTTGCAACTCTAGTGGAGACGGTGACTATCTTGCGAGATGGGTGTGTAAGCTGAACAGACCTTGTGTAACAATCAATCTTGGCATAATGAGCCTTCATCTAGTCCATACCCAAGATGATGTTAATATCTGTAGACTTGAGGGCTATAAGTGATGCAAGAAATAAAAGTCTATCAACAAGGATTTCATTACCATGGCTTACACTAGAAGTTTGCCATTTGGATCCAGGAGTTTGAATGACTAGTGGAGAGGGCATATCACAAAATGACATGTTGTGCAAGTTAGCATAGCTTTCAGAAATGAAGGAGTGAGATGCTCGAGTGTCGAACATAACCGATGCTGGATGACAATTGACAAGGAGTGTACCAAGAACGACATCCGGTTCATCATGACCATCTTTAGCTGAGACGTGATGCACACATCCACGTTCAGTGGGGGCTGACTTGACACTGATCATCTTGCGTGATGGCTTACCACGGCCAACGGGCTTCTCAGGCTGGGGTGGAGCATAATTGGTTTGAGAGCAGTCACGTGCATAGAGTCCTGGCTCTCCGCGTGTGAAGCAAGTCCCTGAGGTAGGATGTGGACCCGCTTTGACAAGTGGTCTACCAACAGGCTTGGGTGGAGCATGTAACTGAACTGGGTGAGGCGCCACATAAAAGGGCCTCGGTGAATAACCGGGTGGAAGAGCAGAGTTCGGAACCCAAATCCGACGCTTCTGTGAACTAGTACCGAAGATGGAACCAAATCACGGGTGTGCTTACGAGACTCCTCGTAAGTGAGTTGAGCTTTCTCTGCATTAATGGCCTTGTTCACAAGAGCCTGGAATGTATCACAGTGATGCAGGTGGAGATCACGATGCAACTTGGGGTTGAGACCCTTCCGGAACCTAGCCTGCTTCTTGGCGTCTGTGGACACCTCTTCTGTAGCATAGCGGGCAAGGTTCTCAAATTCCCTACTGTAAGCATCAACAACCATCTTACTCTGGGTGAAACTACAGAACTCTTCTCTCTTGCGGTCAATGAGAGCCTGAGGAATGTGATGCTCGCGAAAAGCCTCAGTGAAATCTCTCCAGGTGGTTATCTGGCCAGCTGGAAGCATAGCCTCATAGTTCTGCCACCAAAGACTAGCAGGACCTTCCAGGTGATATGGAGCATAGGTGACCTTATCACTGTCGGATTTCGGGTTCCGGCAGAACCTTAAGGTTCGAACACTGGGGTGCGCACGGAGATTACGCCTTCTACCTCTCCGTCTCGCAAAGATCTAGACTACTGAAAGACCTGCACAAGAGACACAAGGTTTATACTGGTTCGGGCCACCGTTGTGGTGTAATACCCTACTCCAGTGTGCGGTGGGTGGATTGCCTCTTGGGGCTGATGATGATGAACAATACAAGGAAGAACAACCTCGCTAGGGTCTGTTCTTGGATGGGGCGATGAACTGCTGGGAGGAGTTCAACCACCTTTCTCTTTCTCTATCTCTCTCTTTCTCTAGCCAACCGACCGAACCCCTTGCTACGTGGGTGGCTGGTTCTCGATCTCTCCCTCTGTGTGTTCTTCTTCCTCTCTGTCTGTCCCCCTCCTACCCTGGGGGTGGCTAGTCCTATTTATAGAGGCCCTGGTCCTCTTCCCAAATATTGAGCGGGAAGGGAGCCAACAATGGCGGGCTAATTTGAAGGGGGACAGCAAGTATCAACTATCCTGACAAAAGCAGTCTTCGCCTGCGCAAAGCTCTGGTGATGACGCCGTCTTGGGCTCCACGGTGACCTCTGTCTCGTAGTCCTCCTGGTCTTGGTCTCGTTGCACCGAAATGGCAACCTATGCCTGATGCCTCGGTACCCCGCGGCTGCGCTTGCCCCCTTTGCACCAAAGAGGAAAGGAGGACACTGTGCGGGCTGGCACCCGCCTGGCGCCCTCAGTCGTCATGGCTCGCGTCGCGGGCACCTCGCGAGGTACCCCACCTTGATCTCTCCGCCTCCTCGCGAGCCAGCCTGACGAGGCCGTGCCTGAGGAAGGTCCGTGTCGTCCGCCCCGCGAGGCTTGGCCCCTCGCGAGGGTCTTGAGTCTTGTGTTGATGAAGATGGGCCGTGCTGGGCCCCCTTTTGAGCCACGCCGCAGGCCGCAGCCAGGCAAGTCTGGGGACCCCCGTTCCCAGAACACCGACAGTAGCCCCCGGGCCCAAGGCGCGCCCGGACTTGGCCGTGCCGAGAGGCGAAAGGGCAAGGGCGAAGCGCCGCGGGCCCTAACAGCCTGCGGCCTTGGGCGCCGTATGGCGGTTGATTGGACGCAAGTGTTTCAGCAACCGCACAGGTTGATAAAGGTGCAACATCTGCCAAGACTTTGCCTTTTACTTTCTCCGGTTGCTGCCCAGATCCCCTTTCTTGCGCCGCCCCCTTCTTCCTCCAAATTTCCATATCTACTCCGGCTGCGTGACCTAGGAAGCCATGGCGCCTCGTCAGCCTCCGGCCGAAGCTTGGTACTCACCTGCTCTGGACTCGCCGAGCGTGTCCAAGGCGAGCCTTGCCCGGCTACGCCAGATGGCGGCGGCGCAGGGCATCAATGGGGCGCAGGTGTTCAAGGCCGGCTCCGCCACCCCTGAGGGCCGAGGGAGCACCTTTTATCCTCTCTTTGTAAGCTCCATTGCTGCGGGCCTGGTGCCTCCCTTCTCCGAGTTTTTCTTCTCTGTCCTCCGCCATTACAACCCGCAGGCTCTACATCTCTACCCCAACTCCGTCCTTCTCCTGGCGATCTTTGCTTATTACTGCGAGACCCACGTAGGGGTGCAGCCTTCAGTGGCCTTGCTGCGCCACTACTTCTCCCTCCGGGTCTCTCGCAGTTCTCCTTCCGCGTGCGCGAGCTTCGTTGCGTATGGCGGCACCATCGCCATCTCGAATCCCGGGAAGAGGATTGAGGGCTTCAGGAGCAAGTGGGTCTTGGTAGATGCCGGGCGCATCCACCCAAGGTTGATCTTGCCCGCGGAGTAGCCCGTGAGCTCCAGTGACTGGTGCCGAGCGGAGCTCATGGACCCCCGCGCGAAAATGGTGTTGGAGAAGATGGACGCGGACCTGAGGCCGGTCAGCACGGCGGCGGTGAAGTTGACCGGTGCGTCGCTGCTGAGGGAGTTCCTGGAGCACCAGCTGGCTCCACTCCGGCAGTACTCTCCTCCGATGTGGAGGCCTCATCCGAGCCCCGCGGCCTTGGGCGACGAAGATTTGGCCGCGGTTCTCCAATCTCTGGTCGGGGGCGAGGTGGCGAGGTTGGAGGGCGCTCCCAAGCCCTTGTTCCTTCGCGACGACTGGGAGCAGGTGGTGAAGTCCATGCCCGTTTTCAACGGGGACGGGCTCGTGCCCATGGAGGCTTCCGAGGGACAGGTGGACGTGCCCTCCGGCGACTCCAGCAAGGAGGAGGACAAAGAGGAGTGGGAAAAGGGGCCTGACTCCGAGGCGACCGACGGAGAGTCGAGGGCCCCCTTCTCCTGGCGCAGGCCCCGCAGTCTCCGCCTTTCTTCGAGCGATGATGACGAGGACGGAGACGAGCAGGTCGGTGGGAGCCTGCCCCTGATCCCGAAGAAGGACAGGTCCGGGCTGATCTCTCGCGGGTCTGCCCCTGCCCCAGGCAGTCTGCAGACGCGCCTTCTGCTTTCGAGGTTGACCCTTCCAGCCGGCTGTCAGGCTTCAAGTTTGGCCGGAGGCTGCCCGAGCTCACCGGCGATGACCCATAAGTGCTTGACCCTTGTCTTTATCTCTTGTTTCGCTGCTGAGGCTTGACGTTCGTGTTCCTTGAATAGGCTGGCGCCCGCGGCGAAGAAGCCGAAGGGGGCTCCTGAGGCTCCATCTGCGGGAGCGCCTCCGCCTGCGGAGGAGGGTGACCGTGGCGCGCGGGCTTCTCCTGCCCGGTCGTCCTCGCGAGGCCTGACTGAGCTGGCTGGGGCGAGCTCAGCCCCCATGACCCAAGTGACTCCTGTGGTGCCTTTGCCCACTGCCGCCACCACAGCCGCTGGGGCGCAGCAGGCTCTACCTCAGGATGTTGTGGTCTTGCCGTTGCCGCCTTCTTCCCCCGTTCCCCCGACTGTTGTTTCTCCAACTTCTCCTGCCATCCTGGAGCATGCTGTTGCTGGACTGGACCGGTTGTGGCAGGATCTTCTTGCCGACCCTCGCCTGGTGGCCGGGCGCTTGGAGCTAGCTTCAGGATGGATTCGCTCCGACGCCTCGATCCGGGCGGCGCTGGTTCAAGCCTCGATGGCCTGCGATGAGGAGAGGCAGGCCGTCCTTGAGACGAAGGTTGCTCATGACGCAGCCCTGGGGGAGGTGGTTGAAGTCCGCAATTGTTGCAAGGCGCTCGAGGACGAGCTGCAAGGCCTGCAGGACCAGCTTGCGAAAGAGGTTCGTCTTTGCCAGGAGCAAGAAGAAGGCATGAAGGCTTGCGAGGTGGCCGTCGAGGGCCGGGAGGCCAAGCTCAAGAAGCACCGTGACCGCCTGGGTGCGATGGGGGAGGAGTTGGAGGCGACGAAGGTCGAGCTGGACAAGAAGGCCCAGGTTCTTGCCGAGGATCGTGTCGCCTTTGCAGACATGGAGAAGAAGGCTCGTGCTTCGCTGAAGATGCTCTACGCCAGTGGCCTGGAGAGCCCGCTGGCCGGCGACGAGAACGGCCCCGCCAAGCTGCTTCCCTTCCTGGTTCATGCTCTTGAGGATGTTACCCTTGTCCTCGGCCCCACGGCCGAGGCTGAGGCGTGTGTCCTATCTTCTGCTGTGCTGACGCGGGTCTTCACCCACATCTACCTTCGCGACCCCAGCGCCGACCTTGACAGCCTGTTGGAGCCAGTAAGCAGCGAGGGCGCTGCCCCCGCTACCGAGGCCATGAAGGGTCGCGCGGAGGCTCTGCTAGGGAAGTTCCGGGCCTTCAGTACCAAGCCGAAGCAGGATGCTTCCGGTCCTGCTGCTCCATGAGGCGGGGCCACCCGCTGCTTCACTGCCGCCAAGTGACTCCGCTACCGCTCTTGTCCTGCTTTTAATTCCTGCACATGCATCATGCCTCGGGGAGGCGTTTAAACTTGCGTTTGGTGTTGAGACAGTATGGACTGTAATATTTGCTTTTAAGTTCCTTGAATTTTATGTTTTTCTTCCCTACTTGCTTGTGTTCTACGCCGGCAGAGCCCAGCCCCGCGCGTACCTCACCTAGCATTAGCCCCGACCAGAAACCAGGACGGGACCAAAGGAGTGAGGGGCTACGGAGACAGTTAGGCTCCTGAGTCGCGATGCTCAGGAGTCCCCCTTGGCGCACGAACAACAAGTAGGGAGGTGTGATGTAGGTGGATCTTCCATTCTATGTCTGCAGAGCCCGACTCCGCGCGTACCTCACCCAGCATTAGCCCCGACCGGAAACCAGGATGGGACCAAAGGAGTGAGGGGCTACGGAGCCAGTTAGGCTCCTGAGTCGCGATGCTCAGGAGTCCCCCTTGACACGCAAACAGCAAGTGATGAGGCGAGATGCAAGTGGGACCACCGTTCTACGTCTGCAGAGCCCGGCCCCGCGCATGCCTCACCCAGCGCTAGCCTTTCAGAACTAGGGAGTGAGGGGCTACGGGACCAGTTAGTCCCCTGAGTCGCGATGCTCTGGGGTCCCCCTTGACGCTCAAACGGCCTTCATACCTCGGCTCCGCTCGGGGAGAGACGCGCGGCGAACCAGGCTCGAGGGGCCTGGCTGGGTGGCGTACGCCCGGGCGTGACCCAGGCGCAGCCCCCGTGCCCAGCCCCCTCGCGCGGCGCTCCCGAGGGGAGGCGTTGCAATGAGGCTAGACAGTGAGCTCTGGGTTCCCTGAGGTTGATGCGGCCCGGGGGCTACCCACAGTTGTTTATCACCAGCGCGGAACATAGCGCTTCCGCATGTGTACGGGCATAGCCACTCCTCGGTAGTGTCCTCAGCCAGCGCGGAGCATGGTGCTTCCACTGGTACGTGGGAGGGGGATCCCCTTCGGGAGGATCCCCCAGGGCACCCCGCCTGACACGTGGCCGGCACGGTAGGGCTATGTGAGGTGTATCTGGGCACCCGTGAGCCAGTGCGGGACTCACGGGGCCCTACCTCTAGGCGGGTTGCACCTGGCACTAGGCCTTATCTTGTGCTGTGTCCCTGCAAATTTGGTTAGATGCCGGCACTCTACGTCCTCGGGTCCCGGCCCTCGAGCTTGTCTCAGCCGTCGCTGGTATGCCAGGTCACGATGCCGTGGACATGGCCAGAGGGTGAGGGATGGAGAGCCAGTAAGAGCCCTTAGTCACGATGCTCAGGTACCCCCCTTTAACGTGCAAGTGGTCAACATGGAGAAGAAGAGGTGTCGTGGACAGGCATCAAGTAATCAAGCATGACGGGCGAATGCGTAGCCAGAAATAAATGCAAGGAGATACATGCCGCTGGGCCTGGCCCGAGCAACTTGGGGATGATGCAGCCCGAGGGGCGCCCCCAACAAAGCAAGCTAACGACATGAAGTAAAAGGGATACATACCGCAGGGATGGACCCATGCAGCCTGGGAACGATGCAGCCCTGGGAGGGCGCTCCCAGCTGGAAATGAGACTTGTAAGATGTCACCTGAAGGTGTCGAGGGCGAAGGGGTGTTGGTGCAGCAGACTCGGTGGGCTGCGGAAGCCGATCCTCACGAGCCCCCAGGCCCGGGGGCCTCAGGATGCTCCGGAGGCACTGGTAGCTCTTCGCAAACCATCTCCATCTCCGCCAAGGCTGCGGATCGCTTGTCTTCTTCAGCCTCCGTGATGCCCCTCATGAGGCGCTGGCGCGTTGCAACCGCGCTCGGCAAGCTGTAAGGCATGCGAATGTAGCTGTGGGGCGGACCTCCGTATCGCCCCACTCGCGAGGGCCAGAGGCGCCCCATCGTGGTGGCTTGGTTGAGCCCTGGTACGTCAATGCAGACGCGCAACCCACCATCCTCGCCCGGATGGGGAGCCATAGCCGGTAGACGGCGGCAACCTCTCATGATTCTTGATTCCTGTAGTTCTTGAATGGCCTTGTCGACGAACTCCTGCGGGTCTGACCTTCCTTGCCTTGCTCCTTCTTGAGGGAAACGCGCTTCGAAGCACGCCTCCACGTGGTGCCCAAGCGCCTCCCTCGTGACCCTGGCCAGGTCGGTGGCCCTCCAGGGGAGAGCCCCCGAGCCCTGCCTAAGGAGGGCGCTGGGCGCGCTTTCCTATGCGATGGAAGGAGGTTCCCCCTGGGCAGATGCGGGCCCTGAGGGACCCGCCTCCCGAGGGGCTGGTCCGGACGATGTCTTCTTCTTCTTGGGGGTGGTCTCGGGAAGCCTCCTGCTTCCGCGATCCGGGTCTTCCAGTGTCGCGGCCTGAAAGGCTCGCTCCAGGGAACACACTGCATCCCTCTCTTCACAGGGCACCGTGATGACTCCGCCACTTCCTGGCATCTTGAGGACATTGTAGCCATGGTGAGTCACGGCCATGAACTTGGCCAGCGCTAGGTACCCGAGGATGGCGTTGTACGGCAGGCGGATGTGGGCGACATCGAAGTCGATGAGCTCGGTGCGGTAGTTGTCGCATGCCCCGAAGGTGACAAGGAGGCGGACCTGCCCAATCGGGACTGTGGAGCCGTCGGTGATTCCGGGGAAGGGCTTGGTTGGCTGAAGCTGGTCGTAAGGCACTTGGAGGTTGTTGAATGTTTCCACGGATAGGACGTTGAGCCCTGCCCCGCCATCGATGATGGTCTTGGTGACCAACACGTTGCTGATGATTGGGGAACAAAGCATCAGGAGGACTCCGGCTGTAGCCGCACACTTGAGCTGATCTGCCGAGCTAAACGTGATGGCGCACGCCGACCACCTGAGAAGGCGCGTGGCTTCGAGCCTGGGGAGGACTGCGTTCACTTCGCGGGCAAACTGCTTGAAGATGCATTGGGAGGCTGGGGCTTGAGCTCCGCCCAGGATGCAGGCGATGGCGCGAGGCTCCTAGAAGCCCCCAGCCCCTTCGTCTTGATGGCGGTCCTCGTTTCTCCTTGGCTGAGGCGGCAGTGGAGGGAGGCCCGCGTGGCCCTGTGGGCGATCCTCACGAGGCTGATCCCTCCAGCCCCCCTTGCGAGGCGGGTGCCGCCAGCAATCCTCGCGAGGTTCATTGCGCCACCCTTGGCGCGGGCCGCGGTCTTCCAAGTGTCCTGCGTTTCTTCCTCCTCCTTGGCCGTTGCCCCGATCAGCGCGTTCGGGACGACGGCCGATCCTTCCTTCTCACACGGCGCGGAGTTCTTGGCATTCGTTGGTGTTGTGGGTGTGGAGGTCGTGGTACACACAGTACCGGTCGCCCTGGGAGGACTCAGGCAAATCCTTACCCCGGTTGGTGTCTGGTTCTGCCGTGAGCACGGCAGCCCCCTTGCGCTTCACGTCCTTGGCCTTGGGCTTCTTCTCTTCTGGGTCTGCGGCAGGCAGCTCAAGGAGGGAGAGGCGTCCCTCCTCAGCCCTGGCGCACTTGGTCGCCAAGTTGAACAGCTCCAGGGAGGTGCACAGGTCTTCATGCATCGCCAGCTCCTCCTTCATCTTGACGTCGCGCACACCATCGGAGAAGGCCGAGATGATGGCCTCCTCAGACACCTTGGGGATCTTGAGGTGCGCGCTGTTGAAGCGCTGGATGTAGTTTTGTAGGGTCTCTCCAGGTTGTTGCTTGATGCGGCGCATGTCGCTCACGGCGGGTGACCGGTCGCGAGTACCTTGGAAGTTGGCGATGAAGCGGGTGCGCATCTCGTCCCAGGAAGAGATCGTGCCTGGAGCCAGATTCAGGAGCCAGGTGCGAGCTCCTTCCTTGAGCACCATGGGAAACCAGTTCGCCATGACCTTCTCGTCCCTGCTGGCAGCTTCGATGCCTAGCTCATAGAGCTGGAGGAACTCGGCAGGGTCAGTCGTGCCATCGTAATGAGGAGGCATGTCTGGCTTGAACTTGCCGGGCCACGTGACGCTACGCAGCTCGGTGGTGTAGGCGTGGCAGCCTGCGGTGGCCACAAAAGGCTTCGGCTGGTGGAGAGCTCGGTCTTGAGGGTCCCCGCGCGCTGCGGCTAGGAGCAGCGCGGGGTCTTGGTGTGCCGGAGCCAGAGCAGGGTCGCGGCCTGCCGGAGCAGGGAGCGCCCGGGCAGCTCCTTGCGGGCGAGGGACTTCTTGGCAGCTCCGTTCTTGCTGCGCTGGCACCTGACGGAGCGGGTTCCGCCCAGGGGCCACGCGCCTTGGAGCCATGGTATCTTCTTGGAGAGGAGGCGGCTCGTACGCCTCCGGAGCTTCGTTGCCCGCGCGGGGCGGGGTGTGGCGCAGCGGAACAGACGGCGCGGGAGAGCCCCCTGCGGCGCGGACAAGCTCGGCGACGCGGTTGAGCCACTCGTCGTAGACGTCGTCGACGGGACAGTAGCGCAGGAGCTTGTTTGCCGCGAGGAGCGCAGCTCGAGCCTCCAAGGGGGCGCGGAGCGTGGGGGACGAAGAACCAGCTGGTGCGAGCGATGGAGTAGCGGTGCGGCCGTCTTGCCGCACGGATGGATGCTGAGACGACGCTTGCTGCTCGCCCCCCGCCGGGGCCGGTGGCGGTGTTGATGGCGGGCAACGGGGAACGACGAGGACGTCCGCCGACGGGCGCCGTCTGGGCGACGCGGGAAGCGATGGCGGCCCGGCGCTCGGCGCGGGCCCGACGAGCGTCGGACATGGATATGACGGTAGGAGGAGAATGGGGCAGTGGAAGACGAATTCCGGCGCACCCCTACCTGGCGCGCCAAATGTCGGATTTCGGGTTCCGGCGGACCCTTAAGGTTCCAACACTAGGGTGCGCGCGGAGATTACGCCTTCTACCTCTCCATCTCGCAAAGATCTAGAATACTGAAAGAACTGCACAAGAGACACAAGGTTTATACTGGTTCGGGCCACCGTTGTGGTGTAATACCCTACTCCAGTTTGCAGTGGGTGGATTGCCTCTTGGGGCTGATGATGATGAACAATACAAGGAAGAACAGCCTCGCTAGGGTCTGTTCTTGGATGGGGCGATGAATTGCTGGGAGGAGTTAAACCACCTTTCTCTTTCTCTCTCTCTCTCTCTTTCTCTAGCCAACCGACCGAACCCCTTGCTACGTGGGTGGCTGGTTCTCGATCTCTCCCTCTGTCTGTTCTTCTTCCTCTCTGTCTGTCCCCCTCCTACCCTGGGGGGTGGCTAGTCCTATTTATTGAGGCCCTGGTCCTCTTCCCAAATATTGAGCAGGAAGGGAGCCAACAATGGCAGGCTAATTTGAAGGGGGACAACAAGTATCAACTATCCTGACAAAAGCAGTCTTCGCCTGCGCAAAGCTCTGGTGATGACGCCGTCTTGGTCTCCACGGTGACCTCCATCTCGTAGTCCTCCTGGTCTTGGTCTCATTGCACCAAAATGGCAACCTTTGCCTGATGCCTCGGTACCCACGGCTGCGCTTGCCCCCTTTGCACCAAAGAGGAAAGGAGGACGCTGTGCGGGCTAGCACTCGCCTGGCGCCCTGAGTCGTCATGGCTCGCGTCACGGGCACCTCGCGAGGTACCCCGCCTTGATCTCTCCGCCTCCTCGCGAGCCAGCCTGACGAGGCCGTGCCTGAGGAAGGTCCGTGTCGTCCGCCCCGCGAGGCTTGGCCCCTCGCGAGGGTCTTGAGTCTTGTGTTGGGCTCCCGTTCCCAGAATGCCGACAGTCACCTTTAGCTACATTCGCAAAACGCAGCTTGTGAGTGATGCTACGAAGCCAGTCATCTGCATCGAGTGGTTCGATGGAATGATGGAAGGTAGGTGTTTCAGACCAATGAAATCATAGATGGTCGCTGACTCCTTGCACTGGGGTGCGGTGTTCTCCTCGATACGTGCTAACAAGCGGTTGGTCTCACGCTTGTTCATCTGAACTTCTAACATGAACTTTGCCAACGAAGACTGATCGGGAGGAACCTCATCCGTATCATCTCCGTGGTTCCGGCTACGAGCAACAGAACTTCGATTAACCGGCAACATCTTGAAGAACGAAACCAAGGAAAACAAGGATGGATTCAGCATCATCATAAGGATGTAGAATATAGTACAAGGAAAATAGTATCTCTTGAACTCCTAGGACAATTCCGGCAGCATAGCGGCAGTAAAATGCTCAAAATGAGACATCCTGCAAATGATGGGGTAGCACCATACTCAACATCATCACTTAAGGTTCTGAGATATTACTAAACAGACTACACCGGAAGTACTTGAACTGAGATAAGACTCTAATCAACCAATCCTAAGAGACAACGGAGTAGTAACACATGATCCTGATAGACAGAAGTGGAAGCCTAGTTCCTTAACCCCGTAGGAAAGATAGGATGACTCGGATCAGAAGGGCATGAGGTATAAGGAGTAAAAAGTGCCTTACGTTCCCTTCCACAATCAATTCCCCTATATAGCTAAGGAATTTCTAGACTCAACTCCGACCAGGTTGGCTTGGAAATCCTACAGGCAGTCAGGCTCTGATAACAAAGCTGTCGGGACCTCGATTCCAAGTCACATCGATCTAGCCGATAACACCTCATATCACTTTGCGGCCTCACGCACGGTATTCCCACAGGTGTCGCCTTACCCTGGTTGGGACCGTTTGCGCCTTTTGGCTCATGTATATGATTGTGTCGCTAGCATCCATATGACAGAGAACCCAGGCCGACATGGCTAGTCATGAACCCAAAGCGGCACTAACCTATGGGGACAGGAATACATGATTCACATCAAGCATGTCGGTTAGCAGCGTGTGAATCCGGGCTGTAGCACTGGGCTAACAGTACTCCGGGGGACCCGGGCTGTAGCGGGCTAGGCAGGACTCCGGATGTCACCGCATGACATTTCCCCGAAGGGACAGGCATAGGAACGAAGTGAAACACATGCCGGCCAGTCAAGTGTCCTGAGTAGTAGTGCTGGGCTAGCGGGACTCCGGTGAACCGGGCTGTAGCGGACTACTATGGCTCAAGGAAGCACTAGACTACATTTCCCCATAAGAGAGGCTGCCAAGGATAAACAACTAGATTGTCGGATCCCACACATAGCAATACACGTCACACGTACGCATAACATGCAAGTATGTGTTGTACAACATGGCATCACAACATAACGCAACTCATATAGCTAAACGCCCAGAAGAGCCACATAGCATAAAATACAAACAGGGGTCACATGACCCATCATTCAGAGCATACAAGCAACAAGCGGAAGCATTACATGTCTGAGTACATACAGCTACAAAAGAAAAAGGCTGAGAAGCCTGACTATCTACAAGACCCTCCCAAGGGCACAAGATCGTAGCTGAGGTGCAAGCTACTCGTCGAAGTCCAAGTAAACTAGTAAGACCGAAGTCTCCGCTGCAAAACATAAATAAAGCAACGTGAGTACAAAGGTACTCAGCAAGACTTACATCAGATCCTATCATACATGCATTAGTATCAAGGAGGCAATGTGGGGTTTAGTTGCAGCAAGCCAGCTTGACTCAGTGGCTATCCTGTTCTACGACAACGAGAAACTTCTTTGAGGTGAGGCAGCGTAGACGAGTCCACTAATCACCACATCAATACACTACTATGGATTCATCCTCGTCTCTCTACGAGAAGGCCATCCATAGCACTCACATTTGTCTTGAGCATTTTAGAGTATCCACTTTAAGTTGTCTATGTACCACATAAGCATCCAAGAAGTCCATAACCGAGGACACGGCTATTCGAATAGATCATGATAACACTGTAGGGGTGTACTTCTTCACACACGCACTCACCACTTATCACCATGTACACATTATGTACCTCAGCAACCTTCAAGCGGAAGCCTGGCGAGGGTGTCGGCCACAACCTGACTAACCACACAAGTCTCTCATCCAGGTTCATCGCCTATTCGGGTTCCATCCGCAAGGAGATCCGGCCGGGGTGTCGCTCACGGCCCCAAACGATGTGAGCAGGGTCCCAAGCCCACCATCCGGGTGCCACTTGGTACACCGTGCCACTGTGCCTAGTCTGTCCCACGCCCACCTAGCCGGGTGCCACTTGGTAGACTACTAACACTACCTACAAACACCAGAAACTAGTTGCGACTCCTGGACAGAGATCAAGTTGGTTAATAAGTCGAGAGGGGTCAAGTTACCGGAACCCAATGTGTGGTAGTATCGAGTCATTGGACAACATACATAGAACTCAGTTCTTAGGGACGGTTCTAGTGAGACAACCCACCATGTACTCCTACATGGCCTCTCACCGCTACCTTTACCAAACCGTGTTCACATGCTTAACTCTCAGCACCAGAACATATCGTACCACTCCAATTCATTCCCGATGAATCAGACCTGACACACTCTAAGCAATAGCAGGCAATGCATGGCAGGAACACAACATGGCTCAATCAACTCCTACACATGCTAGTGGGTTTTAACTATTTACTGTGGGAATGACAGGTCATGCAGAGGAATGGGTTCAACTACCGCAGCATAAAGTAGCAGTTGAATCGTTGTTGTCCTAATGCAATAAATGAGAGCAGGAGTGAGAGAGTAGGATTGTATCAGAATGAACAAGGGGGTTTGCTTGCCTGGTAGATCAACAGGGGGGCACTGCTCCTCTGACAGGTACTCTGGATCGGTCTCCGAAGCAGGACCTATCGAGAAGGAACGGTGTCGATAATGAATACACAACCATATGCAACAATATGATGCATGATCATGGCATGAATATGTGATGCTGATTGAGCTAATGCAACTAGCTTTTATTTGGATGAAATCCATTTGAACCAAAGATTCAAATGCATCTCCAAAATAAGCTCTTTATATAAGCCATTCATGTGTTTTCATATATACAACATGTATAGGTTGGGTTGTCATGCATGAAAATGGTACAGATGGATAGATTGAATTTTTCTGATAATTTTTCATATATAAATTATTTCAATCTGAGTTACGTTTGAATTTCAATGAATTTTTGAAGTATATATCATTTTCTGCAATTTTCTGATTTATTTTAATACCAGAAAATGATATATTGTGTCAGCACTACGTCAGCATGACGTAAGCGAGTCAACGGGGCTGACCAGGTCAAACCTGACGTGTGGGGTCCACACGTCAGTGTCACATGTTAAATAGGGGGTTATTTCTAATTAAACTTAAAAGATTAAGGCGTCAGGGCCCACTGTTAGTGTCACTAATGGGGGGGGGTTAGTCCTAAACTAATCTTGCCACGTCAGCGTCACCAGATTAAGCACCGGCGACCACATCTCACGGCGGAGGCTCGCCGAAGTTGCTCGGGCTCACGCTACAGGCGGCGGTTTGCGACGCGGTTGGCCTCTACGGCTAGCTGGAGCTCGTGCGCATCCAGCGGTGGTAGTGAGAGGGTGCGAGGTGGTCTGTAGCGGCGGCAGCGGCGAGCTGGGCGGCGGCCGGAGCTCGGGTGTCGAAGGAATTGATGAGACGACGCGCGGGAGGACCAGCGGTTTGCACCTACATGTTCTACGAGAGCTCACGAACCCAACGGAGGCACGCATGGGACCAATTGGTCACCGGAGCCTCATCGGCGACGAGCTCGTGCGGCGGCGGCATACGGGACTCACGGTCATCGGTGTTGCAGCGAGAAATCGACCATTGGGAGAGGGGAAAATGCTCAGGGGCTCACTGCGGTCACGAAGAGCTTCTCGGCGAGCTCGGGGAGGCTGAGACGGCGGCAAATGGGCGGTGGGGATCCGCGGCGGCCGGAGGTGAAGAAGACGACGGTGGCGACGATGGAGGCCGTCCGGAGGTGCGTGGCTCGGCGAGGAGGTAGCCAGCGACGTGGAAGAGGTTCTGAGCACGGGGAGAGGGCGAGGGGGAGGTGGTGGCTACGGCAACGGCGAACGGCAGCGACGAACGCGCTCGGTCGCGAGCGAGAAAGCGAGGGAGAGGAGAGGAGGGGACTGGGGAGAGCGAGAGGGTCCGAGGGGGGCGCGTGGCGTCGTCGGGTGCCTCCATCGGCGAGCAGGGAAGCAGGAGGTGGCCGGCATATGCTTGCATGCGGCGACCACGCGCCCTTCGTCCTCCTGGCAAGAGGAGGAAGATGACAGGGGAGGTAGGGATGGGCCGGGCTGGCCAGCCAGCTGGGCCGGCTTCTCTCCTGGGCCAGGTAAGCCAGGTGAGGTTTTTCACTTTTTGTTATTCTTTTCTATTTCTGTAATTTGTTTTGATTTGATTTTTATACCAAAACATTTCATAAACTTCTGAAAAATATTATGTGGCCTGCTTAAAAGTATTCAAGGCCACTTGCAAACTTTCAGAGTTATTGGATCATATTTGAAATATATCAAATATAAATTCCAATGCAAATAATTATGGAATTAATTCCAAAAGTCCAAAATAAATACTTATGAGGTCCTAAAAATGTTGGTTTGAATTTTATCTATGTCCAAGATTTTCAGAGAGCAACACGAGCATTTTCTTGGACCCTTTTAGAGCAATTTTTTTATTTGGGTCATTTCCAGAATGATTCTGAGGGTTTCACAAATCCCCATTTCAATTTTAAATGGAATTTAAACATGATGCACAAATGACTAGGTGGTCTAGGTCATACGAGAACTAGGGATGTGACAACTAGTTGCGCCGCGTGGAATGTTTGACTAGTTAATTGATTGTGTCATCAACAAAATATGGAGTTGTACGGGTGAGCCAGTGACCATATAATCATGATATGTATTTGTTTAACATGGTACAAACGCAAGGGCTCATATATACGGGCAAGCACTCGCCGCTATAAGCGCACACACGCGAACCCTACCCCTATGAGCACCTTCGAGAGAGTGGGCCAGCATATATGATCTTGATATTTTACGAAGTCACCATAGGTGCCTCGTAGTCGAGTGGAACGTATCCTCCCACTGAACGTACATCGCCGGAAAATACTGAAATTAACACAAGATAAATGCGAGCACCGGGACTTTAACCTTGGTGGGCTCGACAAACCACTATCCTCTAACCATCCAACCACATGTTGGTTAGCACGACAAAATGTATGTGGTGACCGTGATGAGCTTATTCTGAAGTCGAGTGACCATATCGTGCTTTCGCTTTAAATACAATGACCGTAAGTGTCGTCAACAAAATACGGAGCACGCATCAAATGCAAAGTCCGTCAGTGTCATCAACAAAATATGGAGATGTATCGTGAGCTAGATACCGTTGTACTATTGTATATGCTTATTTTTTTAGTGGCCGATTGCATGTGTGGTGTGGTGGGCACATCATTTCTAGTTGTGGTGGGTCAACATGAATACTCATGGGTCGGTTCCATCCTGCGCCACATATAGGTTGGAACGAGACGTGTTATACGAAGATCCATGTGGAGGACTTGGCATACAACATGAAGCTACCAGAGTCGCGGAGGACTCTATCCCCACTGGTGATAAGCCGACTATATATGATTTTTAACCCTAGGCCCTTAGTATGTTATACAAGCTTGGGGGCTAGTTCGTCGATAGTATACACACACACACAATGCCTGGTATTCACGTGTACTTTGTACACACCCCTATCACTAATATACAGTACCAGGAGTAGGCTCTTCCTTCAACTGCAAGGGTCCGATCCGAACTAGGGTGAAACTTTGCCTCGTATTACCATCCAGCCTAACAGCCAGGGATATCCTATAGAATGATATGATGAAATCATATCTACCAACTACTAAGAGAGAGGTGTGTCGGGGGGGGGGGGCAATGTGTGCGAGAGAGACCTAAAGATAATGTGCGTGCGGGAGACACGTAGGCACATATATGTGCGTATAGAGGGCTAGTAGAGACCGTGCATGTGTATATATGCATGTGAGAGAAATAGTGTTTTCCAACTGAGATTAGTGAAAAGAGTGGTACATAGTAGCCAGAAAGAGAGAGAGAGAGAGAGAGAGAGAGAAACAGAGAGAGCATGTGCGTGAGACACCCCGACACCCTGAGATAGATTGTGAGCATGTGTGAAAGAGAAATGTCGATGCATATAAAGTGTGTGAACTTATGCGTTAGATAGAGAGATATATAACGTGTTGGTGAGAATTGGGCGAGGCATAGTGCATCTACGTGTAATAGGCGGTTCTACGCATTAAATTAAAATATAAATGGCATTATTATTTTTGGATGAGATCATGAATTTTGCAAATTGCGTATGGAAGAAAATCAGTCTATCAGACACCCATACTGTATTGAATTCTAGCATGTGCTTGTGTTTATTTCATATTATCGATCCATAGAGTGGGAGCGGTTTGAAATACAGGCAATGGATGCTTTTGCAATTCATATATAAACATTAATTAGTGCACTCCATGTTGTTAGTGTGAAGCACTTTATACATTTGGCACTTGCATGGATACATTCCAAATTGCTAGCTATGAAATAGAATACATGTCGAATTCAACATAAAGGGGGTTTCGAAGATTTGAATTCATAGGAAGTGCATTAATCTATTTGAACCCGAGATAATGGCATTTGTAAATCAGATGTAAAAGGGGGCATCAATCTTTGTTGTGACTTTGAACATGCTATATATATTCATACGCATATCTAACTTTTTATTGCAACTAAGGAGATTATATCTGGAACCATGCATGAACTGAGGTAAGTTGCATATTTTTTAATATATACTCGTGTACAATGTATATTCAAATGTAACCCCTCCATTCCAAAATAATCGTAGCTTTAGGATTTTCAAGAGTAAAGATTTGTGAAGTTTGACAAATCCTGAAAGTTCAATTCAAGAGAACCAAAAACGTTAATGCTTCTGCTCCGAAATATTGAACGAAGCGCCAAATAGGCCTATGGTCACCCGAAACTGTGTGAGACTAATGTTTTGGTGGTAGGAAATTACTGTCCTGACTCTGGCCCGTGTAGCCTATCGGCCCGATGTCCAAACCGGGGTAGGTTTCTAACTTCACCAAGATGATAGTCTCAACCGCCTCCGAGAAGCATTCATACGCCGTGGGCGCCTACCCATGCACTAGGCCGAAATCTATCCCGCCCACATTTGGGACACCTAACATGACTGTCCTACCCCCAACCCGCAATATGTCTGAAATTTTAGATGGGGGCAAAGTTTGTAACTTTCCCCAAATTTCAAACAAGCGCGTCTCGAACCGAAACATTGTTTCCCCTTAGTTCCCCACCTCCCTCCGTTTCCCATTCACACTCCATGGGCGCGAAAATGCCCTCTCCACCAGCTGTGAAACCCCAGCCTCCTCTGTCCTCCACCCCATAGCAGCCAATCCACCGCCGCCCTCCTCCATCACGCCGGAGCCGATACCCCGACGTCGTCGTCCAACACAACCGCAACGCCCTCAAGGACTTAGCAGCAGAAGCCGAGGCAAAGCTGCCTCCACGATGCCGACGCCGACGTGCGCCGTACCAGAACCACTCCAACCACACCGTCTTGCGCCTCACTGCTGCGGCTCCACTGTCGCAACCATCCACTGCACCGGAGTTGTTCCCGCTATGCCGTGGTTCGCCGCCTCGGATCTGCTTCCCCACCACCGACTGATGGCCACCGCACCACACTCAACAACTTGGACATGGGTTCGTCCAAGGCTGCACCGTCCTGCACAACTTCTAGTTTCCGACGAACAACAAGAATATCGTCGGAAAAACAGAAGGAGGACACAACACTGCCAGCAGAAAGAGGTACTCCTCTTCCCTTATTCGTGCAAATCTTACGTCTCTGCTCACATCGTATTCATCCCACGAAAGAAACTAGTTGAGCGCTTCTTACTGCATCTTCTTCGTGATACTAAATGCACAAGGTTTCCTCCCTTTTACTATTTCACCTTTGCTAGAGGTCAGTAGCCCGCCTGGATTTCAATTCAGGGTGAGTCGAACCGCAATTAAAAGAAGCAGCACCCGCTTAGGCACGCGGAGCACCTAGTCTGTCTATTCCCCAGGGAAGAGGTGCATCGGTGTCTATCATAGGGGTGTGGGGCGCAGGAGCTGCTTGCGCCCGATCTGGAGGTCGGCGGGGCTTGAATGGATGGCCAGGGGCGGTGCCAAGCACGGCAGTGTGGTGAGGTCGAGGGGAGGGCGCAAGCAGGGGAGGAATACTGGGCCGATGGTCGCTGGCGTTTCGAGGAAGATCATCAACACTGACTGGCTGGAGGTAGATGAAGGCGATCTGCCCGTTCTTTGTACATCGGACAGTGCAGAAAAAATGGACTGGCCTATTTGCTTTTAGTCGACTGTTATTTTCATAGAATCCTATAGTAATTTAGTGTGCCATGCATGTCGTAGATCTATCATATGTCTCATGTCATTTATTTCTCACCGACCTGCTATCTGCTACCTTTACACTGTACTAATTGTGCACACACTTCACCCATACTCACACTATTGTTTTTTATGCATGGGTATTTCAGACTCTGACGCAGTGTTGATGAATGTAGAAAAGAAAAGACAGAAGTCGCTCCAGTGTAATTCGAAGATAAGCACTAAGCGTTTCAGCGCTCTAATGGGTGAGGTGTCAGCAGTTGGAGACAGTAAACGTAGCTCTGCAATTGATGATCTCAATTGCCACACACAACCATCCTAGGTGATTGCTTTAACTTTGCGCTGTCAAACGTGGTTGCATGTTGCATATGGTGTCTAGCTTGTATTGCTTCCAATTTGGTTAAATTGCATTTGCTTACTTTACACATTATACCTTTGATAATGACATGCCTTCCTGTTTTTGATACATACTACATATGTCTATTAACCATGTCCGTACATCAAACTAATGCTCTTTTGTATCCCTCGTCAATCACTTATGATGAGACAGTCACCCGAGTGGATTACTGTGAGACGCCCTACTCATTTAAAGAGTGCAGTGTCATCCTCCCCACATGATTCTCAAGAAACAGCAAGGCTAAATGAAGATAGTCAATGTAGCTCTCTAGTTGATCACTGCAATTCCCCCACACCACCATCGAAGGTGCTTGCTCTTACCTGGCAGTGTGATATGTGGTTGCATGTTGCATATGGTGTCTACCTTGTAATGCTTCTAATTAGGGTAAATTGCATCTGCTTAGTTAACACATTATACTTGTGAATATGACATGCCTTCCTATTGTTTCTACATACTTCGTCTTTCTATTAACCATGTTCTTACATCAAACTACTTTTCTTGTGTATCCCTCATCAATGCTCCTAATTTGTTAAATTGCATCTCCTTAGCTTACACATTATACATATGAATATGGCAAGCCTTCCTGTTTTTGGTACATACTACATCTGCCTATCACACCATGTTCTTACATCAACCTATTGTTCTTGTGTATCATGCGTCTATCGCTTATGATGAGACAGTCACGCTGTGACGCCCGGGTAATTTAGCTACAGTGATCCTCTGCTAATGGTGCCACGTCACCTCGTTTATAGTTGCTAATCTCGAGTTAGTTCGAAACCAATTCAGATTCAAATTCAAAAATAGGCAAACAATAAAAGTTTTCGAATATTAAAACTAAAATGTTCGGAGTGAACCAATTAATACATAGGTAATAATGGTGGAGAAACCAACATTTCTTATAATATTTAATTTCACTAAAATAACCAAAGCTTAGGGCAAAACAATTACTTTAATGCCTTTTATAAAGATATAGCAATATAACTAAATTAATAGTGTGCCAAAATAATTATGGCAGAGGCCTAATTAGTAATACTAATTTGGGTGCTAACTTGGTATTTTATAAAAAGAAAATAATAGAAACTTTAAATGAAAACAGTAAAGAAATAGAAAAGAAAATAAATAAAAGAAAAGAAAATACAAAAGAGAAAAACTAAACTAACAAAAAAAAAGGAAAGAGAAGCCCCCCCCCCTGCTGGACCGCGGCCCAGCTGGCCATCGGGCCAACCAGGCCGGCCCAGGTCGGCCCCCACGTCCTCTCCCTTATCCACTCCTCCCCCCCCCACTCCCCACCGACAGCCCCCCCCCCGAAATATCCTCCTCTCCCCCGATCGGGATCGGGAGGAGACCACCGCCGCCCCCCCCCCCCCGAACCACCCAACGCCGGCGCTCCGCCAGCCCCCACCCGCATCGCCGCCGTCGCCTCGCCCCGTCACCAACCCCGAGGTCGCCGGATCGATCCGCGCCGCCCCTCGCCGATTGGGCGCCGCCGCCCGAAGCCCGCGCAACCACCGCCGACGTCGTCCTCGTCCTCTCCCTCATCGGACCCCCCCCCCCCGACCGTCCCCGAGCCCACTGCCGTTACCCTACTCCCCCCCCCGTGAGCTCCCTCCTCTCCCTTCTCCGTCACCGGCGCCGTACCCCCCCCCCTCCGTTACGCCGTTGCCGCCCCGCCGTGGGCCGCACGCGCCGGCTGTGCCCTGGCCGTGCGCGCGCACGCGCCCCGCGCTCACCGTGGCCCTCTGCGCCCGTCGCCTGCGCCGACTCTCCCCGTTGCTAGCGCCGCTTGCCATCCGCCTCTGCTAGTCCCCGCGGCCGTCGCCACGCCCGTCCCCTACAGCGCCTCCCGGTGGCGCTGCGTTGCGCGTGCGCTCGTGCGTGGCCGCACCTTGCGGATTCCCGCGAGCCCCGCTCCTCTGCCGTTGCTGCCACTCCAGCCGTCTCTGCCGCCGGTGCCCTGCACCGTCCCGCCGCCTCTCGGCTCCTCCATGGCCGCCGCCCCAACCGCTCCGCCCGTGGCCGTTCACCCTGCCGCCTCCTGCCTAGCGCACCTTGCCGTAGCCGCCGGCGCCCCAGCGCCTCCACTGGCTTGGGCAGGCGCCCAAACGGGCTGACGCCCGCAACGCCCATTCGCTCGATGCCCCGCTAGCCCCGTGCCCGTTAAGGCTCCCAGAGCCACTGACGTTGGGGCCCCACTCCCCTTTTGGGCAGGATAAAACAAAAACAAAAAAGGGTTTAAAAATAATAATTAATAAAATTATTAATTAATTAATTAACTAAAATAATTAACTTAATTAATTAGGTTAATTATGTTTAATTAACCTAAATATCTAGTTAACCCAATTAACTAATGTTAATTAACTAACAGTCAATGACACGTGGGTCCCTCTGGACCCACCAGTCAGCTTTGACTCTGGTCAACCGACCAGTTGACCTGCTGACATCACCTTGATGTCATGCCTGCATCATCATTCACTGTTTTGGAAAATGTTAGAATTAAATAAATAATTAAAATTAGAAAATGAATTAAATCTTTTAAAATTAATATAAAATAAACCGTAGCTCGGATGAAAATACTTTGTACATGAAAGTTGCTCAGAACGACGAGACGAATCCGGATACGCGGTCCGTTCGTCCGCCACACCCCCCTAACCTATCGAACTCGCAACTTTCCCCCTCCGGCTCCTCTGCCCGAAAACACAAAACACCGGGACTACTTTCCCGGATGTTTTCCCCCCTTCTCCGGTATCACCTACTACCGCGTTAGGGCACACCGAACACCGCGTATTGCCTTGTTATAATTTGTGATGCTTTGTTTGCTCTGTATTCATTATTTCTTCCCCCTCTTCTCTCCGGTAGACTACGAGACCGACGCTGCTGCTGACCAGTTCGACTACGGAGTTGACGACCCCTCTCTCTTGCCAGAGCAACCAGGCAAGCCCCCCCCTTGATCACCAGATATCGCCTATTCTACTCTATACTGCTTGCATTAGAGTAGTGTAGCATGTTACTGCTTTCCGTTAATCCTATTCTGATGCATAGCCTGACATTGTCGCTACATCTGTTGATACCTTACCTGCAATCCTAAATGCTTAGTATAGGATGCTAGTTTATCATCATTGGCCCTACATTCTTGTCAGTCTGCCTTGCTATACTATCGGGCCGTGATCACTTGGGAGGTGATCACGGGTATATACTATACATACATACATACTATACAGATGGTGACTAAATTCGGGTCAGCTCATTGAGTACCCGCAAGTGATTCTGACGAGGGGGCTGAAAGGACAGGTGGCTCCATCCCGGTAGAGGTGGGCCTGGGTTCCCGACGGCCCTCGACTGTTACTTTGTGGCGGAGCGACAGGGCAGGTTGAGACCACCTAGGAGACAGGTGGGCCTGGCCCTGTTCGGCGTTCGCGGATCCTTAACACACTTAACGAGATCTTGGTATTTGATCTGAGTCTGGCTACGAGCCTATACGCACTAACCATCTACGTGGGAGTAGTTATGGGTATCCCGACGTCGTGGTATCAGCCGAAGCACTTCGTGACGTCAGCGACTGAGCGGCGCGCGCCGGGTTGGACTGCGTTAACGCAACTTCATTTGTAATGGAGGTTGCTAGGTCTGCTCACCGGCCGCGTACGCAACGTGCAGGTGTGCTCAGGGCGATGGGCCCAGACCCCTGCGCGCTTAGGTTTAGACCGGCGTGCTGGCCTCTCTGTTGAGCCTAGGTGGGGCTGCGACGTGTTGATCTTCCGAGGCCGGGCATGACCCAGGAAAGTGTGTCCGGCCAAATGGGATCGAGCGTGTTGGGCTATGTGGTGCACCCCTGCAGGGAAGTTAATCTATTCGAATAGCCGTGATCTTCGGTAACAGGACGACTTGGAGTTGTACCTTGACCTTATGACAACTAGAACCGGATACTTAATAAAACACACCCTTCCAAGTTCCACAGACAACCCGGTGATCGCTTTTCCGCAGGGCGACGAGGAGAGGATCGCCGGGTAGGATTATGCTATGCGATGCGACTGGAGATGCGCTTGGAGATGCTACCTGGATATGCTACTTGGAGATGTTACTTGGAGATGCTACTTGGAGGACTTCCATCTACTCTCTTCTACATGCTGCAAGACGGAGGTTGCCAGAAGCGTAGTCTTCGATAGGACTAGCTACCCCCCCTCTTATTCTGGCTTTCTGCAGTTCAGTCCACTGATATGGCCTCCTTACACATATACCCATGCATATGTAGTTTAGTTCCTTGCTTGCGAGTACTTTGGATGAGTACTCACGGTTGCTTTCTCCCCCCTTTTTCCCCTTTCCTTTCTTTCTGGTTGTCGCAACCAGAGGCTGGAGTCCAGGAGCCAGACGCCACCGTCGACGACGACCCCTACTACACCGGAGGTGCCTACTACTACGTGCTGCCCGCTGACGACGACCGGGAGTAGTTTAGGAGGACCCCAGGCAGGAGGCCTGCGCCTCTTTCGATCTGTATCCCAGTTTGTGCTAGCCTTCTTAAGGCAAACTTGTTTAACTTATGTCTGTACTCAGATATTGTTGCTTCCGCTGACTCGTCTATGATCGAGCACTTGTATTCGAGCCCTCGAGGCCCCTGGCTTGTATTATGATGCTTGTATGACTTATTTTATTTGTAGAGTTGTGTTGTGATATCTTCCCGTGAGTCCCTGATCTTGATCGTACACGTTTGCGTGTATGATTAGTGTACGATTGAATCAGGGGGCGTCACAAGTTGGTATCAGAGCCAACTGCCTGTAGGAATCCCCTTTCCACACTCCTTGGCCGAAGTCGAGTCTAGACATTGCAAAACTTTTACTAACTTGGTTGTGTGCCTTACGGGCCCACGTCGCCATTGGGTGGTACTAGGATCTTTTACTCCTCGACCTTTACTCTGGGATTCTGAACTCTCCTCTATTCGGGTTAAACGATTTTTACAAAAATCTAACTTTAGGTTCTCGAAAATACTTTCTCCCGGAGAGCCCCTTCAGTCCAGATGGTCACCGACTGCACCAGAAGATTTCGAAGATACTCTTTGATATTCTCTCGAGACTTTGTGCCCATCACTTTTGCTATTCCCGACCACCGATAAATCCTTATGGATAACTACTTACACTTGCCATTCTTACGATCATTCCCCATTGTTCTTGTCATTACAAGATACCCGAAGTTTTCTCTATTGTTCCGAGAATACTTCGTGCCTACTGCCTAGCAGTTCTTTGCCACATGAATACCCCTTCAAATAAATCGCCGCACTTGTCGAGTATCCGCTCATCCCCAGTTGTTCATGAGTTTCACAAAAGTCTTCAAAATACTATTCGATCTTCTGAAAATCCTCTAGAGCCTTTGGCTCTTGAAATTCTTGCCTGCTTGCATTATGGTTAATCCCATAAGTCTCATAGTCTTAATGACATTCCTTGTCATTATCATTTTGAGTCTGTTGACTCAATATGTTGGCGAATGCACGCAATCATCATTGATCCTTATAAATTACTTCTCCGGCTAAGCTGCCAATCTTTTAACTGGAATTGGTTCTCGACCAATCCAATTGTCATTGATTGTACCCTAAGGCTATTCAACTTATCCATCCCTACTCAGAGCATTGCTCCTGATCCCTTGAATTAAAAATCATAATTCCTTTGCTATTTAAACGTTGAATTATTTAGATGTCCTATAAACCAATGCATCTGCATTCCTTCTTCCTCTGATTGGGTATCGATACTCACATCAGCTCCATTGTGGATCGCCATATCCACTGTTGGATTATTGTCCGACAGTGTCCTTCATAACTAATCACCTTGTGAGTTCTTTCTCCGATACATTATGCCTTTGGTAAATTGTATCCTCTCCTTTTGCCAACCATGCTCTGCTTTTAAGCTGGTGATATCTACTCTTGAAGATTGTGGTATATGTTTCCACGATACCCTAACGGGTTGATCCAATGCCTTCCTTTATATGTGTGAACTCGGAAGTTTTCACGAGTCATACTTATCTGGTATTGCACCAGGTAAAACTTTCAACAACTAATGTCATCATCGAATGTGAGAAGTGAATGAAAGGTTATGCATTGGAGAAGTGGGAGTCGACCTTGAACTTTGCGTTCATGCCCATGGACACGATGTACATCTTCTCATCGAAGCTTCTTTTAAAATCAATTATTCCCTTGGTATAAGTTCATCTTATATCTGAGATCTGGCCTTTTTGCAATCGTGGTTCTGACCATGTTCTCCTTT
Source organism: Triticum aestivum (assembly GCF_018294505.1). Classification (NCBI taxonomy): domain Eukaryota; kingdom Viridiplantae; phylum Streptophyta; class Magnoliopsida; order Poales; family Poaceae; genus Triticum; species Triticum aestivum. The sequence continues at coordinate 195,122,762 of NC_057800.1, read as the reverse complement.
AAATACCATTTCTCGTGCAAGTTTAAGCACTGGTCTTATGTAGAGTAATACCCTAGTCCAACCTCTACTTTGATTTGTCGTCGAGTATTACCCCCTGGTATCTCGAAATTATCATGGAACTGCAGAACTTCTTATGAGTTCTTCATCAAGTACTACATACTCATTGATTACAAAATTTTCATTGGGCTCTGAGTTATTAAACACTCAAAGACACCGATAACTAAACCGAGTCCGCATTACGGGTTAACAACTCTTACTAATATTCTTTATGTACGAGTTTGTACCCGATCATGTCATTCCTAGCCTGATCGGTTATATCATTACCATGCTAAATTTTAACTGTGCTACCTGGTCCTTAATCCCGGAGCACAACTTTTGACAATGAGCTAAGGTTACGTCGATCTTCCTCGTCATATCAGTTCGCCTTGAACAACAATCTTGATTTCAGGTTTGTGTTGTACCTATGGTTCCAATAACCTCTTGCTTCATCATTCTTTTGACTGATGTGATCGCGGATCGATTACATCTTCGTGGAATCTCTCGACAAATGTGTCATGATCACCATCTACATTCTGATGCTCTTCCAGGATATCAAGTGAATTAATGATGAGACATACCATCCTTTCCCTCGATGAATTGTATTATCATCGACCACTTTATTGCCTTCCCACCAACACAAGCTTGTTCATGTTTGGTGTTATACCTTGAGTTCCTTGCTATCCAGCAATTGTTCTTCTTTACCTTGGAGTATTACCATCCTTTATGTCAAGAATGTTCTGAGATTTGTTCCACCTCTTGAGAATTCTTGACATAGAAATACTTCTCACCATCACCATTCTTTCTTGGTCCCCGTGTTAATTCCAACAAGTGAACGATGTTGTTTGGATTCTTTCCTTCTAGCAACCCTATCTCTTTGAAGTTAATGGTCGAAAGTTCATTCTTAGGCTATTGATTATTGCATCACCATTCTGACATTGGTCGTGCAACCCAACCCATATTTCGGGCGTACCTTTCAACCAATGTTTAATTGTGTATGTTTTCCTCGAGCATACTTCCTTATATCTTTTGATCTGACAAATGTTATCTCCTTGTTCACTTAATTGTGGACATCCATCTTTTGGGAATCTCGGTGAATTGCCGTTGAGTTCACCAGACACCTCCTTGTCCTCTCCTTGGGTTAATGATGAACTCTTGATAACGGAAATCACTTCATAGTTCATTTCCCGAGAATCTTACCATGTCATTTCGTTGATATGTGCCGCAGCTTTTCTTCTCGGACATCCTGAGTCTGAGGTATAATGACACCAATCGGATCTGAATCTCGGTCAGATATGATGGTTGGGACAACTTTCCAAGAGTTATGATGTTGATCCTTTGATGACCCGGTAACATGATGTCATGCCTAGCACCCCCCCCCCGGCTGGAGGACCTATCATTATAGATTCCTTTTCAGCAAGGTTATCCATTCATCCATGAGGAGATTGTAAGACTTATTCTACAAGTTATTCTTGATGGATCCTTCGTGTTTCCAAAGTCTGATCTTCACCTGAAGACCATGTCACTGCTATCTCGAAGCATGTCAATGGTACTCCGATTTTCAGCAGGCACGTTTGAAGCACGATGCTATATTTTAATTATCAATTATCCTAACACCGTTGTATGAGTAATATCATGAGATTCCTCCCCCCTTACCTAAATGGTTTTCTACTTTATATCCTGTCATGGATATCTTGCTCTGCTTGTCCTTGGGAAGGATATACCCTCGAAATATGTGTTTAATATTATTTTCCTTTCCATTGTTCTGTTTAATCTGATGATCATATTTTCCTTCCATTGGTCTGTTTAAACCTTTTCTATGATCTATAGGATTTAAGCAGTAATAATCCACTGCTTGTGCAAACACCTCGATGTACAACTCTGTCAGTAAGACCTTGTTACTATTGTTGATGACATTCCGGTAACCACCGATGGACGGGAACCTTGCCTATTGGTCCGCCTCGTTTCAACGAGCAGGAAAACGGTTCTCTTCGTCCCTCGCCCTTGGTATCGATGTTGTTGCCGACATATCTGACAGGCTACCCTTTGACACGCCTTACTATCATGACCGTGCAAAATGTCGGCCCCCTTCCTACTTTCAACCACATGGTGGCCCCATAACCCACAGTTCCACAGGATCGAAACTTGACTCTCCTATACACCCTATTGTCGAAGTTATTCCTCGCGCTTGGCTTCGTATTTAATTCACGGGCCACCTTCCTAATGCTATATTCTGGTATCAGACGCAATACTTACTCTCGCTGCTCTGAAACCCTTTCTCACTCTGGTTCAGACTTCGAGCAACTATCTATCCACTTGGAACCTCTTATTGTACCTCCGTATCTTACTCTTGATGTATTCGATATGTTCGACTCAAGAGATAATCTTATGCTCATTCATGGGTTAACCCCCAGATTGTTTCCCTCATAAGCAATCTGTCGTAGCCGAGCTGCCCCCTTACCTATTCGTAAGTACGTTGGAGTTCCCGAGAAAAGAACGACATCACCATGATGACCTGAAGCAGAGAAGTGAAGACAACCATGTAATGGATCGACCTCCTCGAGAAGAGTAGCCAAGACCAACAAGACCCGTTAGAATTTCGCAACCTAATCCCTTCCCCGCACTTCCCCTCTTAAATCTCGGGACGAGATTTCTTGTAGTGGAGGAGAATTGTGACGCCCGGGTAATTTAGCTACAGTGATCCTCTGCTAATGGTGCCACGTCACCTCGTTTATAGTTGCTAATCTCGAGTTAGTTCGAAACCAATTCAAATTCAAATTCAAAAATAGGCAAACAATAAAAGTTTTCGAATATTAAAACTAAAATGTTCGGAGTGAACCAATTAATACATAGGTAATAATGGTGGAGAAACCAACATTTCTTATAATATTTAATTTCACTAAAATAACCAAAGCTTAGGGCAAAACAATTACTTTAATGCCTTTTATAAAGATATAGTAATATAACTAAATTAATAGTGTGCCAAAATAATTATGGCAGAGGCCTAATTAGTAATACTAATTTAGGTGCTAACTTGGTATTTTATAAAAAGAAAATAATAGAAACTTTAAATGAAAACAGTAAAGAAATAGAAAAGAAAATAAATAAAAGAAAAGAAAATACAAAAGAGAAAAACTAAACTAACAAATAAAAAGGAAAGAGAAGCCCCCCCCCCTGCTGGACCGCGGCCCAGCTGGCCATCGGGCCAACCAGGCCGGCCCAGGTCGGCCCCCACGTCCTCTCCCTTATCCACTCCTCCCCCCCCCACTCCCCACCGACAGCCCCCCCCCCGAAATATCCTCCTCTCCCCCGATCGGGATCGGGAGGAGACCACCGCCGCCCCCCCCCCCGAACCACCCAACGCCGGCGCTCCGCCAGCCCCCACCCGCATCGCCGCCGTCGCCTCGCCCCGTCACCAACCCCGAGGTCGCCGGATCGATCCGCGCCGCCCCTCGCCGATTGGGCGCCGCCGCCCGAAGCCCGCGCAACCACCGCCGACGTCGTCCTCGTCCTCTCCCTCATCGGACCCCCCCCCCCCCGACCGTCCCCGAGCCCACTGCCGTTACCCTACTCCCCCCCCCCCCGTGAGCTCCCTCCTCTCCCTTCTCCGTCACCGGCGCCGTACCCCCCCCCTCCGTTACGCCGTTGCCGCCCCGCCGTGGGCCGCACGCGCCGGCTGCGCCCTGGCCGTGCGCGCGCACGCGCCCCGCGCTCACCGTGGCCCTCTGCGCCCGTCGCCTGCGCCGACTCTCCCCGTTGCTAGCGCCGCTTGCCATCCGCCTCTGCTAGTCCCCGCGGCCGTCGCCACGCCCGTCCCCTACAGCGCCTCCCGGTGGCGCTGCGTTGCGCGTGCGCTCGTGCGTGGCCGCACCTTGCGGATTCCCGCGAGCCCCGCTCCTCTGCCGTTGCTGCCACTCCAGCCGTCTCTGCCGCCGGTGCCCTGCACCGTCCCGCCGCCTCTCGGCTCCTCCATGGCCGCCGCCCCAACCGCTCCGCCCGTGGCCGTTCACCCTGCCGCCTCCTGCCTGGCGCACCTTGCCGTAGCCGCCGGCGCCCCAGCGCCTCCACTGGCTTGGGCAGGCGCCCAAACGGGCTGACGCCCGCAACGCCCATTCGCTCGATGCCCCGCTAGCCCCGTGCCCGTTAAGGCTCCCAGAGCCACTGACGTTGGGGCCCCACTCCCCTTTTGGGCAGGATAAAACAAAAACAAAAAAGGGTTTAAAAATAATAATTAATAAAATTATTAATTAATTAATTAACTAAAATAATTAACTTAATTAATTAGGTTAATTATGTTTAATTAACCTAAATATCTAGTTAACCCAATTAACTAATGTTAATTAACTAACAGTCAATGACACGTGGGTCCCTCTGGACCCACCAGTCAGCTTTGACTCTGGTCAACCGACCAGTTGACCTGCTGACATCACCTTGATGTCATGCCTGCATCATCATTCACTGTTTTGGAAAATGTTAGAATTAAGTAAATAATTAAAATTAGAAAATGAATTAAATCTTTTAAAATTAATATAAAATAAACCGTAGCTCGGATGAAAATACTTTGTACATGAAAGTTGCTCAGAACGACGAGACGAATCCGGATACGCGGTCCGTTCGTCCGCCACACCCCCCTAACCTATCGAACTCGCAACTTTCCCCCTCCGGCTCCTCTGCCCGAAAACACAAAACACCGGGACTACTTTCCCGGATGTTTTCCCCCCTTCTCCGGTATCACCTACTACCGCGTTAGGGCACACCGAACACCGCGTATTGCCTTGTTATAATTTGTGATGCTTTGTTTGCTCTGTATTCATTATTTCTTCCCCCTCTTCTCTCCGGTAGACTACGAGACCGACGCTGCTGCTGACCAGTTCGACTACGGAGTTGACGACCCCTCTCTCTTGCCAGAGCAACCAGGCAAGCCCCCCCCCTTGATCACCAGATATCGCCTATTCTACTCTATACTGCTTGCATTAGAGTAGTGTAGCATGTTACTGCTTTCCGTTAATCCTATTCTGATGCATAGCCTGACATTGTCGCTACATCTGTTGATACCTTACCTGCAATCCTAAATGCTTAGTATAGGATGCTAGTTTATCATCATTGGCCCTACATTCTTGTCAGTCTGCCTTGCTATACTATCGGGCCGTGATCACTTGGGAGGTGATCACGGGTATATACTATACATACATACATACTATACAGATGGTGACTAAAGTCGGGTCAGCTCATTGAGTACCCGCAAGTGATTCTGACGAGGGGGCTGAAAGGACAGGTGGCTCCATCCCGGTAGAGGTGGGCCTGGGTTCCCGACGGCCCTCGACTGTTACTTTGTGGCGGAGCGACAGGGCAGGTTGAGACCACCTAGGAGACAGGTGGGCCTGGCCCTGTTCGGCGTTCGCGGATCCTTAACACACTTAACGAGATCTTGGTATTTGATCTGAGTCTGGCTACGAGCCTATACGCACTAACCATCTACGTGGGAGTAGTTATGGGTATCCCGACGTCGTGGTATCAGCCGAAGCACTTCGTGACGTCAGCGACTGAGCGGCGCGCGCCGGGTTGGACTGCGTTAACGCAACTTCCTTTGTAATGGAGGTTGCTAGGTCTGCTCACCGGCCGCGTACGCAACGTGCAGGTGTGCTCAGGGCGATGGGCCCAGACCCCTGCGCGCTTAGGTTTAGACCGGCGTGCTGGCCTCTCTGTTGAGCCTAGGTGGGGCTGCGACGTGTTGATCTTCCGAGGCCGGGCATGACCCAGGAAAGTGTGTCCGGCCAAATGGGATCGAGCGTGTTGGGCTATGTGGTGCACCCCTGCAGGGAAGTTAATCTATTCGAATAGCCGTGATCTTCGGTAACAGGACGACTTGGAGTTGTACCTTGACCTTATGACAACTAGAACCGGATACTTAATAAAACACACCCTTCCAAGTTCCACAGACAACCCGGTGATCGCTTTTCCGCAGGGCGACGAGGAGAGGATCGCCGGGTAGGATTATGCTATGCGATGCGACTGGAGATGCGCTTGGAGATGCTACTGGATGCTACTTGGAGATGTTACTTGGAGATGCTACTTGGAGGACTTCCATCTACTCTCTTCTACATGCTGCAAGACGGAGGTTGCCAGAAGCGTAGTCTTCGATAGGACTAGCTACCCCCCCCTCTTATTCTGGCTTTCTGCAGTTCAGTCCACTGATATGGCCTCCTTACACATATACCCATGCATATGTAGTTTAGTTCCTTGCTTGCGAGTACTTTGGATGAGTACTCACGGTTGCTTTCTCCCCCCTTTTTCCCCTTTCCTTTCTTTCTGGTTGTCGCAACCAGAGGCTGGAGTCCAGGAGCCAGACGCCACCGTCGACGACGACCCCTACTACACCGGAGGTGCCTACTACTACGTGCTGCCCGCTGACGACGACCGGGAGTAGTTTAGGAGGACCCCAGGCAGGAGGCCTGCGCCTCTTTCGATCTGTATCCCAGTTTGTGCTAGCCTTCTTAAGGCAAACTTGTTTAACTTATGTCTGTACTCAGATATTGTTGCTTCCGCTGACTCGTCTATGATTGAGCACTTGTATTCGAGCCCTCGAGGCCCCTGGCTTGTATTATGATGCTTGTATGACTTATTTTATTTGTAGAGTTGTGTTGTGATATCTTCCCGTGAGTCCCTGATCTTGATCGTACACGTTTGCGTGTATGATTAGTGTACGATTGAATCGGGGGCGTCACACACGCGCGTGGGTTAATATGAGACGCAATTTCATCCTCTCCACATGATTCTCAAGAAACAGCAAGCCTAAATGAAGATATTGAATGTAGCTCTGTACCTGAAGACTGCACTTCCCCTACACCACCATCACAGGTGCTTGCTCTAACTTCGCAATGTGATATGTGGTTGCATGTTGCATACGGTGTCTAGCTTGTAATGCTTCTAATTAGGGTAAATTGCATCTACTTAGTTTACACACTATACTTGTGAATATGACATGCCTTCCTATTTTTGGTACACACTACATCTATGTGTTAACCTTGTTCTTACATGAAACTATCTCTCTTCTGTATCCTGCATCAATCACTTACGATGAGTCACCTTTATTCGTTGCATACTGCATATTATTTCTAACCTGTTTCCATGTACTGCTTCTAATTTGGTTAAGTACATTTGTTAGGGCACCCTTTTAATTTGGCAGAGTGATATTGGTTTCATCTTTCATATGGTTTCTAGCTTGCATCGATTCTAACAAGTTCAAGCACCTTGTGCTTAGTTTACAATTTATACATCATACATGTCAATATGTCACGCCGTCCTGTTTTTCATACATATTCCATCCTCCTATCATGCGGCTGCCTTACATGAAAGTAGTGTTCGTCAGTATCATGCATCAATGAGTTCTGAAGAGCAAATTTTATTCCTTTTTCTTATGGGTTTGACTTGACAAGGCAAAATCAAGAAAGAGAAAGGAAAAGAGTAAGGAAGGCGATGATGGTGGTCCTCTGCAGCAACATAAATGGAGCATCTGTACCGATTCTCCTTGTACTGATAGTACATTACAAGGTCCAAGTCTCCACTCCCCTACTCCACCATCCAAGGTGCTTGCTCTAACTTGGCAGTGTGATATCTGTTTGCATGTTGCATATGGTGTCTAGCTCATATTTCTCCTAATTAGTGTAAACTGCATCTGCTTAGCTTACACATGATACATGTGAATATGACACGCTTTCCTGTTTTTGGTACATACTATATCTGTCTATCACACCATGCTCTTACATGAAACTACTCTTCTTGTGTATCCTGCATCAATCACTTATGATGGGACACCTTTAAGTTGGCAGTGTGATATTGGTTTGCATCTTGAATATGATTTCTAGCATGTATTGCTTCTAGTTTGATGAACGCCACCTATGACGAGACCGTTTTAACTTGGCAGAGTGATATTGATTGCACCTTCCATATGGTGTCTTGCAGTGTTTCTAATTTGTTGAAGTGCCTTCTGCTTAGTTACCACATCATAGGTGTGAATATGTCAAGCCGTCCATTTTTTCGTACATATTCCATCCTCGTGTCATGACTTTGCCTTTCATCAGAGTAGTGTTCATTAGTGTCATGCAAGAATGAGTTCTGAAGAGCGAATGATATTCCTTTTTATTGTCGGTATGACCTCGCAATGCAAAATCAATAAAGCTGAAGGAAATTGGCAAGGCATTCGATGATGGTGGTCCTTCCGAGAAACTGAAACGGAGGTTCTCTACAGATTCTACTCTGCCATCCTCTCAACAAGATTCGCAAGACAACACAAGGCTAGACAGTCAACGTAGCTGTGTAGATGATGAGCACATCTCCCCTACTCCACCATCACAGGTGCTTGCTCTAACTTGGCACTATTATATGTGGTTGCATGTTGCGTATGATGTCTAGCTTGTATTGCTTCTAACTTTGTTGAATTGCATCTGCTTACGTTACACATAATGCCTGTGAATATGACATGTGTTCCTATTTCTACATTAGACTACTATTCTTGCATATCCCGCATCAGTCACTTATGATAAGGCACCTTTAAGTCGCCACTGTGATATTGGTTGTGTCTTGCATATGATTTCTAGCATGTACTGCTTCTAATTTGTTGAAACGCCATACAGTTTGAACTTGGCAGAGTGATATTGGTTACATCTTTCATATGGTGTCTAGCTTGTAGTGCTTCTAATTTGTTGAAATGCCTTCTGCTTAGTTACCACATCATAGGTGTGAATATGTCACACCATCCTGTTTTCCATACATATTCCATCCTCGCATCATGTGTTTGCCTTTCATCCGAGTAGTGTTCGTCAGTATCATGCATGAATGAGTTCTGAAGAGCGAATTTTATTCCTTTTTCTTATCGGTTTGACTTCACAATGCAAAATCATTACAGCTGAAGGAAATTAGTCCAGCAGTGGATGATGGTGGTCCTTCGGAGCAACTCAAACAGGGGGTCTCTACAGATTCTACTCCGCCATCCTCCCAACAAGATTCGCAAGACAACACAAGGCTGGACAGTCAACGTAGCTGTGTAGATGATGAGCACATCTCCCCTACTCCACCATCACAGGTGCTTGCTCTAACTTGACACTATTATATGTGGTTGCATGTTGCGTATGATGTCTAGCTTGTATTGCTTCTAACTTGAATTGCATCTGCTTACTTTACACATAATGCCTGTGAATATGACACGTGTTCCTGTTTCTAGAACATACGTGTACATGATGAGCACATCTCCCCTACTCCACCATCACAGGTGCTTGCTCTTACATGGAACTGTTATACATGGTTGCGTTTTTCATATGATGTCTAGTTTGTATTGCTTCTGGTTATGTTGAATTGCATCTGTGTAGCCTACAACTTATACCTGCAACGATCACTTACCCATAAGACACATTTAACTTGGGACTGTGATGTAGGTTGCATCTTGCATTGTCTTCTAGCTTGTACTTCTTCTAATTTATTGAAATGGCACTTACGACGAGACACTTTTTACCTGATAGAGTGATATTGGTTGCAAGTTCATATGGTGCCTAGCTTTCATTTCTTCTAATTTTGTTGAAATTCCTTTCGCTTACTATTTTTTCATACATATTCCATCCTCCTATCGTACGTGTGAATATGAAACATTGACTTTTTTGTATATATCCTGCGCTTGCCTTACATCAGAGTAGTGTTCATCTGTATCATGCATCAACCAGTTATGCAGAGCTAATTTTATTCATCTTCTTGTGGTTTTGACTTCATAAGGCAATGTCAGAAAATAGGAAGGAAAAGAGTAAGTTAGGGGATGTTGATGGTCCTCCGCACCGACGCAAACAGAGACTCTCTAGATTTGCCACTGCTACTGTTAATGAAGTTGAAGTCCCAAGTCTACATGATGAGTTCATCTCCCGTACTCCACCATCGCAGGTGCTTGCTCTAATTTGACAGTGTGATAATTTGTTTCATGTTGCATATGTTGTTTAGCCTGTATTTCTTCTATTTTGATTAAATTGCACATGCTGAGTTTATACATTATACATGTGCATATGACATGGCTTTCTGTGTCTAGAATACAATGCATCTATCTATCATACCATGTTCTTACATCAAAGTACTGTTGTTGTCTATCCCGCATCAGTCACTGATGATTGGACGCTTTTAACATGGCAGTTTGATAGTGGTTGCATCTTGCATTGATTTCTATGTTGTACTGCTTCTAATTTTTCGAATTGCCACTTATGACAAGACACTTTTAACTTGGCAGAGTAATAATGGTTGCATCTTTCATATGGTGTCTAGGTTGCATTACTTCTCTTTTCTTGAAAATCCTTCTGCTTAGTTTGCACATCGTAGCTGTGAATATGTCTTGTCGTCCTGTTTTTCTTACATATTCCATCCTCATACGGTTGTCTTGCATCAAAGTATTGCTTGTCTGTATCATGCATCAATGAGGTCTGAAGAGTGATTTTATTCTTTTGTGTTGTGGGTACAACATGACATGGCAAAGTCAAAAAAGACAAGGAAAATAATATAGTAGGGAGTGCTGTTACTCGTCGGGTGAAACAGAAAAGGTTCTTCTGTCGAGATTCTGCTGGTACTTATAGTGTAGTAGAAGGTCCAAGTCCACCGGATAAATCTACAAACATAGTATCACCTGCTCCACCAGCTGCAGCATCCGCTTCAACTGTACCAGCATCTCAACCAGTCACTCATTCGTTTGCTCTAGAACTGGCCAGTTCCGAAGCTGCCTTCACACCTAACACTACTTCCGAAGCACTGCTGACACAATAGGACTTGGCAAGATCAGATGAACCTCATGAGCATCAACACCAAGACGGTACCTGACCAAGTCAAGTTGCAGTTGCATGCTCCTTTATATCTACTCTCACAGTTTGATGTACACTAACACTTTCCAGATTCGTTGTTGAACTAGCACCACGGCGCAAGCGGAAACAGACATCGGGGATAATGCTTGACAGATTAACAAAATCTAAAGGAGGAAGAATGGAGATCCATTTTGAGGCAGGTTTAAAAAGGCCATGTGATGCTACAGAGTCAGCCAAGTTAGTATCAGAGGCAGCCGTTGCCGTTAGGTGTCATGCACGTATCCTCCCAACATGGATCCAGTACAGGAATGAGAAAGACAATACCCAGTTTAACACCTTCCTTGACCATTTATCCGTAAGTAATGTTATTCATCGCAATTAGTAATATTTTCTTGCTCTGTCCCATACTTTCTAGCTTCCTCCTAATAAGACTCACATTCTTTTTTCAACAGATGAGGTTCAAGTTGGATCCGAAAGATGATGCAACTAAACAAGCATGCACTCATGTTTTTCAGTCTGCTCTGCGACAGTATCGGTACCACCTTAGAAAATCTCACTTTGAAGGCAAGGCTAACAATGAAATCGCCCAAACATCTCCAGTGGAATATATTACAGATGAAGACTGGACAACCCTCGTTAAACACTGGTCTGATCCAAAGTATCAGGTAGGCTATATGTATTTGATCAGACCACATATTGAACTTGTATTTATGTATGTGCCTTACAAGTGTATCTTCTTCTAGGCTAACTGTTTGAAGAACAAAACCAACCATTCTAAAGTGAAATTCCAACAGACAACAGGATCTCGTAGCTATATTGCACACTGCGAGGCTCTTGCAAATAGCTGCTACTTCCTTCTTTTTTTGTGCCATATTATCATATCTATATTGACTTGTTCCAAATACAGAGGAAAGCCCGTGCGGACCAAAAAGAACCTGAACCGAATGCAGTGCAAATCTTCAAGGATTGCCACACCAGCAAGATGAAGGGCATGAGCACACCAGTTCAAGCCACTGTTGTAAGTCCTTACTCCTCCTGCCTTGAACTGATTGGTACTGTGATGTGTTCATTTAACTACTTGGTTTGCAGCCAATGTCAGTTACTCTGTTCACTTTTATTCACAGTTGTCTTAACGTATCATTTCACCTTACATGGTTTAAAAGAGATGAAGGATATTCTTTTGGTCTTGATCTGTAATCTAGTTGTTATGTTCACGTGCGCACACAATGATAAAATAGCCTGTTTGTTTTATATCTGTTTGCCCATGATATGAATGATGTCATACTATGTTCATCCTACTTTAAACCATGTCTCTTTATCCTTAGATGTCAACGAATGTGAGGAAATAGACAATACAGTAGGCATGCTACATGGACATATGTTCCGAAAGTGATTTTATTATGTAGTTGGCACTACAATACATGCTAATGTATTATAGTAGTTCACCAAAATAAGTTATGTATAAACGTTTAACCTACTTTGTTTGTTTTTGTCTCATTAGTAACTTATCTGGTACACTAATCTACAAGTTTAAACTTTCAGGAAGCTATGGAACAAATGATTGAACAGCCACAACCACCTGAAGGTGACGAGGCTACTATAGGCACAATGTCACCTCTTGCTGCAGTGCGTCAGTATCTCTCCACTAACAGTGCAAAAAGCACCTTCCTGCGTAATTCTGGGTTGCTTGTCAAGGTAACCTTGTCCAAATCGCCTACTAAACAAAATCTTCCTGCTAGACAAAGTGACACAAGTCCAATCCCTAATGGACGTTGTTTCGGAAACAAGAATAGTGGTTGAGAAATGTCGTCAAGATATGAATGGTTTTGAAACCAGACTATCAGACATTCGCTTCATTGTTCAAGAGCAATGGCAGAAAAAAGGTGGAGATCGTGCTGCTCCATCAGATTCTACAGCCTAAAACATTAGCACTCAGGTCAAATGATATGTGCTTATATAGATCTAATGGTGCTTTTATCTAGAAGGACTGTAAACTTTATGCCAACAGGCCTTTTGTTGTATGGTTGAAATTTATTTTGTTGTGATACAACATTTATGATGCTGCCTCAGGCTGCAGTAATTATGATGCTATTTTTGTATAGTGTAGGTTTATCTTAGTAATGTATTCGGCCGAAAGCTTCGTAGGAGCCCAACATGCCAACATTCATCGGGCCCATTCCAATTGGGCTAAAAACGATTACAGGCCGAAATTGGGATGTAGCCCACTAAAAATATCTGGGCCTAAATCAGCATAAACTTTCATATTTTTCTGGTAGGCCTATGCCCATAGTGGGCCTTTAACAGGCCTAAACATAATTTGGGACCTCAGTAAAAATAGGCCGTTTACAGGTGTGAATATCTCGAGGCCATAAAAACATGGGCCTTTAATAGACCAAAAGTGAGATTGGGCCCTGATTGTGCCAAATAACCCACTAGACTTAGCAGGCCGAAATGGTGGCCCATTTACGATGCGGATCTTTGACAGGCCGAAATTCGGACGGGCCATAAATGGGCCGACCTAATACACGGGCCTTTAACAGGCTGGAACTTCAGTCGGGCTAGATTATCGTCATTTTTATATGGACCGTTACTGGGCCCGATATGACATTGGGCCACATATGGCCCATGGTTTACGTCCGGCGTTAACAGGCCGAAAATGACAACAGGATGAAAGTGGCCCAAAGCTATAGTGGGCCTCTAACAGGCCGAATATCAGGCATGGCCGAATATGAACCGAATCCTTCATGGTCGTTTATGGGCCGAAAGTTTTGATGGCCTTTAAATGGGCCCAAATGAAGCCAGACCTTTAAGAGGCCGGAAATACACCGAGCCGTAATTCGGCCCAATTACTTAGCGGACTGTTAATGGGCCAGAAGTGACCATGGGCCGCGTTGATGACAAGTTGAGGACAGGCCGTTGACGGGCCGATTTGACAGAGAATGTTAAGCCTTTAGCTGGGCCGGCCCATTATGGTCTGTAGAATCTTGTGGGCCTTTAGCTGGGCCGGCCCATTGTGGTCCGCAAAATCTTGTGGGCCTTTAGCTAGGTCGGCCCATTATGGTCTGCAAAATCATGTGGGCCTTTAGCTGGGCCGGCCCATTATGGTCCACTAAATTTTGTGGGCCTTTAGCTGGGCCGACCCATTATGGTCCGCTAAATCTTATGGGCCTTTGGTTGGGCCGGCCCATTTAAACTTTGTGGGCCACTTTTGGGCCGGTCCATGTGTCAACATATCATAGGACCATCTCGACCGTTGGATGAGTGACACCTGTGCCAACGCGGAGCTAACGCGTGGATCCATCAGCCAATGAGAATTTTACATGTGGAAAATCGGGATTGGTTGTGGCTGTTAACGGGTTATCGGATCCAAAATACGACCCGATAGCTTAAGGCGTTCCGTTACGGTGGATGCCACGTGTCGGTCACCCTTGATGAAAGCACTTCTGTGACGCGCGATTTATCGTCATGGAAGTGGACACTTCCGTGATGATAATTTTGGCAATGTCATGGAACACTTCTACGACAGCACAGGTATGACTATCTTGATTCTGTCATAAATTTGTCATGGATGTACATGCATGCCAGAAAACGTGACCTACTATGACAAACACGTATCATCACGGAAGTGTATTTTTTTGTAGTGAAGGGGTTGTCAATCCCTTCATGGTCACTCACAAAAGTGAGATCTGATAAAGATAGTAAGATAAATATTTTTGGTATTTTTGTTGTATATATTGGGAAGTAAAGATTGCAAAATAGTAAACGAGATGCGATGGAAATAAAAAGAGATGCAATATAATAAGAAAGGGACCCGGAGGCTATAGGTTTCACCAGTGGCTTCTCTCATGATAGCATGTATTACCGTGGGTGAACAAATTACTGCCGAGCAATTGATAGAAGAGCACATAATTATGAGAATATATAGGCAATGATCATGAATATAGGCATCACGTCCATGTTAAGTGGACCAAAACGATTCTGCATCTACTACTATTACTCCATACATCGACCGCTATCCAGCATGCATCTAGAGTATTAAGTTCATAAGAACAGAGTAATGCATTAAGCAAGATGACATGATGTAGAGGGATAAACTCAAGCAATATGATATAAACCCCATCTTTTTATCCTCGATGGCAACAATACAATACGTGCCTTGCTGCCCCTACTATCACTGGGAAAGGACACCGCAAGATTGAACCCAAAGCTAAGCACTTCTCCCATTGCAAGAAAGATCAATCTAGTAGGCCAAACTAAACCAATAATTCGAAGAGACTTGCAAAGATATCAAATCATGCATATAAGAATTCAGAGAAGAACCAAATATTATTCATAGATAAACTTGATCATAAATCCACAATTCATCAGATCTCGGCAGACACACTACAAAAAGTATTACATCGAACAGATCTCCAAGAACATCGAGGAGAACTTTGTATTGAGAACCAAAGAGAGAGAAGGATCCATCTATCTAATAACTATGGACCCAAAGGTCTGTGGTAAACTACTCACACATCATCAGAGAGGCTATGATGTTGATGTAGAAGCCCTCCGTGATCAATCCCCCCTTCGGCGGATCGCCAGAAAAGCCCCCAGATGGGATCTCACGGGTACAAAAGGTTGCGGCGGTGGAAAAGTGGTTCCGTGGCTCCCCCTGATGTTTTTAGGGTATAAGAGTATATGTAGGTGAAAGAAGTACATCGGTGGAGCTCCGTGGGGCCCACGTGGGTGGGGGTGCGCCCTCCTGCCTCGTGGCCGCCTTGCGAACTTCCAGACTTCCACTCCAAGTCTCATGGATTGTGTTTGTTCCAAGAAATATCCTCGTGAAGGTTTCATTCCATTTGGATTACGTTTGATATTCCTTTTCTGCGAAACACTAAAATAGGCAAAAAGCCGGAAACTGGCACTCGGCCTTTGGTTAAGTGGTTACTCCCAAAAATAATATGAAAGAGCATATTAAAGCCCATTAAACATCCAAAACAGATAATATAATACCATGGAACAATCAAAAATTATAGATACGTTGGAGACATATCAGCGACCTCCCCGAATTTTCCAGGGCTCCTCTGGAGAAAAGTCTCAATTGGCGTCCCCGGAGTCCCAATGAGGAAGATGATGTGTGCTACACAACCTTCTTCTTGTATACGTTGTTGGGCCTCCAAGTGCAGAGGTTTGTAGGACAGTAGCAAATTTCCCTCAAGTGGAGACCTAAGGTTTATCAATCCGTGGGAGGCGTAGGATGAAGACGGTCTGTCTCAAACAACCCTACAACCAAATAACAAAGAGTCTCTTGTGTCCCCAACACATCCAATACAATGGTAAACTGTATAGGTGCACTAGTTCGGCGAAGAGATGGTGATACAAGTGCAATATGGATGGTATATAAAGGTTTTTGTAATATGAAGATATAAAAACAGCAAGGTAACTAATGATAAAAGTGAGCATAAACGGTATTGCAATGCTAGGAAACAAGGCCTAGGGTTCATAATTTCACTAGTGCAAGTTCTCTCAACAATAATAACATAATTGGATCATATAACTATCCCTCAACATGCAACAAAGAGTGACTCCAAAGTCACTAATAGCGGAGAACAAACGAAGAGATTATTGTAGGGTATGAAACCACCTCAAAGTTATTCTTTCGGATCGATCTATTCAAGAGTCTGTAGTAAATAACACGAAGCTATTCTTCCCGTTCGATTTATCCTAGTGTTCGTACTAGAATAACACCTTAAGACACAAATCAACCAAAACCCTAATGTCACCCAGATACTCCAATGTCACCTCAAGTATCCATGGGTATGATTATATGATATGCATCACACAATCTCAGATTCATCTATTCAACCAACACAAAGAACTTCAAAAAGTGCCCCAAAGTTTCTACCGGAGAGTGAAGACAAAAACGTGTGCCAACCCCTATGCATAAGTTCACAAGGTCACGGAACTCACAAGTTGATCACCAAAACACACATCAAGTGGATCACGTGAATATCCCACTGTCACCACAGATAAGCACATGCAAGACATACATCAAGTGTTCTCAAATCCTTAAAGACTCAATCTGATATGATAACTTCAAAGGGAAAACTCAATCCATTACAAGAGAGTAGAGGGGGAGAAACATCATAAGATCCAACTATAATAGCAAAGTTCGTGATACATCAACATCATGCCGAATCAAGAACACGAGAGAGAGAGATAAAAAATAGCTACTGGTACATACCCTCAGCCCCGAGCGTGAACTACTCCCTCCTCGTCATGGAGAGTGCCGGGATGATGAAGATGGCCACCGGTGAGGGATTCCCCCTTCCGGTAGGGTGCCGGAACGGGTCTACATTGGTTTTCGGTGGCTACGGAGGCTTGCGGCGGCGGAACTCCTGATCTAGGTTATTTCCTAGAAGTCTGGGGACATATAAGAGGCGTTGGCGTCAGGGACAAGTCAGGGGGTCCACGAGGCGACCACGAGGCAAGGGGGCGCGCCCAGGGGGTAGGGCATGCCCCCACCCTTGTGGTGGCCTCGGGACTCTTCTGGTCCATCTCTGATGCTCCGTGGGCTTCTTTTGGTCCAAAAATGATCTTCGTAAATTTTCAGGTCAATTGGACTCCGTTTGATATTCCTTTTCTGCGATACTCAAAAACACGGAAAAAACAAAAACTGGCATTGGGCTCTAGGTTAATAGGTTAGTCCCAAAAATAATATAAAAGTGCATATTAAAGCCCATTAAACATCCAAAACAGATAATATAATAGCATGGAACAATCAAAAATATAGATACGTTGGAGACGTATCACCATCCCCAAGCTTAATTCCTGCTCGTCCTCGAGTAGGTAAATGATAGAACAAAATTTTTGATGTGGAATGCTACCTAACATATTTTTCAATGTAATCTCTTTTTTGTGGCATGAATGTTCAGATCCAAAAGATTCAAGACAAAAGTTTAATATTGACATAAAAATAATAATACTTCAATCATACTAACCAAGCAATTGTGTCTTCTCAAAATAACATATCCAAAGGAAGCTCATCCCTACAAAATCATATAGTTTGGCCATGCTTCATCTCCGTCATAGAAAATGCTCCCATCATGCACAACCCCGATGACAAGCCAAGCAATTGTTTCATACTTAGCCTTTTCAAACTTGTCAACTTTTACGCAATATATGAGTGCGAGCCATGGACATAGCACTATGGGTGGAATAGAATGGTGTTTGTGGAGAAGACAAAAGGGAGGAAGATAGTCTCACTTCAACTAGGCATATCAATGGGCTACGGAGATGCCCATCGATAGGTATCAATGTGAGTGAGTAGGGATTGCCATGCAACGGATGCACTAGAGCTATAAGTGTATGAAAGCTCAACAAAATAAACTAAGTGGGTGTGCATCCAACTTGCTTGCTCAGAAAGACCTAGGGCCATTTGAGGAAGCCCATCATTGGAATATACAAGCCAAGTTCTATAATGTAAAACTCCCACTAGTATATGAAAGTAACAACATAAGAAACTCTCTATCATGAAGATCATGGTGATACTTTGAAGCACAAGTGTGGAAAAAGGATAGTAGCATTGCCCCTTCTCTTTTTTCTCTCATTTATTTATTTATTTATTTATTTTGGGCCTTCTCTCTTTTTATGGCCTATTTTTTCCCTCTTTGTTTATTTATTTTTTGTCCGGAGTCTCATCCCAACTTGTGGGGGAATCATAGTCTCCATCATCCTTTCCTCACATGGGACAATGCTCTAATAATGAAGATCAACACACTTTTATTTACTTACAACTCGATACGTAGAACAAAATATGACTGTATGTGAATGCCCCCGGCGGTGTACCGGGATGTGCAATGAATCAAGAGTGACATGTATAAAAAATTATGAATAGTGGCCATGCCACTGATACGATGTCAACTACATGATCATGCAAAGCAATATGACAATGATGAAGTGTGTCATAGTAAACGAAACGGTGGAAAGTTGCATGGCAATATATCTCGGAATGGCTATGGAAATGCCATAATAGGTAGGTATGGTGGTTGTTTTGAGGAAGGTAAATGATGGGTTTATGGTACCAGCGAAATTTGCATGGCACAAGAGAGGCTAGTAATGGTGGAAGGGTGAGAGTGCGTATAATCCATGGACTGAACATTAGTCATAAAGAACTCACATACGTATTGCAAAAATCTACAAGTCATAAAAACCAAGCACTACGCGCATGCTCCGAGGGGGATAGATTGGTAGGAAAAGACCGTCGCTCGTCCCCGACCACCACTCATAAGGAAGACATTCAAAGAACACGTCATGCTTCAAATGTGTCACACAATGGTTACCATACTTGCATGCTATGGGACTTGCAAACCTCAACACAAGTATTTCTCAATTTCACAATTACTCAACTAGCATGACTCTAATATTACCAACTTTATATCTCAAAACAATTATCATGTATCAAACTATTCAATGCACTCTATATGAAAGTTTTTATTATACCCATCTTGAATGCCCATCATATTAGGACTATTTTTATAACCAAAGAAAATTACCATGCTGTTCTAAAAGACTCTCAAATAATATAAGTGAAGCATGAGAATTCAACAATTTCTTCAAAATAAAACTACCGCCATGCTCTAAGAAGATATAAGTGAAGCACTAGAGCAACCGACAAACTACTCCTAAAGATATAAGTGAAGCACAATGAGTAGTTGAATAATTATGTAACAATGTGAAGACTCTCTAACATTTAAGAATTTCAGATCTTGGTATTTTATTCAAACAGCAAGCAAAACAAAATAAAATAAAATGACGCTCCAAGCAAAACACATATCATGTGGTGAATAAAAATATAGCCTCAAGTAAAGTTACCGATAGACGAAGACGAAAGAGGGGATGCCTTCCGTGGCATCCCCAAGCTTAGGCTCTTGGTTGTCCTTGAATATTACCTTGGTGTGACTTGGGCATCCCCAAGCTTAGGCTCTTGCCACTCCTTATTCCGTAGTCCATCGAATCTTTAGCCAAAACTTGAAAACTTCACAACACAAAACTTAACAGAAAACTCATAAGCTCCATTAGTATAAGAAAACAATCACCACTTAGGTACTATTGTGAACTCATTCTAAATTCATATTGGTGTAATATCTACTGTATTCCAACTTCTCTATGGTTCATACCCTCCGATACTACTCATAGATTCATCAAAATAAGATAACAACACAATGAAAACAGAATCTGTCAAAAACAGAACAGTCTATAGCAATCTATAGGTTTCGAATACTTCTGTAACTCCAAAAATTCTGAAAACATACAAAGACCAGGAAAATTTGTATATTGATCTACTGCAGTTCGAATTGGTATTCTATCGCTCTCTGGTAAAAAATGAAAATTATTTTTGTGAGCGCATACTTTCGGTTTTTATCAGCAAGATCAAACAACAATCATCCAAGAAGATCCTAAAGGCTTTACTTGGCACTTCATTGAAATAAAAGCTATAAAACATGATTACTACAGTAACTTAATCATGAGGACACACAAAAATAGTAGGGTAAATGTTGGGTTGTCTCCCAACAAGCACTTTTCTTTAATGCTTTTTTTAGCTAGGCATGATGATTTCAATGATGCTCGCATAAAAGATAAGAATTGAAACATAACTGGAGCATCATGAAGAATATGACTAGCACATTTAAGTCTAACCCACTTCCTGTACATAGGGATTTTGTGAGCAAACAACTTGTGGGAACAAGAATCAACTTGCATAGGAAGATAAAACAAGGATAACTTCAAGATTTTCAACACATAGAGAGGAAACTTGATATTATTAAAATATGTAGAAGCATATGTTCCTCCCTCATAATAATTATCAGTAGCATCATGAATGAATTCAACAATATAACCATCACACCAAACATTTTTTTTCATCATCCACAAGCATAGAAAATTTACTACTCTCCACATAAGCCAGATTCTTCTCAGTCATAATAGTGGGAGCAAACTCAACAAAATAAATATCATGTGAGGCATAATCCAATTGAAAGTTAAAATCATGATGACAAGTTTCATGGATATCATTATTCTTTATAGCATACATGTCATCACAATAATCATCATAGATAGGAGGGATGCTTTCATCATAATAAATTTGCTCATCAAAACTTCAGGGACAAAAAATATCATCTTCATCAAACATAGCATCCCCAAGCTTGTGGCTTTGCATATCATTAGCTTCATGGGTATTCAGAGTATTCATACTAACAATATTTCAATCATGCTCATCATCCAAAGATTTAGTGTCAAACATTTTAATACATTCTTCTTCTAACACTTTGGCACAATTATCGGAATCCTTATTTTCACGAAAGACGTTAAAAAGATGAAGCATATGAGGCAACCTTAATTCAATTTTTTGTAGTTTTATTTTATAGACTAAACTAGTGATAAAACAAGAAACAAAACGATTCAATTGCAATATCTAAAGATATACCTTCGAGTGTTAACCTCCCCGCCAACGGCACTAGAAAAGAGCTTTATGTCTACTACACAACCTTCTTCTTGTAGACGTTGTTGGGCCTCCAAGTGCAGAGGGTTGTAGGACAGTAGCAAATTTCCCTCAAGTGGATGACCTAAGGTTTATCAATCCGTGGGAGGCGTAGGATGAAGATGGTCTATCTCAAACAACCCTGGAACCAAATAACAAAGAGTCTCTTGTGTCCCCAACACACCCAATACAATGGTAAATTGTATAGGTGCACTAGTTCGGCAAAGAGATGGTGATACAAGTGCAATATGGATGGTAGATAAAGGTTTTTGTAATCTGAAAATATAAAAACAGCAAGGTAACTAATGATAAAAGTGAGCACAAAAGGTATTGCAATGCAAGGAAACAAGGCCTAGGGTTCATAATTTCACTAGTGGAAGTTCTCTCAACAATAATAACATAATTGGATCATATAACTATCCCTCAACATGCAACAAAGAGTCACTCCAAAGTCACTAATAGTGGAGAACAAACGGAGAGATTATTGTAGGGTACGAAGCCACCTCAAAGTTATTCTTTCTGATCGATCTATTCAAGAGTCTGTAGTAAAATAACACGAAGCTATTCTTTCCGTTCGATCTATCCTAGAGTTCGTACTAGAATAACACCTTCAGACACAAATCAACCAAAACTCTAGTGTCACCTAGATACTCCAATGTCACCTCAAGTATCCATGGGTATGATTATAAGATATGCATCACACAATGTCAGATTCATCTATTCAACCAACACAAAGGACTTCAAAGAGTGCCCCAAAGGTTCTACCTGGGAGTCAAGACGAAAATGTGTGCCAACCCCTATGCATAAGTTCACAAGGTCAAGGAACTCGCAAGTTGATCACCAAAACATACATCAAGTGGATCACGTGAATATCCCATTGTCACCACAGATAAGCACATGCAAGACATACATCAAGTGTTCTCAAATCCTTAAATACTCAATCCGATAAGATAACTTCAAAGGGAAAACTCAATCCATTACAAGAGAGTAGAGGGGGAGAAACATCATAAGATCCAACTATAATAGCAAAGCTCGCGATACATCAAGATTGTGCCGAATCAAGAACACGAGAGAGAGAGAGAGAGAGAGATCGAACACATAGCTACTGGTACATACCCTCATCCCCAAGGGTGTCCCTCCTCGTCATGGAGAGCGCCGGATGATGAAGATAGCCACCGATGAGGGATTCCCTCTTCTGGCAGGGTTCGGAACGGGTCTAGATTGGTTTTCGGTGGCTACGGAGGCTTGCGGCGGCGGAACTCCCGATCTAGGTTATTTTCTAGAAGTTTGAGGATATATAAGAGGCGTTGGTGTCAGGAACAAGTTAGGGGGGTCCACGTGGTGGCCACGAGGCAGGGGGAGCTCCCCCACCCTCGTGGTGGCCTCGGGACTCTTCAGGTCCATCTC